>NC_135497.1:396582153-396882153 GCF_052857255.1 Amblyomma americanum | reverse complement strand
CTTCATTCCGGCAAGACATAAAAGAATTAAACGCAAAGCTCCGTGGTTAACACGTTCTATAATTCACCTGAAAAGAAAATTGCGTAGAAAGAGAAAAAGAAAAGGCAATAGATTAGAGGTGGTTGCGCTGTCAAGTCAACTGAGGTTGGAGATCAGGGCAGCAAGGAGGTTATTTTTTACCGACACATTAGCAAATTTCTTGAAAACACAACCGCAGAAATTCTGGCGATATTTGGCGGAACCAAGAAACCACACCAAAAAATTAGAAATTGCTGGCATAGTCGTCGAGGACAAACACGAAATAGCCAATTCCTTCAACACGTACTTCCAATCAGTTTTCACGCGAACAAATGCGGTAAGCATAGCTGAGACAACTTTTGATTCTTTGATGCCCGAGATAATAATAACTGAGGAAGGCGTGCTAAACCTACTTCTGCAGGTTGACACGAAAAAATCATCCGGCCCAGATAGTATCCCAAATCTGTTTTTGAACCGATATGCGCAGCAGATATCCCCTTTCCTGCATACTATATTCATCGAGTCACTGATAACTGCCACGCTCCCTGCTGACTGGCTTCGCGCGAAAATAATACCCATTCATAAACACGGAAACAAATGAGTAGTTGACAACTACAGACCAATATCGCTTACAAGTAGTTGTTGCAAGCTTATGGAGCACATTATTAACAAAGCAATTATGAGTTACTTGGAAGAAAACAACTTATTGAATCCGACCCAACACGGTTTCCGAAAAGGGCTGTCCACAGTCACGCAATTATTAGAAATAACGCATGACTTCACGAGAGCAATCAATTCCCGAGAACAAGTTGACAGCATTTTTATTGATTTTTCTAAGGCTTATGACCGTGTTGTGCACTGTAAATTAATTCACAAACTAAAGCTCATTGGCATTAATTCGGAAGTAATAGCATGGATAGAAGCTTATCTGTCAAATCGCATCCAATATGTAGTTATAAATAATAATGAATCGGAGAACCTCGAAGTAATTTCAGGTGTATCGCATTGATCCGTCCTGGGACCTTTATTATTCCTTATATATATTAATGATGTTAGCTCTTGTATTGTCAATGGAGTGAAAATCAGTCTTTTTGCTGACGACTGTGTGATTTACACAGTCGTGCGGGGAGTCGAGGATCAATGGAAACTCAATCTGTCATTAAATAACATTGCTCTCTGCTGCGAAACGTGGGGCATGAAAATAAACGCAGAAAAAACTAAGTATTTAAGTGTAAGTCATAAAAAATCGTTGTTAAGGTTTAGATACACATTAGGCGGGTCCGCTCTCAGCCAAACAGACACTGTTAAGTTTTCAGGGGTAACACTTACACGCACAATGAAATGGGATGTACATATTAACAACACCTGTGCAAAAGCGTTTAAAACACTAGGATTTTTACGAAGAAAATTAGGCAAGGCTCCTCCTGAAGTAAAACTTAAAGCCTACAAAACTCCAGTCCGACCAATTCTGGAGTATGGTAGCATAGTCTGGAACCCGCATCAACAGTACCTGATAGATTGCTTGGAAATGGTGCAAAATAAAGCACTACGATTTATCTACACGAAATACTCCCGGTTTGAAAGTGTCAGTGCTCTTAGAATACAAGCAGGCATTCCCACACTTGCGAGCAGGCGTCGCGTTGCCGCCATGAAGTATCTTCTCACGCTTTACCATGGGTCGCTCCGTATCAATAAAGATCAGTATCTGCAGCCACCACACCGTCACACTAAACGAAAAAATCATGATAAGCACATCCGGCCATACGTCACACGGTGCAATACTTTTAAGTTTTCTTTTTTTCCGTCGTCCGTAGAGATTTGGAATTCTTTGCCGGGGGATGTTGTTGAGGACGATTTTGTGTCTAGCTTTGTCAATAAGGTAGAATCTGTTTCACTCAGTGCCATAACGCGGAAGCTTTTTTTTTTGCTCTTTTCTACCGTTTGATTTTGGTTGGAATGATGTTCTGTTTCAGATAACAAGTTCTAGTGTTAATATATTTTACAAAGTGTTGTACATTGTGAATACCTTTGTAACCCACTGCCTGTATAGGCCTGTCAAAGGCTTACAGTATTGCTAAATAAATAAAAATAAATAATACATGAGAAGCAAAAGGAGTCAGAAAGTAAAAAACCAATAACCAATAACAATCGTAGCAAAAGCAGAGTCAAAGATATGAAGCAAAACCAGTCAGAAACCGAAAAACAAACGAGAAAGATGAAAACCAATTACAAAAAAATTAGCGACACACCTAAAAAAAAGACGGCCGCTAGAAATGCAGGGCTGAAAAGTCTGAGAGTAATTTGGGGTATTGAATTTATCTTTTTCTTTTTTGTCATTTTTCGGTTTCTGACTGATTTTGCTTCACATGTTTGACTCTGCTTTCGCTACGATTGTTATTGGTTATTAATTTTTTACTTTCTGAATGATTTTGCTTCTCATGTATGACTCTGCTGTTGCTACGCTTGTGGGACACTGCTTGTACAAAAAGTAGCCCCTCCTTTTTGTGTCTCATTTTTTTTATCAGAACATGTTAGCTTATCTGCAGGGGATAAAGTTTCCTGGTCAGTTATCCTGATGAAGCTGCTTTTTTATTCGATATGCTGGGTTCAGCGCTATAATGTGATGAGGCTCAGGCCTGAGCTGAATGTTAAAATATGCCACTTTTTCGAGGAATAATTTGTTGGTAGTGTGCGGGTGTGGTGTCTCTTTCATCCTGCATAAACTGGCTCCTCAGGCCATTATTCTAACAGCACGAACTGAGGGAGTATTGTATACCTAGACCAAAGGAGCTACGGACCCCTTACATTCATGTGATACTGCCGGGCGCTCTCAAAAGCACGGTTTTTTTTTAGTTTTAGCTTCAAAATCTGCACAATTTTTGTGAGATCTCAGCGCTCACTATATAGCCTTCAATTATTGCGCCCTATTCAAAAATTATTTTAACCCAATTTTCTTTTATCACATTTGCCAGATGGATAAGCTTACTTTCTGCCTGCCTGAAGGGAGCAGGACATAAGCTGCCTACTTCATTTATAGCACCGGTATGGTGTCCACCTTGTGTTTTACAGTTGTTAGCTATTACAATGTATTTTAAATGAATGCACTATTTGTCGTCTGGAGGCGGGTCCGTGCACAGGGACGTGAAGATTGAAAATTGTTTTTTCGGGAAAGGAAATCGCGCAGTATCTGTCTTACATATTGGCCGACACCTGAACCGCGCTGTAAGGGAAGGAATGCAGGAAGGACTAACCCCCGTATTCACAAACGAACCTTACACTTATCTTTTCTCTTCGCTCATTTAAGAGGGCGCTAGCGTGTTTCACAATCCAAACTTATACTTAAGCTGAGCACTTTTGTGACCTTAACTTAAGGATAAGTGGGCATTTCTCAAGTTAGGTCGGGAGCTACCTTAACGCGCTTCTTATCACATCCCTACCCACTATGAAAGTTTCTCGGCGCTCGTCGACTTCATCGCCTTGAGAAGAGAACTGGAAAGCCGGGAAGGTCGACCATATGTGAAAACATTACGGCGCATACTCAGGAACCGCACCAACTCAATGGAATATTACGAAGACAGTGAATTTCTTTCCCGATACCGCTTCTCAAAACAGGCCGTGGTGCAGCTGCTGGCGATGCTGCTGCTACAAGCAAACACCGACGACCACGGCTCCCCCGTGCCGCCACTGCTGCAACTGTTGTTGACACGACGGTTTTATGGAGCTGGAACTTTCCAGGTAGTGACTGGGGACCTGGTAAATATTTCGCAGCCCACTGTGTCGCGAATCGTTGAACGCATCACTACAATGATAGCTGCGAGATTGTTTCCGGAACTCGCAAAACTACCAGACAGCACGCAAGCCCCACAAATAATGCTGGAGTACTACTTAATGGGTGGTTTTTTTGGAGTGACAGGTTTCTAGGATTGTACGCACGTCCGCATCAAGGGTCCCGGAGGTGACAATGCCGAGGTGTACAGAAATAGAATACTTTTCTATCAATTTTCAGGTATGTGGTCGCTACTTCAGCATATTGCAATGAGCAAAATTAGCTGGGGAATTTTCTTAGTTTTGTTCTTTGTGTTGCATAACTTAAAAACCTTGAACACATGTTATTTAGTATCAATATGAGTGAGATATAGGCGGAAAATAATAACAGCATTACAGGTTTCCATAGAATCTGTTTTCTAAAATTACTACATTTATTTAGCCTTCGCATTGGTAGAACGAGGCGCAAGGTAATTAAAAGTGCTACTGAAACTGCTGTCATATGACTCCCTCATTATTACTGGCTTGTTCCCATGTCAGTCGTATCAAACTGTTTATATTTGAAAGGTAGGCAATTTGAATACAATCTCTTCTGCTCCTGCTGCTGCACCACTATCTTAAATAGCGAAGTGGCATAACCCTGAAAGAATAATCATAGTTCGACAGCGAGTACGAATAATGACAACGATGGAATACATCCCCTGTGTTGTAACTAGCTTGTTACCATTAATCATGTCAAAGTGTTCTTGTACTACAATAGGCTGCAAAGAAGTTAACTGCAAAGACATCGTGTTTCCACAGGCAATCACAGGGCCTGGATTACAATTTTTGGACCTTGTCGCGAGGTGGCCTGGCTCTGCCCATGGCAGCCGCATCTTCGACAGCAGCTATGCTAGAGCCCAGTTCGAAGATGGTGCTGTGTCAGGAATCTTGCTAGACGACTCTGGCTATGCGTGTCGCCAGTATGTAATGACTCAATTTAAGTAGCCTAAAAACAGCGCTGAGCGAAAGTAATTTGCAACTACAACAGGATCCATTGGCGCATTAATGCCATATTCACAAGGGTAGTTTTCAAGACAACACTTTCTTTCTAGGTACAACACCTCACAGAAGAGGACATGCAACAATATAGAGATTGTGTTCGGGATTTGGAATAGGCGCTTTCTATGCCTAGACATGAAACTACAGATAAAAACAACTTCTACATTGGTAATAACGGCATGTGGTGCCCTCCACAACCTGGCCCTGCAACTGAAAGATACGATTCCTCCCGACGTCCAGCCCTTCACCACCACAATGTCTTCTCCTGTTGTGCTTCCTGCAGGAACAGTGCAAGCAGGTGCACAGGCACAACCACAGGACACCCGAAATGGGTTCAGAGTCCGTAACCAGATCGTTCGGCAGCACGTTTGGTCACACTAGTGCGGCAAACTTCCTCCTACTGAAAGGTTTATGAAAACTGTGTGCAACCGACAATACAGGCTCATAATACAGGCGCAGCAAGTAGGAATGATGGTGTCGAACCATCTGTATTCACTTTGTTAAGCCATCACACCGAACTAATCCCAGGTACCCTTATTTTACACAATAAACTTTGATACTAGACCAAGTGAATGACACTAATTTTTGTTTTCAAAATTATTCAACCATTAACTTTTAAGATTGCGATTACATTTTTTCAGTTATCTTTTGTTTGTGTAACGCTGCATGGATTGTAAAAATAAAACATTACAATGTTTAACCTCTCGAGGCGTCAAAAGTTTTGTTGTATTATGAATATGCATGCATCCTTCCTATGATGACGGCTTCCTAAAAAGAGTAAAGTCTTATAAATATAGATGGTTGGCCTGTCAGCGTAGTGCTTCCTGTACGCACTTTAGCGCTGTGCATTTCGGCCCACACAATTCAGACATAGTGAAGCCAGTCAGCCCAAACTGGACGGTTCACTTTTTATTCAGCAGTCGAAAGTTGCGCCTGCATCTGCAGCAACTGCAATTTCAGTTTCAATATTGCAGCTTTTGATTTTGCATTCTGCAACTTTTGAATGTTATTTGCTTTTTCTTTTTCCTTTCAGCACGCATCATGCGCATGCGCTGCATGTGTTCAGATCTTCTATGATTTTTTTCTTCGGCAAAAGCTTGAAGGCGCGCTTCCAGCTCCTCGTCCACTGCTGTTCGGCGTCGACTCGTCCTACTTTGAGGACCTGCGTTGGTGCCTTGGATAATGGAGCTCGTGTTGTTCTGACGTGCCTCTAGAGCCACAACAGAGGGCTGTGGAGTTGAGTGCCGTGGGGGAAGTAGTGGCAGTTGATCATTCGATTCTGGGGACATTACCTCAGTGTCACCCTCATAGATGAACTGAAGCAGTTCCTCGACACCTGGAAAAGATTGTTTTGCCATGAGTGTTTTCTGTGCTTTTACTCATTTGCTGTGGACAGAACACAATAAAGAATTGTGCCGTTTGAAGTCTGTTCAGGCCGCAGCCTCTCGCAGTTTAAAATCATGCTTTCGTTTTTTTTATTATTTCGCAAACTTGCCATCAGCCATACTAGAAAAAGATCATGCTTTCATTTTTTTCAGCCAGACGAGTCCATCTTAAAACACTGCAAAACACAAATAACATTCAGTGCACTGCCAAATCCTTACCTTCGGTCCCATTGAGCACAACACTTGCTGCAGTAATCGCCTGCGTTTGCATCGGCGCCAGCAGCCCAGCCACAGCTGCCGTGCATTCGTTGGCGGAGGCTGCGTTGGCTCCTTCCTGTCGCGGGCAGTCACCGTCGAAAGGGTTGTCTATAACCTCGGACATGTGCGACGCCACAGCCCAAAACCTTTTGAGCTCCTCCGTCAGCGATGACGGCACCGCTGAGCCGCCGCCTTAAAAACACAAGATAAAATTTCATGAATATCAGGCTATCCTTACAGATTCTCTCAGAAAATTACACTAAATAGTAGCTTCTCGCCCAAAAATCCACACCCGTTACGAGAGTTTTGCAGCATATGAACCCGGTGGAAAGAAACAAGTTTACTGTAGCGGCACACTGATGCGACAGGACAGTTTACCTGTACGGAACAACTCCTTTGTGTCAGTCGCCTTGCCTCTGCGCCACTTGTGTTTAAGATTATCCCAGCATTTGTGAAGCTGCTCACTGCTGCGAGGCCGCACGCCGTGCTGGCTGTTGAACTGCTGCTCAATCTCCAGCCACACTTTCTTCTTCTGGTTGACCGACACTGCGTCTGTCCGCTTATTTTCAATGGCGCTATTACGCCGATCCACGAGGTCGATCAATATTCTTCTTTCTTCCTCCGTAAAATTGATTTTCGTTCTTTCTCATGTCATTGCAGAACGTAATATACTATCTAGGCCGTCAAAATAGAAAATATATTCAAAAACAAAACAGAAACACCTGTTTTCAGGGAGAGAAAATGAAAAAATCAGTTCCAAATAACACGCGAGCAGAAACAGCGCAGAAACACAGTTTGAATTGGATTGTATCTGAACGACCGCAGCTGTAGCCAGACTTTGCAAACGACGATTGGCTGAACATAGCATTTGTGCCTCCAATTTTATCTCAGCCTTCGCAAACACAGAAATCAGCACCAAATTTTTATTTATAGTCGCTAGCAGCTTCTTATTTAGGAAACAAACGTACAATTAAGTGTTAAAATAGTTGGTAGCCTTGTTCTCAGGCATATTTTTCTGCACGATAAGTGGCTCTTTCATAAGGCTTCCTTTTGGTGCGTTAAGGCGGGTTTTCGAGCAGCACTTAACCTTGCCCTCACTCTTGTACTTTTTGTATCCTTATGAAAGTTGCCCTTATGCTGTAAGTGTAAGGCCGGTTTGTGAATACGGGGGTAAGAGAAGAAGGAAGAAAGAAGTTCTGTAGTGGAGGGCTCTGGAATAATTTCGACCACTTGGGAATCTTTACCGTGCACTCACATCTCACAACACACGGGCGCATTTGCATGTCGCCTACATCGAAAGGCTTGCGCCGCAGTCGGATTCGAACCCGGGTACTCCGGATCATTAGTACCCGCGTTGGAACCCGACCGCAACGGCAGCGTGAAAGTGGGTTCCGCGGTGGCTCAGTGTATAGAGCGCTCGGCTACTGATCCGGAGTTCCCGGCTTCGAACCCCACCGCGGCGGCTGCGTTTCGGTGGAGGCGAAACGCCAAGGCGCCCTTATGCTGTGCGATGTCAGTGCACGTTAAAGATCCCCACGTGGTCGAAATTATGTCAGAGCCCTTCACTACGGCACCTCTTCTTTTCTTCTTTCACTCCCTCTATCACTTCGTTTATGGCGCCATTCCGGTGTTTTCCGATATGTGGAACAGATACTGCGCCATTTCCTTTCCCCCAAATCCAATTTTCTGTCTTTCAAAAACCCTCTGCGGTAGCTCAGGGGTTAGTGCGTTCGGCTACTGATACGGAGGTCCCGGGTTCCAACCCAACCGCGGCGGCTGTGTTTTTATGGAGAAAAAACGCTAAGGCGCCCGTGTGTTGTGTGATGTCAGTGCACGTTAAAGATTCCCAGGTGGTCGAAGTTATTCCGGAGCCCTGCACTACGGCACCTCTAACTTCCTTTCTTCTTTCACTCCCTCCTTTATCCCTTTCCATACGGCGCGGTTCAGGTATCCAACGATATAAAGACAGATATTGTGCCATCTCCTTCCCCCCCAAAAAAAACCAAAACCAACCAACAATTCGCGGGGTTGAGGTGACCACAGAGATGTCGAGATCTCAGAGCCACTACGCCCTTTCCTTTTGTCGAAAACGTTTCCTTTCCTGAAATGACATGCTGTCGCATTCCTCCACGTAAGCAGAGATAAGTGCCCTTAGTTGCGCTTCACCTCCACCGAAACGGGGCCGCCGCGGTCGGGTTCGAACCCGGGTACTCTGACTCAGTATCCGAGCGCTACTGAGCCACCGCGGCGGGCACCTATCCAGTTTGCGGAACACAACGTTACAGACGCCAAGTCGCTGCCACCTGGCAAGGTGAGCGCACTTCGTATCCCGTGTGCGTAATGCACTCGACGTCACAGAGGCCAAGTCACGTCTACTTGGCCGATACACTACTGTTCACGCTCTCTAATCTGGTTCAGCAGTAGTTAAACTGCAGCACTTTTTCTTCTGCCTGACAAACTTTAACATATCTGCAAAGAGCAAGCGAGTAAATTTTTACTCAGAGCAAAAATTGGATGGAGTTGTCATCGGTTTCGATTCAAAGCAACGCAGATGGTCTGTATAAATCAGGAGCGCTCCACTGCGACACCTCTTTGTCTTCCGTCCAGCCGTTCACGTTTCCTTCTTTCCGTCATTCATTTCACTCAAGGCGTGCTTGACCTGCGCATCTGAAAATAAGGCAGTGGCTTTGTCTTTCTTTTCCACAACGCCAATTTTCTCTGTGGTGAGGCTAAGTGGTTCCGCTGATAATCGGCGGTGGCTCGTGATTGGAGCACTCAGATGTTGAGCCGGAGGATCCCGATTCGTATCCAGCTGCGGCGGCTGTGTTTAAATGAAAGAGAAAGAAAGTGGCACCTGGTTGATTTTCGATGTTGTTGAAGTTATTGCTGGGCCCTCCACTACTGCACCTCTTTCTCTCTTTCTTTTTCACACCTACCCATCCTCCCTTCCCTCAAGGTGGGATTGGTGTGTGCACTGAGAAATGAGACAGTTTCTGCACCTTTCCTTTGCTCAAAAATTCAAACAAAAACTAAATGGGCGTTCAGCGCTAGAGAGAGAGAGAGTTACTGCGTTTTTATTTCCTACAAAAAAATGCATTTTTTTATTGGCCACGATATTGCACTATTGTGTTGTTAACGCGATGGCCCGTACGGGTGCACAGAGCGCCTGCAGATGACAAACAGTTCGTTCGTTTAGAAGGCATAACAATGGGCAACAACTATCAAACACTAGGTTGACACCTGACCGGCGCTATGAAGAGTGAGGAATTAATAATAATAATTGGTTTCTGGGGAAAGGAAATGACACAGTATCTGTCTCATGTAGCGTTTGACGCCTGAACTGCGCCGTAAGGGAAGGGATAAAGAGGGAGTAAAAGAAGAAAGGAAGAAAGAGGTACCGCGGTGGAGGGCTTCAGAATAATTTCGACTATCTAGGGCTCTTTAACGGGCACTGACATCGCGCAGCAGAAGGTAGTAAAAGGAGGAAGAAAATGAGCTGATTTGTCAGGCAAATCTGATAAAATAAATTGGGTTAAAATAATTTAGGACAAAAGCGCAATAATTGAAGGCTATTTACGGTGTTCTCTGAGATCTCACTAAAATGGGGCAGTTTTTGAAGTAAAAACTTAAAAAAAACAGTGCTTGCGCGACCACCCTGCACTAATACATGAGTTAAAGGGGCTGATTAGCTCCTTTGGACTAAATAAACAATAAGAAGTCCTGATCCTGGAAGGCTTGTCGACAATGCCAATAGCAAGCACGTTACCTTTACATAAATTCGGTTCACAAGTACAGAACATGGTTTCCTATCATTAGTGCACATATTGGTTTCTGGGGGAACCTTTGTTGCTTTTTGTTGCATGGGAGGGCAGACTGCGAAGGAGAGAGCGAAGCTCGACGCTTCTGGGAAGGATTCTCTATATCGACGTCCGTAGCGTAAACGGTAGAGAGGCTGGTATCCCCGGCATCAGGTAAAGGAACAGACGAGAACACCGCAGCAATAGGAGGCAGGGGAGAGACACCAGAGAGGCCATGAGATGGACTAGTTGATGAAATTGGAAGTCCAACAGTTGAAAGAGCAACCTGACTTGAAATGACTTGGGATAGAGCTTCACTGAAGGTAGTCAACATACGGTTCACAACCCCTGCAAGCGCCTTCTCGACAGCTGACACCACAGACTTTGTCAGCAATGCCTCTGCCTCAGACCCGCTTGACCTTGCAAGCCCAGCTAAAGAATGCCTCTTCCGGTCTAACTGTGCAAAAGCAACAGCTCTAGAATGCCTTCTCTGCTGGATCACGTCAAGAACATTCTGCTCATCTGAACGTTTGGGACAGCAAGCATCATTAGCCGAATGAACGCCGCCACAGAGACCTCAAATTGGACCCTCTGATGTGCAGAGGTTTGCAGAATGGTTCTCCCCGCATATTCGACAACGCGTCGCAGATTTTCAAGGTTTGCTTCTATGACGAAAGCGCCAGCATTTCCTACATTGCAATGGGCGAAGATGTAGCGGGTCGACTCCGTACACTATGGGCCAAGCCTTAAGCTCAGACGGGCCAGAAGATACTACAAACGTTGCTTTCACCGACTGTAGGCCCACGTGATAACAACAACAGTCCAACACCGGTGTCCTGAAAGTCGTCAGTAAACTCTTGAGGAGAGGCCGATGTGTACACGCCGCAGATGATACCTTTTAAACATGCGAATTGCTCTGGAATGAACGGATTAACTGGAAATGATGCGAAGGATGAGCAGTGCAGCAACTTCGACACGCACTGCCCATTCAAGATTTGGCACAGGACGCCATTGCACAAAGTAGGCGTCTGCACCGTGGATTAGTGCGAGACTAACTACGCGAGCAGTATGGGATTAGCTTCAGGAATGTGCCTTTGTGAAGTTTCAGGCTAGGTTAGATTAGTTGGAGTGCTGTTATGCTGATTTCCATGAGCTGAACAGGAGCACTAATTATGGGCTTCGCTATACGGCACTCAGCGATACGCCAGCGCAGCGATGGCGTAGAGGTAGAACATCCGCCTCGCGTGCAAGAGGACCGGGGCTCAAATCCTGGTGCCGCGCAATTCTCCACCGGGTTAAAAAAAAAATCCTCGTGTCGATGGAATTGCATAATCAGGCCTGGAGTGCGGCCTTATCTCGGTGACCAGAACCGACAACGCACTCTCTCACCAGAGCAGGATTTGGCCACCCTGGTGTAGTACTTGGCCACAACCTTCTATGATCAAACCAATTAACCCTCGGCCCTCAGTCCCCAGCGGCTGCAGAGCAACTGACCACGGCGGCGGTCAGACCTGTGACGCAGCGGAGGGTGCTAAGAATCTCTGGCTCCGGACAGGCCGCCATTGGAATCTGAACCTGGCAACGTTTAACGCTAGAACTTTAGCTAGTGAGGCTAGCCTAGCAGTGCTGTTCGAGGAACTCGCGGGAATTAAATGGGATGTGATAGGGCTTAGCGAAGTTAGGAGGACAGGTGAGGCGTATACAGTACTAAAGGACGGACACATACTGTGCTATCGCGGGTTAGAGGGTAGACGAGAACTAGGTGTGGGTTTCCTCATTAATAAGGATATAGCTGGCAACGTAGAGGAGTTCTACAGTATTAACGAGAGGGTAGCAGCTATAGTAATTAGGCTGAATAGGAGGTACAAGCTGAAAGTGGTGCAGGCCTACGCACCCACATCCAGCCATGATGACCAGACCGTTGAAAGCTTCTATGAGGACGTAGAATCAGCAATGAATAGAGTAAAATCACAGTACACTGTACTGATGGGCGACTTCAATGCGAAGGTGGGCAAGAAGCAGGCTGACGACCACGCGGTAGGTGACTATGGGATAGGCTCTAGAAATAGCAGGGGAGAGTTATTAGTCGAATTCGCGGATAGAATTTACGGATCATGAATACCTTCTTCCGCAAACGAGAAAACAGGAAGTGGACCTGGAAGAGCCCCAATGGTGAGATTAAAAATGAAATAGACTTCATACTATGCGCTAAACCTGGCATCATTCAGGATGTGGCCGTCCTCGGAAGGGTGCGTTGCAGCGACCATAGAATGGTAAGGTCTAGAATTAGCCTAGACTTGAAGAGGGAACGGAAGAAGCTAGTGAACAAGAAGACCATTAACGAGTTAGCCGTAAGAGGGAAAGCACAGGAGTTTAGGATAGCGCTGCAAAACAGATACTCGGCTTTAACTGAGGAAGATGATCTTGATGTTCATTCAATGCACGATAACCTGACATCAATAATTACGGAGTGCGCAGTAGAAGTAGGCGGTAGGACAGTTCGAAAAGATACCGGGAAGCTATCTCAGGTGACGAAAGATCTGATTAAGAAGCGCCAAAACATGAAGGCATCTAACACTACCGATAGAATAGAAATAACGGAGATATCAAAGTTAATAAATAAGCGCAAGGTAGCCGACATAAAGAAGTTTAATACGGAGAGAATCGAGCATGCTCTAAAGAACGGAGGTAGCCTAAAAACAGTGAAGAGGAAACTAGGCATAGGTAAAAACCAGATGTATGCATTAAGAGACAAGCAGGGCAATGTCATCAGCAATATGGATAAGATAGTTAACGTAGCCGAAGAGTTCTACACAGACCTGTACAGTAGCCAGTGTAATCAGAACGCTAATGAGAAAGACAGCAGTGCACAGCAATGCGTCATCCCGCCAGTAACGAAAGATGAAGTAAAGAAAGCCTTAGAAGCAATGAAAAGGGGAAAAGCAGCTGGGGAGGATCAGGTAACAGCAGATCTGTTGAAGGATGGAGGGGACATCGTGCTAGAAAAACTAGCCACCCTGTACACGCAATGCCTTATGACCTCGACTGTACCAGAAGCTTGGAAGAATGCAAACATTATCTTAATTCATAAGAAGGGAGACGCCAAGGACTTGAAAAATTACAGGCCGATCAGCTTACTATCCGTTGCCTACAAAGTATTTACTAAGGTAATCGCTAATAGAGTCAGGGCAACGTTAGACTTTAATACACCAAATGATCAGGCAGGCTTTCGTAAAGGATATTCTACAATAGATCATATTCACACCATCAATCAGGTGATAGAGAAATGCGCAGAATATAACCAACCTCTATATATAGCTTTCATTGATTACGAGAAAGCATTCGACTCAGTGGAAACCTCAGCAGTCATACAGGCATTGCGTAATCAGGGGGTAGAAGAGCCTTATGTCAAAATACTGGAAGATATATATAGCAACTGCACAGCTACTATAATCCTCCATAAAATCAGCAATAAAATTCCAATAAGGAAGGGCGTCAGGCAAGGAGACACGATCTCGCCAATGCTGTTCACCGCATGTTTGCAGGAGGTATTTCGAGGCCTGAATTGGGAACAGCTGGGAATAAGAATAAATGGAGAATACCTAAATAATCTGAGATTTGCTGATGACATTGCCTTGCTGAGTCACTCAGGAGGTGAACTGCAAATCATGATCAACGAGTTAGACAGGCAGAGCAGATCGATGGGTCTAAAAATTAACATGCAGAAAACCAAGGTAATGTTCAACAGCCTAGCAAGGGAACAACAGTTCACAATTGGCAACGAGAGCATAGAAAATGTGCCGGAATACTTCTACTTAGGGCAGGTAGTGACAGCTGATCCGGATCATGAGAGGGAGATAACTAGAAGGATAAGAATGGGGTGGAGTGCATATGGCAAATTCTCGCAGATCATGAGTGGCAGTTTACCAATTTCCCTCAAGAGGAAAGTGTACAACAGCATAATCTTACCGGTACTCACCTACGGGGCAGAAACGTGGAGGCTAACGAAAAGAGTTCAGCTTAAGTTAAGGACAACGCAGCGAGCCATGGAAAGAAAAATGATAGGTGTAACGTTAAGAGATCGGAAGCGGGCAGAGTGGGTGAGGGAACAAACACGGGTTAATGACATCCTAGTCGAAATCAAGAGAAAGAAATGGGCTTGGGCAGGGCATGTAATGCGAAGGCAAGATAACCGCTGGTCTTTAAGGGTAACGGAGTGGGTTCCAAGAGAAAGTAAGCGTAGCAGGGGGCGGCAGAAGGTTAGATGGGCGGATGAGATTAAGAAGTTTGCAGGCAAAGGGTGGATGCAGCTGGCAAAGGATAGGGTTAATTGGAGAGACATGGGAGAGGCCTTTGCCCTGCAGTGGGTGTAGTAGGGCTGATGATGATGATTACGGCCGAAAGGGAGCACTTCAGAGATTTTCAGGTGGCAGCTGGTAACAACTGTCACCAGCTGCAGGATCATTTTAGAATTTTTTAATTTTAGGGCCCCGTCTTCAATGGGCACAAGCACCACTTGGATGTCACTGAAGGCATTGCAACCGAAAGAATCTAAGGACAAACTTTGGACCAGCAGGCTGGCGAACCAGAGCGCCGGACCCCCATCCGTGGAAGCTAAGACATTGCTGGAGGCCAAAGAGGTCATTAAACCTATTGGTCGAGCAATAAAAATAAAACACCTGACCAAAACCCCAACACGTGGAACGGCCTTACACTGGAATGGAGAAGAGGGAGTCGAGTGAGAAGCAACAAGATCAAAGACAGAAAGAGCGGCAGGGACGAGGGATTGGCTAAGTATTGGGCGGCTGGTCATGTTTGCCTTTTCCCCCTGTGCTTTGCACCTTTTTTTCTTTTGTGCATAACGCCCGCGATGAGTTTCTAGATCTCAGAAAATGTCTTCGCAGTCTCCCGGCCAGGGGAGGTCCCCTGGTCAGCTTCCTTACCGCCTCATGAGATGCCTCTGGATGCTATTCAACGCTCCGGCGTCCGCAGCATTCCTGTGGCGCTGGTGCCAAAAGATGGTGATTTTATCAAAATAACCAATACAGGGCCTGTTCGAGCTGCTCAACAGGCGGCCACTTTCCTTTATGAGGCAATCACTGAGGTAAGGCATTTTGGACGTGACGGCATTCTGTGCCGTTCACCAGGCCTGTCGTGCGCAAAGGATCTAAACTGCTATTGTTTTGGGTCTCTTCCGGTAAACAGCTTCATTCCGTCTCATCTGGCGTGCACAAAATGTATGGTTCGCGGTGTGGACTTGCTTGTCTCTTGTTGAGACCCTCGACCTTCTCTCTCAAGTGTGTGTTGTTGCTGTGTATCGCTGTAGCCTGGAGGTGAACAATGAGTAGGTGCCATCGGAAACGGTTACTGCCACTTTTTCGAGCACTGCCCGCCCTCAGAAATAAAGGCATGGCCACTAATCTTCTGTGTAGATCCCCTTCCGTCTAAGCCACTGCAGCTCAGCAATTGCTGGCGATATGGCCGTAGTGTTCATGGCTGCAAGTCCACTTTGCGCTGTTGCAAATGCCGCAATGACCATTCATCAAATTTATGCTCCGATAAAAAACTCTCGATATAAGGCTTAGCCAAGCCGCTAAAAAAATACTTTTTTGAAAGTGCACCGGTAGAGCTCACGTTGTTACCTTTGTCCGATTTCTGGGCATAATAACTCGCCAATTGTTATGAACTTTATGTATTCTAAAGCGTTTTTGCACGCACTGCTTGCGCGAGTATCTGAAAACCAGCCCAAGAGGGCTTCCTTGTAAAGAAAAATCAAATGACTCATTTCATGATTTTTTAAGTGAGAAAAGCGCCTTTTTACTTCACTCTTGAGAATTCACTGCCACACTGCGCAGAGGGTGTCTGCTTAATAGAGATACTAAGTGAAACTTAATAACTTAGTGCACGTGGAACGTCCAGAAACGGAGCAGTGACCTCGCAATTTACAACTATAAGTTGCGCATGCGCGAAACATTAGGCCGCTGCTTCAACACGCGGTAAGAGATTCCATGCTTCCGTACGTCGTTCCCTGTGATCGAGCCTCCCCCTGTGTTTTCTGATTTGGTTTTTCTTCCTCTTCTGCAGATCAAAATTTTTCAAAATGGCGTTTTTGTGCATTTTATTGTTTTGTTGCGTAATTTGCATTGAGGTCTGTAGCTCTTGCAGACGTCTCTACTCATTTGCTCGCAAATTAATTTTTTTTTCTTTCGAATATTGCCTTTACTGATGAAAAGCATCGGAAATAGTTGCGAGCCACAGATCAACACGATTTGGTTCGTTTAGCTTGTGTGATATTTCCGCACCAACAAAACTTTGGAGGATTCTTCGACGACCAGAGAATAAGTCTACTGACAAATGGTGTTAGACGCTTGTTAACCTAGCTTGTTTCCCACATGTCTCGTATGTAATACTATGAAAGAGTGCGAATTTGCTTGCAGAATTTTTAATTTATTGTTTTATGTTTTTTGTTATTTCATGATATCATTTAAGCAATCCTGAACTAACACACGGCCCCACAGAATGCGCGAGTCTCTGAAGTCGTTTTGGCGATGTACATCTCGAGCTCCACATTTTTCGCTCTCAAAGTTTTCCGTCGCCGGACATGATGCTTCTCCAGCGGCTTTGCAAGAACACTTTGAGGCTTGCACGTTTTCGACAACCTTACCTTCAAAACTGCCTATGACTCATTCTAGGAGAATTCCAAACCTCTTTACATGTTTCGGCCCTCTCCCCTCTCTCTTTTGAAGTCTCCTACCTCCCCAACTCATCTCCTGGACGTGCCGCGCTACCCCCCCCCCCCCCCCGAAGCGCTTTTTTTTACTCACTTTCTCCTAGCTGTTGAGTTGAGTTGAGTGGTTGTAAACTACCGGTGGGGTTAGCCTCGCAGTTGTTGCCGGCAATTGCTCCGCCGTACCGACACTTAAATAGAAATCACAGATGCGTTCGCTCGTACTGGAACATTTTGAGACCGAATATGCCAGTCATCTTCAAATTTTTACAGACGGCTCTGTGGACATGGTCAGAGGATCTAGTGCAACTGCTTTTCATATTCAGTCTTTGAAGTATGATTCGTCTGTTCGTTTTACTAAAGTCGTGTCCTCCACAATGGCCGAAAGCGTTGCCATTGAGGCAGCTCTAAAGAAGCTATGGTGTTGTACGCCTCAACCTACTGTCATAATTACGGATTCAAAATCTGCCCTTCAAAGGTTAGAGTACGGGTTCCCCACTAATGCCTTGAGTCTTGGATCCCTACGTTTGGTGCAGAATCTACATAGCAAAGGCTTCTCTATACGCTTTCAATGGGTGCCCTCGCACGTAGGTGTCTTAGGTGACGAGATAGCAGACAACCTCGCCCATACACCTCTCGCCGGGATTCCAGTACATGGAGTCCCTCATGAAGTCAAGCAAATGTTCAGAGAAGTGGTGTTGTGCCACTACAGGTCTTTGTGGAGCTCTCCTCATCAGCCATGTGTGACCAGGGGTCTCAAAAGGTACCAAGCCACTTTGCTGCACCGCGTTCGCACGGATTCTGCTCGTACGCCGGCGTGGATGTATAAGACTGGCCTAGCGTTGTCACCATTGTGTTCAACGTGTGGTGTGCGTGATGACATAGAACATTACCTCTTGTGCTGTACTTTGTACAACGCGGAACGGGCTGTGTTATTCGGATCCCTCAAGAAGGCAGGAGTTCCTCAGAGTTCTCTTCAGGACATTGTTTTCCCGCGCGGGAGCCAGTGGAGTAGAAGGGATGCTTCTCGCCTTATTCTACTTTACCTGCAGGACACGGATTTGGCCTCCACATGGTGACCTCAGGAGTGTCTATTTGGGTTTTTGCGGACAGTGTTTCTGTGTGTGTTCCTAACTGTTTCTCCCATGCGCAGCTAAGCGCTGCGCCGCTCGTCGCCCCCCTCCCCTAAAATTTTATTTTCTCTACCTTTCAGCTCGAAACTTTTTTTTTCTGGGACCACAAAAGCTGTGTAAAAGAGAATGACTCCCCTCCTTGCTGCCCCTTCCTCCCATCACCGTCGTCTCCCCTGCAATTCGTCACAGCGCGATGCATCGCCACGACACATTCTTGACCGGAGGAGTCTTCGCTTGCCTGGCACGGCGGCGACCAACCGCAAAACCAACGCGACGAAAGAGCATGCACACTCGAGCTGGCTCCGTTCGTAGTCTGAGCCAGCGAAAACCCACATCCGATACTATATGAGAGCTCCGATGCGGTTCACTACCCTGGCCTGCAATATCTTTCTTTTAAGTGCTGCAAATCTTGAGATACGTTCGGAAATCAATGAGATTTTGGAAGTAAGTGTTGCTCTGACTACATGCGGCTTTATTTTTTCCGGCAGGAAAAAAGAACGAGACAAAGCACGAGGACGACTTCTGTGTATCTATTCTCATTGCCAAATGTCTGTCTTGACGTCGCGCGCAGTGCAGATCTGACCGAATGGTAAGAATTTTATTTTTCGTCTTTGGTGCAATGAATTCAATAAACATTCACTACATTGTCGAACAGCGGGGTCGAATTCTTCTGACCTTTCATCCATTTCATTCAGGAATACGTTTGTCATGTACAGCTTATGCAGGATAGGAATCGGAACTGTTTTGTGTTCCACTAAAGACCATTCGGTAAGGATATGTGTACTACTTCTGCGCTCTTTATCTGTGGTTAACACACTTGCAGGTGCAATGGAAAATCCGCAATTTAAGGCAGAAGCTTTTGCCAAGTTATCTCTCAATTAAAAAAAAAGACATTACTCTGGACTGTCAGACGGGTGTTTTGTGTGGTTTTCAAGTCAGTTTCGAATCTGTATTTTATGCATTGTAAGCGAATTAGATAAACTGATTTATTTACAAAAACAAAGGTGTTCTGAGTTTTTTTCGTCCAGCGTATTTATTCTTAACCCCATCCAAACAAACAAGCTTTGTTCAAAGCTGCTGTTTTGACGTACATATGAAGGAGATGCTACAACCTCTGCATCTTTACCTGAATAAAAAATGTGCTCTCTATATAGAAATACGCAGTTATGATAAAACAAAATAAAACATTTACTTCCTTTCAATATTACATAATTTGTTTTTTCACATTGAATATCTTACTGGAGGTGCGAAGCGGCGCAATTAACTAGAAATCACCAATTTGGGACAAGGCAAATTAAATTTTACTTTGTGCGAAAAATGCCGTGCTAGTTTTTACAAATTATCCTCTAAAATGTGTGTCGAGTGTTTTCACGCCGACTGTGCCGCACAAAATTCAGTGTTATTTATTCATTTCTGTTTTTGTCCTGTGACGGCCATATTTAGGTTCATCATGACATCATGCCTCTCTTAGCAGGCTCGACGCATGGTGAGGTCAACGTGCAAGAGCTGGAAAAGGAATTTGAGTGCAGTGGAAAAGTCCTTTTGCAAGAGGAGTGAAACGATTGCTTCAGATATGACTGATCAGTTTCCAGGAGGACAGCTTCGTTAAGCACTTTATGGTTCTCTTAGCCGTGCTACAGCAGATTTCCGAGCTGTGTTGTCTAACCTGAATCATCAGCACGCAGCAAACATAAAAATAAATGTACCCCACCCCATGTTCTGCCCACCACCTCACCACAGGATCTGCCCAGGGCCCCACCACAAGCCCGGTACCTCACTCCAGGTCCTGACCCCTGCCCGAGCCCTGCCTATAGGCACACCACCTCATGCGCCTCACAGCTGCTTTGAATAAAGATCTTTTTTTAATACTTTTGGTTAGCTATTTTCTTGCTTACCTTCCTGTGGGCTGGTAGGTGGAATAGTACCATGTTTTCGAAAAGTAACCAGGGTGCAAGGTTTGCATCTCCGTTGTATAGGGCAGCCCTTCTCTAGAGACGAGTGTTGGATTGTAAGGACATTCTAGTGTTCTTACCCTACACATATTTGTCACTCGAAGCAAGAAGCCAGCCATGCAGCCTGGTTGCTTTGGAAGACTAAATCGAAAATACTGGTAAGTAACCAGCAGCCGGGTTAGCATGTGCCGGTGTTCGAAAGCTGGGTACCATTGCTCAAAAACTGGATGCCATGGTTCTAAAGCAGGATACCTTTATTCGAAACCTGAGTACCAATGTTTGAATGTTGGATGCCAGTCCGAGACCTTTACTAGCCCATGTTGCAGAAAGCTGGATGTCATTGTTCGAAAGCCTGATACGAATGTTCGACGGCTGGATGCCAATGTTAGAAGGCTGGATGCAAATGTTCGAAACCTGGATACCGATATTCGTAAGCTGGATGCGAACCTTAGACCTTTACTGGCCCATGTCGCAGAACTAACGCCAGGAATACGTTCGCTACTTGATCAGCCGTACGTTAGCCCTAAATTGGTATCAAAGTAGGGCCAATGTGTCAAAATGGTAGCGCTCAGCGTAAATGCCAGTGTAGGACCGATGTTCGTGCCAGTTTTTGCAAATGATAGCCCAACGTTCGACCAATGCTGCAGTGCTGCATGGCAAGTCCTTTAAGAATGTTTATTTACCACATACAGTAGACACGGAGCAGAATGGTGTTCTTGAGAACGTTATAAGTGTACACAAGTAAATGTTGGCGTGCGCAGAGTTTGGGCAGCTTTGTCCATTGATATGTGGAAGTCGAACTAGTGCACTCTTCGTTTAACCCTACAGTACAAATTATTGCTCATGGCAATAACGAAACCATGAGTATGTATTCACACTCCTTCCTGACACCTTTAAAACATATGCATACAAACCACAAATATGAACAGTAAGAACCTCGCCTGAGTAGGAAGACAGAATGCAGAAATCAAAACACATTTTGCCATGGTGCAGCAGTTCATGATCCAAATGTTTCTTTATCACACGAATGCTTTACAGAATTGGAAACATTCCCATCTCTGTCATGGATAGATATAGAAATGTCGAATAAATGCACAGGGGCAAAATTTTTTTATCAGGGTACGTAAGACACGAGAACACTAACATAAAGGCTAGGTGTCACATAAATGCATGCTTGCAAACCATACAATACATAATCAGTCGAATACGAACTGCATGACAAGAAGCTCGTTTGAGAGTAGTTATGCTTTATCACAGGATATGTGATGCCATATTGCATTATAAAACTACACAGCAACCGTACACTGCATGAAGTCGCTTGAATTGACGTCCTAAATTGCCTCGTTTGTCTGCTTTGCAGGAATTCGAGGACTGCAAAGCATGGGGCTGCAGCTGCTGACAATGCGGAAGACGAATGAATTTCAACTCCTAAATAAGGAGCTGGTGATTGAGAGGAATAAAGTGGAGAACGAGGAGCTCCCCTGAACAAGCTTTTTTAACTTTGCATATGCTTTGCTGTTTCCGAAGTTATCTGAAAGAACGAAAATAAATTGTCTAATGAGACAACGTTCAACCTTGCCAGTTTCCAAGCACCAGGCATAGTGAGGCAAGAATGAGCAACAAAGCTTTGTTGAGGCGGCTGTGCTTGCTAATTACTCACCAATATCATGTTTGCTTCCGGGAACGATCCGTCTGACAGATAATGCAACTTGGGCACATTACTGACTGGTATTTCAGGGCGTGGACGCGTTTGTGGCCACTAAAATCAACTTTTTGGTTCCTAGATGGTCGGCATATCGGCCGCGCCGTGCTGCCTATGAACGCCCAGCAGTTTATAAGCGGGGCTTCTTTTTTGTGAACTGCCTGAAAAAAAAGAACAAAAATGTGAGAAATATCGACTCGCAAAACTCTTATCCTATTTACGGCTTACCTGAGAGAACGCTTCCAGCGAGTCCAGGTTCAACCAGGCATGGTTGTTGAGGTCATCTAACAAATGAAAAAACCGCGTTTCACAGTGCGCAAGAACTGCGTTGGTCACAGACGATAGGGTCGAGCTGTATCGCCTGAAAAGGTCTTCCAGATAGCACAGCCGGTTCGGGTATGCAAGCCGTCGCGGGGTTATGCACAGGGCTCCGTCCCCGGGAACTGCAACCCTCTGTGGAGATACCACCGCTCCAGGTATAAATAAGGCCCTCTGCAGCCTCTGCAAGTCATGCTTCCCAAATCGAAAATGCGTCTTGAACACACCACTGTCGAGGTCGTCAATGTTCAGAAGCCCGCGCACAAAGAGTGGGTCACGTCGCGTTTCTCCAAAAACTTCAAGACACAGCAAATCTCCTATCTCTGATCATTTTAGCTGTGACAAGAGCAGCGGGTCTTGGAGTATGCTCTTCGGCATCACCAGAATTTAGCATATAGCTGTGCCGAAGGCAAAATGCGGTCGTAACTCGCGAACTCGCGCTGTTTTACACACAGTGCGCAAAAAACAGCTTGCGGCGTGGGGCTTCGGCTTGACTTGACCGTCACAGCGCCAAACATTTTTTTTCCAATCTGACGTACTTTAAATTGAATTACAACGGCATGTAATGTTTTATTATATATCATAAACACGAAAAATACCTTTATTAAGCAATTTTAGTACAGAAAAGGCACGCGCAATTCATATTCGTTTCAGCGTAACTCCGCTTCTCATCAATAGTTGGGGATGCACAGCGCTCCGCTCTACTATGCTGCTGCGCTAAAACTCTTTACTCTCGCTATGTTCCGCTGGCGCTCCGCTGGGGAACTGCCAGCGGAGCGGAACGTAAATTCGAACGTCTAAAAGTCTCTACTTATTTGCGGGGGTATCTGCGTTCCTTGAAAACAGACAGTTTTTTTATATTAATAGTGTGAATTCTGGAAGGTATAAACAATCGAGAGGTGTTCCACAAAGAGGGGTCTTGTCGCCTGCGCTTTTTAATATTCTAAGAACCTCAATGCGCTGCCATCAAACATTCGCACGTACGTCTATGCGGACGACATTGCTTTTTTCACTGCTGCAGCTGACAGTCAATCTCTCTATGTGTGCCTGCAATCGCACCGGAATTTGCTTGAAAGTTGGTTGCGTTACTTAATTACGTCTCACCTTAAATATAAACAAGTGCGCTGTACTTGTTTTTCAAATGAACGATCCTGTTCACCTGTCTCTCAGTTACCAGCGACAAAATATTCCTCAAGTTAAGTCATTAAAAAATCTCGGTGCCATTTATGATGACAGCCTCACATGGCGATCTCACATTGACCTTGTCGCAGCGAAAGGGGCTCGTGCTGTGGGAATGTTGTGTGAATTAAGTAATCCCCGGTCTTTAATGTGGAGAGATGCACTTTTGTTGATTGATGTTTTGTATGCCCGACCAATTTTAGAATTTTGATCTGTGCTGTTTTCTGGTACGGCTGCTTACAAAATTCGCCCGCTGGTTCTTTTGGAGCGGGAAGTGCTTCGGTTGCGCTTTGGCCTCTCCAAATTTGGCCAATAACGTGCTTTATCTTGTGGGGAACTGCCCTGCAGCCCCCTGAGTTTGCTTTCCCGCGAGGCACCGTGCAGCGGCAGTCTCACCTCTAGGCTGAGGGCATTCCTTTGTCAGTTACATTAACTGGCAAGAGAGGGCGCCAGCATCGCTGCGCGCGAGACTGCCAAAGCCCGCGTGCGGGTGAGGGGGCATGGGGGTTTCGGCTAGGATCGTCGGCGCGACCGGACGTGTCGCTCGCGGCTCCGCTCTTTGCCGGCGGGGCGAGGTAGCGACGGGGAGACAGGCTCCCGTACTCGTCCCGTCGGGCCTTCGGAGTATATATCCCTTCCCCTAGCACGGGCGAACATTCGCTCGGAACCTTGCTGGTGAGTCGGACGACCTTGATTCATTAGCGTACCTTGTTGCTAGCTGGCGTTATTGTTTCTGTAGCAATAAATGCCTGTTTGTGTCAGCCAATGTGTCGTTCCTTTGTTCCCCCAGAGCAAGGCCCGCCGTGGTCGGCGAGCGCTGTGTAGCGTACGCGATCACGGGGTGGGGTCCGGGCGGCTTTGAACCGTGTCAGCCGCGATTGAGTGGGGAGAACGTACTTATCTCCCCATTCAACCCCCACATGTGGCAGCCCAACGTGGGGCATGCTCTTGGAACAATGGACGAGTGTCGGTTCGGTTCGAAGAACGGTCTTTGTCCGTACTTTACAAGTGCTAGGCCTAGAGTGAATTTTGATCGCCAGGACCTGCGGCATGCTTTTTTGAGTGCGAGGTGTATTGCGCTGCAGCATGTTGGAACTTTTCGACATGCTCAACGCATTTTTCCCTGGAGTTCCTTCGTGAGAATCGTTCAGCATCGAGGGAGCGCGAGGCCTAGCGCCCGCGGAGTCGCCGAGCCCGAAACGAGTGAGTACGGAAGCCGCGTGGGTAGTCCGAGTTTCTGTACATATTTTCTCTACTGTCTCTTTTTCGACTCTGGGAGTCGCGGCTCCGGGAGCCGGGTGGCCTGGGGCCGCGGGTGCCGCTACGAGCTCGCTGGTATTGCAGCTCGGCACCGGGCGCTCCGACACCGTCCGATACGGTGGGCGCCGACCGGTCAGAAGCTGCTTTGTGCAGTGAGCGGGGTAGGACCACCCCACAAAGCTGACGTCTCCTCGCGGCTGCGCGCACATAACCCGTTTCGGGTCTTTGTTGTGGTCACGGACGTTGTCAGAGAGGTAGTTAGGCCTGAGGCTTTTCGGAGCTGCCTGCACCACGTTAAAAGAGACACGACCACCGGACCGTGTCGTTGAGAGGGGGTGCACTTTGCTGCCCGCCCGTTTTTTTTGTAACCTCGCACGAACTGAGCAGTCTCGTTCAACTCAAGAAAGAGGTTTATTCACTCGAACTTTGCGTTTGCACCGCCGCCGACACGTTTTGCTATCGAGTTAGGCATTGTGCCACGAGGCCCTTGCTGATGTCGTTTCCCCTCCCGTGACCTACGTTAAAGGCACGCCGAGAGCGTTTCGGCAATTTTGCAGATCCGGTGGAGCCACCCAGGCTTGCTGTCTGGTGCACATCGTCTCGCTGCGACGGAGCGGCCTGTATCCTGTTCGCCGCATCCATCCGTGGCAGCTGTGGCGAGGCCAGTCAGCAGTCACCTCCGGCTGCTGCTGCCCTGGCGACTACTGCAGGATCCTGGCCTGCAGTTTTCCCACCGGCCTTCGATTCGCGGGCCTGCGGGCACGGTAGTCCGCGTGCCATACGAGTTGTCCCAGCGGAGACCTTCACGCCGCCTTCGGAATACCGCGGAAGTCTGCGTGTACGCTGTCGGCGTGACCTCCGCTGCAAGACGTGCCTCAAAGACACGAAGACCAGGAGACTCCTCCATAGCATTCACTTTCAGGCGCGTGGGTCTATTTAAGGTTGGGGGGATGTGGGGACCTGCCCTGTAGCCCCCCGAGTTTGCTTTCCCGCGAGGCACCGTGCAGCGGCAGTCTCACCTCGAGGCTCGAGGCAGTCTCACCTTGTCAGTTACATTAACTGGCAAGAAAGGGCGCCAGCATCGCTGCGCGGGAGACTGCCAAAGCCCGCGCGCGGGAGAGGGGGCATAGGGGCTTGGGCTAGGATCGTCGGCCCGAGCGGACGTGTCCCTCGCGGCTCTGCTCTTCGCCGGCGGGGCGAGGAAGCGACGGGGAGACAGGCTCCCGTACTCGTCCCGTCGGCCTTCGAAGTATATATCCATTGCCCTAGCGCGGGCGCACATTCGCTCGGAACCTTGCTGGTGAGTCGGACGACCTCGATTCATTAGCGTACCTTGTTGCTAGCTGGCGTTATTGTTGCTGTAGCAATAAATGCCTGTTTGTGTCAGCCAATGTGTCGTTCCTTTGTTCCCTCAGAGCAAGGCCTGCCGTGGTTGGCGTGCGCTCGGTAGCGTACGCGATCACGGGGTGGGGTCCGGGCGGCTTTGAACCGTGTCAGCCGCGATTGAGTGGGGAGAACGTACTTATCTCCCCAATTCAAACCCCACAATTTTGAAGCCCGTATTCCTCTTTATCTGCTCGATTTCAATTCCTAACTGTTCAGACTTACCAAAGGATATATGAATCAGATTTACACCGCTCCTTGTTGCCAGCCGACTTCCATTCTTGCAGTACACTGTCCTGGGTTTCATACCCTGCAGTTATTTAAGGTAAAAAATATGCTTGATCCTTTATATGTTCTTTTGTATAACATTCTTCCGACAAAAAACAGTGGGTACTCTGCAGAAATTGTCTATGATGACATTTTCCCGAAAAAAAGCTACGCATTTACCATCCCGCATTTTAAATAAATTAAGAGAAGACCATTTACAAAGCCTACCTATTAGCTTAACGATAGCTACTGACGCCTCCCAATGTGATGAAAAGGCAGGGGCGGGAATATATTGCCCGCTTCTAGATTGGTCCTTTTCTCTGCGGCTTCCGGAGTACACCCCAATTTTCCAAGCGGAGTTTCTGGCGGTGGTGCTTCCTCTTCACAAACTAGAACCAGCTTTCTCTTCAGCGGTTGTTATTACAGATTCTCTTTCTTTGTGCTCGTCCCTTGCTTCGGCTGTAGATTTGCGATTGCTAAACACCTTCCATTCATTACTGCCTCCGCATTTGAGCCCTGTTCACATGATATGGGTGCCACGTCATTGCGGTGTGACAGCCAATGAAGCTGCGGACTGCCTGGCAAAGGCATCCCTCAATGACCCCGTGCTGCCTATCGTTCCGGCTACAGCGTACATTACAGCAGCGATGTTTCAAAGACAGAAATTGTTTAGAATGACAACTGGATCTGTTTTAAGATCTGATGATTACCTGCACCTGAGGGATTCGTGGACCAGGCAATCATGCTATTGACGGCAGCTTGAGGTATCACTATCAAGGCTCCGCTGCCGCATCCCACCCTTAAATTTTTTGGCACAGGGTCTTAATCGTGTCTGTGTATTGTGGTGAGCGCGAAGCCTGTGGGATACACTGGTATCCCCTCCTCGTACCCCGCGCCAGCGGCGACCGTGACTTACACGGGCGCGCTGGCCACCAGGAATGTGGAGAGAAGGCACCCCCGCGACTCTGCTCATTTCTGCCCCAGCACTGACGTGACGTCACGGCAGCGCACTGCTTTCTGCGGAGAGGGTAGCACGCGTAATCTTGACGGCAACGATTTGCTGCCAGGGAGGCAATGCCCGCAGGTATAAAAGGGGGGAACGCGCGGCGGAAAGGAACTCTCGCTGCCGGACCTTACCTAAGTGCCTCATGGACCCCTTTCGCTGCCCGCTGGCCCCCGAACACCAACGCCGGTCGACGCCAACGACTTGGTGAGCTACTGAACATCTATTTTACGGATAGAACATTCTTCCGCAGTGTGCTTTACCTCGCGTTAGGATAATATACTATATCCTAGCGTGCCCTGTCGTAACCTATTTCGTCCGGACCTGCCGTGGCTGCGAGTCTGCGACACGGGTTGGGGAAACGTGTTGCGTACTTGAATAACGCCTGCGTGTAGCTTGCACGGAAGCTCGCCTTCCCGGCCGGCTGGACGCAGAGTGACCCCACATCTTGGCGCCCAACGTGGGGCGAACTAGGCAATTGAGCATTGACCTTTGTTGGAGCGAACGACTACCGTCGCACTAACAAAGGATGGCAGCCGATAGGAGTGACTTGCAGTCTTTGTTTATGCTGTCAGAGCCAGCGGCACATAACCAGGGCTCCCTAGTTGAAGCGCCGTTGGAAGAGTTTGAATTTGTGAATCTTGGGCGTTCCACGCGGAATAGCCGAGTAACATGACGCGTTGGTAGGACTTAGGCCTGGCATGGGGGGCTCCACATCGGGCGCCTCGCCGCTCCGCGGCGCGAACAATGAGGCACCTAGGCCTCATCATTCGACGCCATCAGCGGCTGCGCCCAACTCCGGGGGCGTCAGTCCGCAATCATCCGAGGTGCTCTTGCAGAACGCAATGCACGTTATGCAGAGTCTAGCGGGTATTTTGCAAAACAATTTGCAAGCCCCGGCCCAGTCACCACGTGTTAGGATAGACTTGCCTACCTACACGGGGTACCACGACACTCCGGGAGCAAACGAGTACCTCGACCGTCAGCTGCATTATCAGCAAGTGACAGGAATCGCAGACGCCGAAATGCTCGCGCATGTTGTGCCTGTATCTTTGACGGAGCAAGCGGCTCGCTGGTACCGACTAGCCGGCAACCGAGCGAGGACAATGGAGGACTTTTGCGCAAGCTTCCGCGACGAATTCCTTCCCACAAACTATGAGTGGCGTTTGAGGAGAAAGCTGGAGATCCGAACCCAGCACCCCGACGAGTCTCTCTTAGAGTACGTCCGAGCGATGGACGAACTTTATAGCCTCGCTGACCCTCGCGCCACGAACACGGAGAAAGTTGAGCGTGTCACGAGACAAGCGCATCCGACTTTCACGGCTTACCTAAGAGGAGTCAGGTTCAGAGATTTGGATGAGCGGGCAGCTGAGGCGAAGCGCATTCAGGGAGACATCCTCTCTGCGCGAGCGTATCGGCCGCCCCCACCCGCATCGCTGTCACTTGAGCCGCGCTGCGCTTGGAATGGCAGCTCAGCGCGCAGTCCATCTAGAGCTGAAGCGTCACCACAGTTTGCTGACGAGCGTGTCCCAAGGGATTGGGAGTTGTCCGACCGCGCTTTGGACCCATTCAGCTACGCGTTGCGAACAGCACACGCTGCCGCAGAGCGGAACGAACCGAGGCGAGATCGCGAGGCCGACACGCGGCCCCCACCATCCGTGCCGCGAGTTCGAGATGACCGACCTGAACGGGGCGACCAGCGCCTAGCCCGCCGGGGCCCGGGCAACCGTTGCTACCGGTGCGACCAGCCGGGGCACTTCGCCCGCGAGTGTGGCCGCCCTTCCGCCCGTGACCAAACATGGTCAGGAAACGGCCAAAGCCGCCGGTGATCGACCTTCGATCCCGCGCGGCGTACACAGAAAACCCTGGTTTTCTAGCGCCTTTGGCATGTCGCGTAGGAAGCTCTGCGGACCTGTCAGCGCCGTTCATTGAGCTAACGATAGCTCGAAAGAAATTCACCGCGTTACCAGATACAGGAGCAAGCGCTTCTTTGTTCGGTGAGGAGGTGTTAAACCATCTCCAAAAGAACAAAATCCGGCTGAGAGAGTGCGACACCACTTTTCTCCTCGCGAGCGGCATAACGCAATCAAGCGGTGTAGCTAGGATAGTGGTTCGCTGGGAAAGACGCGTGCGGCGACAACGCCTCGTTCATCTTCCCTGTTTATCCGTTCCTGTAATTCTTGGACGAGACTTCCTAGCCAAGACAGGTATTGTGATAGACATCAGCAGCGGAGGCTACAAGGAGCGCACGTCAGGCGCCTTGAAGCCTTTCGCGAAAGCGCCCGCGGCGTCGCAGACCATTCAGACTCTGAACGCGACGCGAGCGGGGGGAGACCGTGACAAATCCACCCCACCAGCCCGAGATCCAGGAGGCGAGCGGACCATCGCCGCTGAGGGAGAGGGCAGGGAGAAGGTTGCCGCGGTAGAAAGCTTCTCTGCCGCGCAGGGAAGGTCAGCGCACCCCTTGTTGTCGGAAGTGAACAGCGTGACGGAGAGGGAGAAGGCACGTTTGTCATCGCTCCTCTACGAGTACAACGCGACATTCACTGACCGCCCGGGCCTCACTACCCTAGTCAGGCACCGAATAGACATGGGTGACGCACTGCCTTGGAAGTGCAATCCTAGACCAATTAGCTTGGCCAAGAGAAAAGCACTGGACAGCGCCTTAGATGAACTTATCGATACTGGCGCTGTTGAGAGGTCTAACAGCTTCCCGGCTTCCCGGTAGTCTTGGTTCCAAAGAAAGACGATACATATCGACTTTGCGTGGACTACCGCAAGCTGAATGAGGTTACGAGGAAAGACGCCTACCCTCTACAAACCATTTCTTCCCTAGTGTCCAACCTAGGCGGGGCGAAGTACTTCACAACGCCCGATACTAGCCGCGGATACTTTCAGGTTGAAATGAATGAGCGGGACAAAGAGAAAACTGCTTTCACTTGTCACAGAGGCCTTTTCCAGTTCAAGAGAATATCTTTTAGTTTGGTAGGAGCACCCGCTACTTATCAGCGCCTAATGAACCTTGTTCTGGGAGATGCGAAGTGGCAACATGCGCTCGCGTACCTAGACGGCATCGTGGTGTACTCGAAAACGTTCGAGGAACACCTGCGCCACTTCAGGGACGTCCTAGAGAGGCTGAGGTCCGCGGGATACACTTTGAACCCGAAGAAGGCACAGATCGCCGCGACCCGAATAACACTGTTGGATTCACGATCGACATAGGCCGCATTCTGCCGTGCGACGATAAGCTTGAGGATTTGCTTAAGTCTCCGTCGCCCACAGATATAGCCGGTCTCATGCGCTTCCTGGAAATGGTGAACTTTTATCGCCAGTTCATCCCAGATTGCTCAGCGCTGCAGGCGCCTTTGACAAAGCTTTTGAAGAAAGGCGAGCGCTGGAGTTGGGGTCACGAGCAAGAGGATGCACTGCGCAACCTCACCAAAGTGCTCACTGACACGGCTGAGTTGCAGCTACCCGACCTAAACAGGGAGTTTGTGATTCAAACCGACGCAACCGACCTGGGCTTAGGAGCAATGTTGCTTCAGGAGCGTGAAGGCGTTCTCCGTCCGGTAGCTATCGCGAGCCGTTCGTTGACGCCGGCAGAGAGAAACTACTCGGTGACAGAGAAGGAATGTCTCGCGATAGGTTTTTCTCTGCGTAAGTTCGACTACTACGTCGATGGGGTGGCATTTGTGATCGAGGCGGATCACATGGCGCTCACCTGGCTGAGACGACTCAGCGAGCCGAGCGGCCGCCTAGCGCGTTGGTCCCTGTTGCTGCAGCGTTAGGACTTCACCGTGCGCTACCGCAAAAGGAAAAACAACGCAGCGGCTGACGCACTCTCGCGAGCGCCTGTCCAGTGCGGGGAGGGTCACACGACCGACCGCCCGACAGCTGGAGAGAGTGAGGGACAGACCCGAGCTGTAGCCCATGTAAGGAACGCGGACCAACCTTTGATCCAGGGCGAGAGCGTGAACCACGTGGACTACGTGAGTTCCGTGGGGATCGTGTTCAGCAGAAAGGAGCTGCTCGAAGCTCAGCAGAAGGATCCGTTTTGTCGAAAGGTGTTCGACGGGCTCCGGGAGCCGGGCGGCAGGGCCACCGCGCACACGGAGACAGCTGGTTTTGCTGTCGGTGCGGAGCGCTTGGAAACAGCTGGTAGTGCTGTGAGCGCGATGGATTCGTATCTGCTGGATTCCGACGGCGTCCTGCTGAGGTATATCCCCTCCGAGAACGACACAAACGAGGCGTTCAAGGTGATGATACCGCGAGTATTGCGAGAAGCACTGTTACGCTACTTTCACGACTCGTGCATCGCTGGGCATGCAAGCGGCCCCAAGACTTACACTAAGTTGTGTCGCTTTGCTACCTGGCTTGGCATGAAAAGGGACGTAATACGCTACGCCCGCTCGTGCCATGTGTGCCAGTGTGAAGCCCCGAGGCGGACGACCACCCGGCCTCATGCACCAGATTAACAGCCAGACTCCCTGTCAAATCGCGGCGTGTGACATCATGGGACCGTATCCTATGACACCGAGTAGGAACAAGTTCTTCCCGGTGGTCACGGATAACTTCAGCAAGTGGGTTGAACTTTTCCCCCTTAGAAATCTGACGGCACGAGTGATCATGAAGACGCTGATGGACGTATTCACCAGGTTCGGTTTCCCAGAGCAGCTGATAACGGACAATGCAGCGTACTTCACTGCGAAGGTGTTCGTTGATTCGTGCGCTGCACTCGGCATTAAGCACAATAAAACGACCACCTATCATGCTCAGTCGAACCCCACGGAACGAATCAATCGCAACATTAAGCACTTGCTTGTTGCGTACTCTGAGAGGCATAAAGATTGGGACTCCTATCTGCCGGAGATCGCGTTTGCTTTGCGTTCGACCGTTAACCGTTCGACTGGGTATGCGCCGTCTTCTCTCAATCTGGGTAGAGAGCTGGTAAATCCGATGGACCGGATTCTATCGGACAGCAGGAAGATGCCAGTCGGTTCGTCAGCACGAGCTGAGTACGCGACGCAGATGCGGGCTAAGATGACGGAGGCCTTACGCAAGGCTCGCCGCAACCTTAGCACCGCTAGGGAGCAGCAAAAAGCACAGTACGACCGCTCGCACCGGGATGTTCACTACGAAGTGGGTGATCTGGTGCTTCGACTCCAGCACGTTCTCAGCGACGCTAGCAAACAGTTTGCGGCCTCGTGGGCGCCGAAATGGATCGGGCCGTTCCGCGTGCGAGAGAAAATTTCCTCGCTCGTTTACAGGCTCGAGGACATGCGGTCGAAACCAACAGGCGGACCGGTTCACGTATGCGACCTGAAACACTACGTGCAGCGAGATGAGTGGGTAAAGGACACAGCCCGACCCGCGCCGCAGTCCGATAACGAGCGCTGCGATCAGCCGGCGAACCCCGCGTCCCGCTTTAACTTGTGCCTTAAGCAGAAACAGAATCTGCCTGCGCAGCCTAGAGCGAGCCGGCAGGCAGTCTCGTTAGATGCATGAACTTACGGGCCGTTCATGCCGATCAGTGTTACGCAAGACTGACTTGCGTTAACTCGCATGACTATCGTGAGGGTCGAACAGCCACGCAGCACGCGCTGTGGGAGTTGGCTGCATCTGTGTTGACCTATATCAGCGCAGATGGAAAAGAAGCAGGACGCATCAGAACGACACCGTTCCACTACCAATTACCAGCCACCATCCAGCTTCGGCCACGCGCCGCGCCCAAGGCTCGACGCTACGCCCCGCCCACGACTTGCAGTCGCCACCCTGGCCACCCCTGCTACCTGTTACATAGCATTGGAGCTGCCCACCCGCCGACTGTGCGCCACCGCCTGCGGGGCCCCATGACCACCGCAACCCTGGGTCTTCGCCTGCTGACCAGGTATGCCAGGGAAGCCCAACCGCGGCCTCAACCATAAAGCGCCGCAGCCCTGGCCCCCGAAGCCACCTGACCCAGTACCTCAGGGGCGCAGCCATGGACCTCTCCTCCAAGCCATCGCAGCCGGCGCCAAGGAGGCGGTCGAGCGAATTCACCGGAACGGCGCAGCCGCGCCCACTCGGAAGACCGTGACAGGGAGCAAGATGCGAAGCGTCATCGTGCGGGAGGCCAAGCCCTCGGAGCGAAGCAGCTGATCGGCGGGGGCGTGGCGTGGCCGTAAACCGATGCACCTGCGGGAGCTGAAGAACTTCGATCCCAGGATGGCGGAGAAGATAAAGTAATGTTGCCCCTGTTTCTGTGTTCGGGAGGCTTCTTAAGGAGGGGAGGATGTGGGATACACTGGTATCCCCTCCTCGTCCCCCGCGCCAGCGGCGACCGTGACTTACACGGGCGCGCTGGCCACCAGGAATGTGGAGAGAAGGCACCCCCGCGACTCTGCTCATTTCTGCCCCAGCACTGACGTGATGTCACGGCAGCGCGCTGCCTTCTGCGGAGAGGGTAGCACGCCTAATCTTGACGGCAACGATTTGCTGCCAGGGAGGCAATGCCCGAAGGGATAAAAGGGGGGAACGCGCGGAGGGAACTCTCGCTGGCGGACCTTACATAAGTGCCCCACGGACCCCTTTCGCTGCCCGCTGGCCCCCGAACACCAACGCCGGTCGACGTCAACGACTTGGTGAGCTACTGAACATCTATTTTACGGATAGAACGTTCTTCCGCATTGTGCTTTACCTCGCGTTAGGATAATAAACTATTTCCTAGCGTGCCCTGCCGTTGCCTATTTCTTCCGCACCTGCCGTGGCTGCGAGTCTGCGCCACGGGTTGGGGAAACGTGTTGCGTACTTGAATAACGCCTGCGTGTAGCTTTCACGGAAGCTCGCCTTCCCGGCCGGCTGGACGCAGAGTGACCCCATAAGCCATAGACCATTTTTTGTTGTTTTGTCGCCGATACACCATGATGAGAAGACGGCTATTAGAGAAGCCACTACAACAGCTTGGCCTGTTTGAGCAGCCCAGTCATCTTGTCATTTGGAGCCACCATACTTGGGTACAGCCACAAATCTGCTTTTACCACCGTGCAAAATTTTTAATAGAATCAAAAAAGCAACCTTGCTGAGTTTTTAAAAACTTTTTCAATATTACTTTTATTCTTACGATTATCAGTATCCTTTAACAACTCGGCTATAAACATCAGTGACGATGTCCTGCGTGCGCTGTGCATTTCCAGTTTCATTCCGTTTTTCCTTTTTTTTACTGCTTTCTTCCTTATAATTAATTTTATTTTAGCCCGGAAAACATTTACCTGAAAAACTCTCTGTGCCCCCCAATTCTTGGTAAATCCTCCTTTGTGTGCATGTGCAAATTATTGAGGGTAATAACAACAAAAGAACAGCGGCAGAAACCGGCAGGCCACAGAACCTAGTGTGCGCTACGCCGTTCCCACAATCCATTTCATGCTGACATCTGCTCTTAACGACGATATATAGACTGAATTTTTCATTGTTTCGTCTCACCTCTAGTTCCAGCTTATTTTTCCGCTTCATGCGCATTATGGTGCAGAGAACGCGCTATAAAAAGCGGGATGCCTGAAAGCTACTAGCGCCCCGGAAGTACTCAACAGCGCAACATTTATAATACCCATTCAATTCTACGCAAGTCTGCTATAGAGGCCCGATAGATTGTCTCGTTTGCTCCATTTGAATACATAATTTTTTCCTGCAGTCAACGCGGCCGGCAAACACGGAGTCCCTGGCGCTCACTCAAGAAAGCAGTCGTCTGTCGGAAGGCACGGCTTCGCTTATCTACAAAGCTTTTGCTTAAAAGGGATGTTGATGGAAAGCCGGATGAGCGAATTGTGTAAACTGCAGTCTTATGACCGAAAACCCTCCAGACTCCGAGCGTCGGTGATTGAGTGGTAGAATACTAGACTGCCGCGGGGGTGGCCCGCGTTGGACTCCCAGTCAACACATGTTTAGTTTATTTCAATTCGATATCATCTCGGTAGCAAGCAATTGCACTGCAGGCGCTCGTTTGGCAACCTCATTTTTTATGACGCGCACTCAACGTGATAGAGTCATTAAAGTCGTTCTTCTAGTGTACGTTGTTTGTTGCTGGTTCTATGTTTTTGAGGTACCACTTCTAGGCAAAATCACTTTACTCTGGGGCCAGGCGTGAGGATCTTAACGGAAGTGCGAGAGGAAACTAACTCATTGCTATTACACGTATCGTATCGGTAGCTGAATTATCGCCGTAGTGGCTTTAAATCTAATACGCAATACAGCACGACGTTCAGTCTCCTGCATCCGGCCAGTCATGTTCTGTCGGTGACAGAAGCCGTTACACCGATGGTAATGCGAATGTTAGCGCTAATTCGTCCCAACTCCTTTTTTGCAATGTTCCATTGCTTTGAATGCTTCTGCATCGCTGGAGTATGCCACGCTTGTTTCGTTTCGGGATAGAAACGAGGGCTTTATGGTGTGAGAAATGTGTTGTGATGGGATGTAGCATTTTCTCGTACAACGCGTATGGGGCCAGCGTTCCGATAGTATCCGCGCTCGGTTCGACCAGTTGTTTCACATTAGCGCACCTCTTTAATGGAGATGGCAAAAGTGCCCGAAAAGGGCTTCTAAAGGATGATGCTAGGTTTAAATTTAACGAGTTTCTTTCAGTGCCAGGGGGTCCAGTGATGGCTTTATTCTTGTGTTTATACCGTTTACCAAGTATGCATTCAAGATTTGTGCATTTAGCATAAACACATGGACGTATTCACTTTTCGTCACCTTTTCAGTCGCACTGAGCGCTACATGAGCTGTAGCCGAGACCCGTAATAGATTATCAGGCAAGTTTGCTGGGAGTTGAATGTTCTGCAGTGCTTCTTCCCTATGGAAGTTTCGCTGACACTCTAGAAATCATCGGTCTTTCCCTGTGAGGGTTCGCTTGCTTTTTTATTATAGATAACAGTGCCGGATATATACAACTTCGTGGGCGGTGTATGCAATCTATCCTTGACACACATGCTGAACATCGACAATGTTTCATCTTTGATTTGGTTCTGAATGAGATAACGCAGTCATATCAGCCGACCCCAGCTCTGATGAAAGGAACCGATTTCCCGTATAGGGGCCCCTTCCGGGTAAACGAAAGGGGCCCCCATTGATGAGCAAGCCATTTCAAGGGCGTGGGAGAGCGAAGCCCCAAGTGAGCGGCCGCCTCCGCAAGGAAAGATGGATAGGATTGAAGGACGTCGTGACGGGTAGGAGATAAGAGGCTGGAGGGACGAGAGGAGTGGAGAGGAGAGAAGGAATCCCCTATTGAAGATTCCTGGGTAGTCGAGCTCTGGACGGGAGGAAGTGTCTCAACACCAAACCTGGCACGAACAGTTTTCAAATAATGAATCAACGTCTGTGCAAACGGTTTTGAGGCGAACCGATGTCAACCCGTGGCCTTTCGGTCCGCAGACATCCCACTGCTGCTTTTAACTTTGTTAGCAGTGTCTCCAAGATGAAGAGATTTATAGAAGACTGGAATCCCGCCTCCATCAGTCTAGCAATGTTATCGCCAAACAATAGACCAAGCGATGCATACACGACACGCACATGATGGATAAATGTAGCAAGCCCTATGCGACAGATCCTTAAAACGAGTGCGCAGCACCACTGCAACATCGGCGCCATCGTTGCGAACTGTTCAGCTGTCGGCCTAGAAGATTTCAAGGAAGGCTCCCTGCTCTCAGTCGCCTACCTGTTAATGGCCAGGCAAAACAAACAAATTTTTATCCAACATGAAAATGCATGACAGCTCAATTTGCTTAGTCACGATTATAAAATAAATATATAATAAGATGCTTGACGTTCATATTCGCGGAAAAAGTTGTTGTCTGATGTCGCTAGCATTTCAAATAGCGGCTTCCTTTGGCGTCGCAAAAGCTTTTCGATTAATACGTATTTGGCCGTGCGCGTCGCATGATGAGAAGCGGCTTTCAGACGAAAAGCATAATGCCACTATTCATAATTTGTAAATGGTCAGACTTCTAGTTCATGATAACTTTCGTGACCAAGGCTCATAGAGCCGGAAACAAGATCAGAAGGAAGCTCTGTTTAATATCAAGAAAAAGCAGAAAATTTACCTCGGGCATCTATGATCTGGAAGCAAGGGTAAGGCGATTTCCTTTATAAATCATGAGCACACCATTCGCTTCGAATAAAATTTTGTTGTGGTCTAGGAAAACCAAAATATTTCTGCGTATCTGAAGACACGTGTTACGATCCCACTAAAGCGACCGCTGACAACGCTTCTAATTTTGTTTTGCTCAGAGCCAGCACTACTAAGGAACCAATAAAAATCCCGAGCTTTTTTGCTTACTTAATCCCGAAAGACGGGCGATCTAAAAATTGCGCGATGATGCGTGATGTGACAATGACTCTGCCATTGTACAGTCATCCACAGACCTTTCTAGGGTGCTCAATCCCTCCAACGGGGAGTACACTTCTGTCAATTACGAGTGGCTGGTGTCTCCAAATCTGCCCTATAAGAGCATACACCTTCCCGTGAAACATGTTTAACCATCAAGTGTTTTTGAATGCTGTATTGGACCCGCCATTAAGCCCGCTAAACACAGGCAATTGCGATAAATACATTACAGAGTACTCCGCTCGATCGCACTAGACAAGTGTGCGGACGGCTGTACACTGTATGTTTGGCTCTTTACCACAGATATTTAAGATTTTGCTTTAAAATGAAAAAAAAATCTTCGGTTCCTAATGTTTTGAATACTTTTAGCTTATTCAATATGTATATCATAACGAGCTACTCATTCCTGTAACTTGGTGTGCTCATTAGCATTACTCCGTTCTGACAGCATTAATATCATAGGTAGTGTAACAAGGTTCTCGAATAGCTGCCGCCCTTACCGTTCTATCACCTTCCACGTGACCAACGGTGCCGCTGGTGAGGTCTCTCAAGGTTGGGTACACGCAACATCAGTACCCCTCAAAGGTAAAAATTGTAGCGTCACTGCCCATGCCCAACATTCTTGGATAAAAATTTTATATATTGAAAAACTGTGAATTTTTGTTGTGCAAAGATTGAAGATAATGGTCCATTCTTGCGACATGTAGAAAAATCTTTATTTTCTAGTGTTTATATCGCTGCCGTCAAGCAGTTAAGGCTTCTATAAAAAAATGATGGGGAACGCTTTCGACAATACCATGAACGTTAATAGCAAAAACAGAAACACAACATTGCCGATGGGAGATCTGCGGATATATTGATTGTTATAGTGAAATGTTAAAATATACGAAAAACCTGCGTACATAAAAAATGACTTTTCTTCATAATTGTTGTGTATGATAAGTGAGTTGGTGAAGCATCCTGCGCGACATACGGATTTCGTGGTTTCGGATCCCACTGGCGACCAGTGGTATGGCCTGTGTGGAAGCGACGCAGCAGCTCACTGTGTGAATTACGCCAGCGGTATGCTTCCCTAGAGCGGTTCATGTTAACGATAAACAGACACAGCCCTTACCATTAGCGCTGGAGAAAATCGCACAGCTAGCGCCTGTGTCGCAGCGCGTCGCAGCGCTCTCACCTTTTACGCGCCAGCCCAACAGTCAAAATGAACGGTTCTTTTGTAAGCGGAACGGTTGAGAGCATTGCAATTTCGGCGCGCAAGCGAATATGACGCGTTTTAATAATTTTTATTTCCCGGGCATCTGCAGGGAAGTAAAAAAAGCTTATACGTAATTAGACCGCAAGTTATAGACTCTTCAGTCGCCCGTTTTGCGGCGCGTGCTACTACTTTCTCTTTGGAATATTTCGCTTATATTAGTTGGTTGCGAAGTTGGGTAATTAATCCGGACAAATTACTCAGTTCAGCACTACACAAACAACCTTCTGACTTCCTCCCTACAATGGCCAGCAAAGTGCATTTGGTCGCATGATCTTGTGTGACCTTGCTAAAGTTAGCTTGGACACCCTGTTTAATGCTGCTGAAGAAATAGTTCATCATGGAGGGTGTGGAGATAGTAGACCCTGCAAAAAACGTTATGCGAAAATTTCTTTGTCGGGATGGTAATGACGGAACAAAGATGCCCGATTTCATATAAGTTTTATTAATTAATAATAATAATAATAATAATTGGTTTTTTGGGGAAAGAAAATGGCGCAGTATCTGTCTCATACATCGTTGGACACCTGAACCGCGCCGTAAGGGAAGGGATGAGAGAGGGAGTGAAAGAAGAAAGGAAGAATTAGGTACCGTAGTGGAGGGCTCCGGAATAATTTCGACCACCTGGGGATCTTTAACGTGCACTGACATCGCACAGCACACGGGCGCCTTAGCGTTTTTCCTCCATAAAAACGCAGCCGCCGCGGTCGGGTTCGAACCCGGGAACTCCGGATCAGTAGTCGAGCGCCCTAACCACTGAGCCACCGCGGCGGGTCTATAAGTTTTAGTGGCAGTTCGGTTTTAACGGGAAAAAGTGGAGAGTACAGTGATTCTGTACCATTTCAAGTGAAGTAATGAACTTGTTAGTGCTTGAGTCGCATACTGCACTGGACTATTGCAATTTCGATTTAACGAGAGCTTTATGTAACAAGGGTTTTAAAGAAGGAGCACAAGAAACGTTACTGTGTATGTAACCTAACATATGCGACTAGCTTTGTTAATTATCTTCTCAACATGCAAAGACTAGCTTAGATTAGATGTGTTGTGAACGCCTAAATATTTATAGAGGCAAACTAAGCCTAAGGGGGAGTTGTTTACGCAATATGGAAAATGGCTGTTAGACGCACGGGAGAGACGCATTGCTTTTAGTCATTAATAAATAATTCCATTAACAGGTGTTGCACCAGGTAAGTAGAGAATTAAGGTCTGACAGAAGGATGTTAGGGTCGGTATTAGTTTATGTCAATACAATCGGGATAACGTGGCGAATGGCAACCTGACTACTGGTACCGTTGCAACCTGCCTACCGGGGCTGGCGCGGCTTAATTACTGAATGGTCGAGAGACGTCACGCGAAGTTTTGACGTTCTCACAACCTGCCCACCGCGCTGTGAGAAACCTCCTCAAAGACGACTTCTCGAAAGCGATGACTGTAGATGAATTGTGTGCTTTAGTTCAACAAAAAATGACAAAAAAATCGAAATAAAAATCAACGAAAAATTGCGGTATATGCAAATGTCGGCAGCGTCACAGCACAGTGCACACCTGCTACAGCAGCTATCAGTCCAAATATGCCGGGTGATTGACAAATATAAAACGGACAGAAACTGACGAAAACACAAGAAAGGTTCCAACAGATGTAGCAGAAAATGTGAATTTTTTTCCTATCGTACTCACATCTTAGGGCGACTTTAGTGTTTTTGAAATTTTTTTCATCTACGGCATTAACAGTTGAGTTTACGCCATAAAGTGCTTACACAAATAATTCTTACCAATTCAATGCCACTGTGAAAAAGCAATTCTTCCTATGGTTTGATTCGTTTCACTGACTCTTAGTTTAGTAATATGTATGTCATGATAAACACTCACTTTCTAACCTTGTCTGCTCATTAGCTTAACAAGGGCCTCTGTTCTAGCAGTCCTAATGCCACAGAGAGCGTAAGAGACTTCTTGCACCGGTGGCCTACTCTCCTTGACATCACGGTCCGCGTGAAGCTCTTTGCAATATAGGACATTATTTATGTCCGCAGCCACGGACGAGGGCGGCACTGGTGAACAGTGCTAAAGTTAGGTTACACGCAACACATACACCTGAAAGCAGAATACTAGAGCGCCACTGCCATTGAATGGTTGGTAGAGGAGACTTTGTTATATGGAGGTCGTTGGATTTGGACCCTTTAGCGGCATGAGGTTGTTTTTCTTGTACTTTCGTATCAACTAATGCTCCTCTATAAAGTGATTACTCTTGTAATTTCCACTACTCAAACCAGAAAAATATTTCGAGGAAACATTTCGCTATGCTTTCCGTGGTTTTTATGACTGTTGGCTTCCTTAGTATGCAAGTCACTCAAATTCTCTATCCTTTTTTCTCCTATATACACCTATGGCGAAAGATCAAGAAGTAAAATTAAAGGGACTCTGAGGTGATATTGATGGTCATATTCTTGTGCAACAAATCTGCAGAGGTGGCCTTTGTGAGCATTAGAGTGTATTTGAAAATTTTTGCTGGCACCCTATAATAATGAAATTTTTTTTTAATTTTTTGGTCGGAGTGTCGCTGATCAGGACGACAGCTGACTGCGCGTTCTTAGCCTCTTTAAATAATATGCGTTTCTTCACAGTTAACCTACTCTACTGCGTTAACTTTCCAGGACACTCTTAATGAAGCACTTCCTGAGCATTCTTGAACAGTGATGTACTAATTTTAATGGAAACACTTTTTAGCACTGATGTAATAGTCGTCTGGCCTATTTCACAGTCCCTGACGTAAGCCCCATGCAGAGGCATTAAGCATAAGCATGGGGGACTCAAAAAAAAGGTTCGCTTGTAGCGATTTGATTCCATAATGATTACTACTTTGACACCAGAAAATAATTCTACTGCGATCTTCCTGCAATCCCCGAATACACGAAATAAATCTTTGATTACTTTTCAGAATTTTCTCATTCAAGGAAATGAATACGATCAAAATGTCGCAATTAAGAGATTCTAAGTGTCCCTGGTATCAGTGGACCTCCTTCAGTCTTCGTCCACGTAGTAAACCCAGCCACTACCTCGACGTCACATGCACTGCACAGAAAAAAATGGTTACGCAATAAAGTCAATGAAACTTTCACGCATACTACTGCCTCAATATATATACCACAATATGTTGCAAGGCAGTCCCACATGTGTCAGTGCACCATCTTTGCATCTCACTAACAAGGAATTTATTTCCTAAGAATAAATGAGCACGTGCAAGGTCGATAGGCCAATTAGGTGTCTTGTTGTTTGCAGGATATTGAGCATGTATCTACTCCTTGGTGAATTGCCACGTATGTATTTGTTTTTTAGTGTGTTTGATACGCATGTGTGTTCTGGTGACCTAGGTTGGCTGTTTCCCGAGTAAACTACAGTTGTTAGTCAAGCGCCGTCCTGTATTCTTCTTCTGGTGTCTCGTACTTTCACTTGTGAAGTTATGCCTGAAATAAACCAACTAGCCATCATGGTACCTTGTTATACTTCAATATGTCCTTATAAGATAACAAATTTCAGTTATACAGTGCCACACGAGTGGTGCGCATTAAGAAAATGCGGCGGAGATTGTCGTACTGTGTGTGAGTTAACAAACCAAACATTATGCGATTGAGGACCACGGATGGGTTACAGGATGACGACCCTGCGCACGTTTTCTGAAGAGGTGGTGGATGATATATCAATGGTGTATATTCTTGCACCTGTCCTCAGAGAAAAAACACTTGTGCAGCTCATGTTAGAGCAAACACGATCGAACTGGAAAGGAACCGTGCGCACAAGAGTTTCTGCACATGCAAGCCAGAGACCTCAATTTTTGTAGTCTAGCGATTCATGCTTCGCATTTCCCAATTTGCCGCGGTGGCACAGCGGATTGTGATGTTTAGTGACTTCGAGGCGGTGCGCAAGGCCTTTGCATGTTAAAGCAGCGCACGTCTTCTGTGTCGCTACTCATGTGTTCACGACGCCAAGTAGCAAAAAAGCTTAAGAAAACTTCGGAAAACAGCCAGAGGTGAAATTGCCAACATAGATAACGCAACCAAGTAAGCCGCACCTGCACATTCTCGGTCGCGTGTATTTGTTTTGTTTTTTTATTCGAGAAGTGTGCCATGGGGCATAAGTTGAAAAGGAAGGGGGGCGGGGAAGGAATGCACGATATTGAATTTAAAAGAAGGAATGAAGAACCGTTGCGCTGAGGTAGTCGCACAGGTTTCTAATAAAACGGTTGTCTATAGTCCACTTCACGTAGTCACCTTCGCGGTTCCACCACAGGCCCACCTCGCTGAGGAGCCGTTTTCTGATAGCAGCCGTCGCTGCGTACGTCCCAAGTGCCACACATCACAAATGTCCGGTGTAGCGCTAAAGTGAGGGCACCTGTCAGGTGCTGGCAGATCTTTGGCACGCCACCGATAATGGACAGATGGTGTCAGAGCCGCCCCTGCCCGAATCCGGCGCACGGATAACTCCCCGTGCAGAGTAAGACTGCGGGGGAGAGGGTGCGAACACGGAGGAATTAGAGCGCGTGTTCGCTGGTGCGGAACTTCGGAATCGGAAACATGGGACAGGAACGGATCTGGGGGAAGAGGGGAAGGTGGCGGATCGTATATTGTATGAAGATGAGTCATAGCATCCGCTTGAATGTTATGTGGATCCTGGGCATGGCCGCGAATCCAGTGTATGCGCACAGGACATGAATACTTTGCGCAGAGCACATGAATTGATTGTGAAATCTGGAACGTTCGTCGAACACCCTTAAGCTGTTTAAGGGCGGCGCGGGAGTCGGTGTAAATATGGAATGTATTGAATGTTGGAACGAGCGGAAGGGAAGCAATGGCATTATAAATGGCTTGAAGTTCCAATGCCAGGGGAGTGCACGTATCCGCAGTATACGTCGCGCGAGAGTTGAGATGCGGATGAGATAGACAATACACAGCAGTCACTCCCCTCTCTGCAGAATGTGACGCATCCGTGTATAAAATGCACCCTTCATACAGATACGCTGCTGATACCGACGGGGAAACAGTGGGGCGATTGTCAGTGAGCTGGCAATAGTGCCACTGTGGAAGTGTCTTTAAACGATGAAGTTTGAGAGACTGTTTTCGAGCTCTATTTGCCACCTGTTGGTCGATGATTTCACTGAGTGTATTAAGTTGGGTGAACTCCTGTAGCACAGGTATGGGTGTTAAACGAGACAGATATGTTATGACGCGCATAGCCTCACGATTGATAGCTTCAAGGGAGTCCCACTGTCTGCGGTTGAGACGTTGAAATTGTGCCTGATATACTATTCGTGGCTGAAGGATAGAGCGCACAAGCTGGCGGGTCGTATGAGCACGTGCGCCACCAGAGCGCATAGCTATGCGACGAATCAGACCTAGAGTAGCGTGAGCCGATTTACGGGTTGCTGTCAGCCACGGGGTGCCAGTCCGAGAGCCTACTGCAAATATTTTAGTATAGCTAATGTAAAGGAGAGATATTGGCAATTCAAAACTGCCTCCTTGTTTTACCTCTCAACTTGTACACCAGCCGCCATAGCTATAAACCTCCTTCAACCCGCGACGTCACGAAGATGCGGTGGCGCTGATGTCAGCAGCGACTTTCGCATGGTAGGCAAAACAGGTTTCGCCTGCCCGTGCCTACCGCAGCTGCCGCAGCAACCGGCGGCTGCATCATGCCTGCGCAATGCTGCAGGAGCAGCATGTTTTGACCAGCTGCGTCACTGTTGTATCCGCGTAGTAGCATAAAAGGAAATATAAATGAGCTTCGATATGTTTCTCGCAGATAAATACCGCCTTAGGAAACTGGCTAACAGGCAATGGGCCACGGTTGTAAAGCGCGAAGTCTGAGAGTCGATCGGCACTGCCACTCAAAGTACTTAATAGCATGCAAGTTACTGCGTTCATTCACCTGAACATCAGCATAGTACACTTATAACTGTGCAAGGAAAAAGCGCATATGAAGCTGCACACTTTTATCAACTAGAGCCGGTGTACACGGGGCGCCGGAAGGTTCACTCAGCCCCAAGGAATGCGTTCTTTTGTTAATAGCACAGCATGTTTCAAAGGCGCGTTTTATGGCATTTGATATTTACTTGAAGCTGTTTCTTAATTTGACCGGCGTAAATATTTGATTCTAGTAGAAAGAAGTGTGGTAAGTTCTGTCATTCTTGCGCAGTCAAGTTGGCGTGCTTAGAATAGCTGCTAAAAGCCGCATGCTTTTTCATTGCATCATGTAGGTTTCATGAGGTAGTACATTATCGCGAAGCTTGTTTGGAAAGAAGCAGCCGCAGGTGTGCTACTAACAGACACGTGGCGAGGTTGAGAGGGGAGGTGGCAATAAAAAGTATTTTCGTTATTTATGGATGCGATATGTAACTAAATTTGGTGCAAATATTAAACGGCTACGCTAGTTTCAGTAATGGGTTTATTTTTAGCCATTCCTGGTGAAGTTGTTTGGTAATTATTACACCGTCGTCAAGTTGCCCTATAGTCCTAAATAACTGAGTAGAAAGTGCGCAAATGTTTTATGCCACCATAAATGTTCACAAATCCCCGATCCGTGTGATGACGCTTTTATTTCTTTTTTAAGATGTTCAGTACTTAAGCTTGCATAGTTACGTGAAAACATTTCTTACAAAAATACCTAACATAACACTGCACATGCAGGGAAAAAAAATTATTACACTCCTCAATGTCTCAGGAATCGTTTGAATAAAAATAGAATTATTATATTTTCAGGCGTTAAGAAATTACGAAGGTGTGAGTGATGCCAGTCGCAGAAGATGTGAAAGGTCAGAAAACAAACCTTAACGTTCACTTCCATTTTTCTGGCCTCTTCGCTTGCGCTTTGGTAAAAGAAAATGTGGCGCTGAATTCAAACAAAGCCACAAAGAAATCTAAGAAATTACCTTACAATTTTCGACGACCACACATCTAAAAAGCGTAATTTAGAGATTTCAAGGAGAAATCTAGTTTTGCCTAGTTGGTTCATGATGCACAAAAAAAAACGACGCGAAATACGGGAAAAAAGGGAAAACAAACACTGGCGCTGGTTCTTTCGTGTTTGTTTCTCTTTTTTCCCGGTATTTTCCACCGTTTTCTTTGTGGATTATAAATTTCTGCTGAATATTTTGCTATAATTTTTCGTCACGAAAGAGAAGACCCCAGGGCTAAGAATGAAAAGTATTCCAGAAACCAAAAACTTTCACCAAATCGACCAGTTTAACAAGGAGAGACAGAAGTTGGCCTGACTGGTGCGTGATCCTGCGGCTAAAAGCAGCGCTTAAGCGAGACAGAGGAGAATGGGGACACGACGCTGTCCCCACTTTTCGCACAGCGCCACATGTACGTATGTCAGCAGACGGTGAGCGCATGTCTGCTGCGCCGAAACAACGCCAGCACTTCCTCTCACTACTGTCCCGAAGTAAAATCATTTTGTCTAGAGCAGAGGGTCAAAACTTTCTATTTTATTCAATGCCTAGCGTAGAAGTCAACGACAGAAACGCTTTCTGTTAACTATAAACCATATCTACAATACACAGTGGCGAACTATTTCTCTGAATACGCCGCACGTGGCCAACGCGAGCTTATGTACTTCAAGAAATTACTAAGTTTAAAGCATCAACCATGGCTATGATTCGCTGAAACTGAAAATGCGCCTACAAGCCTTGAAAATCCCCGCTCGCCACCTTTATGCGACGCCACTCCTTGGTCTTTTGCCTACCGCGAGCCCGCTAGCGAATGCAGCACCACCTCGTTTGTTTGTGAACATGCAGGAGGTCAATAGACAGAGGAGGGAATACGAAGGAGGAGGCGCTGCAGTCACCTTTGGGGTGGGCAAGCACCCGTCCTATTTCTCTGTAATTCTCGCGAGCCAGTGATAGCACTCTTGATCATGACGTCATTTGCTCAAGCCAATGCAATGCATGTAATCTCGGGCGATTGCCTGGTGACGTGGGTTGCCGCGCAAGAGCGCGAATTTTCGAAAATGTCCTGCAAGTTACCAGCTTGCTCTCGAGGATTTGTACATGACAAGCACGCTCAGTGGCATTTCTAGTACGTGATGCACATATTTTATTGCCACTTTCTGAACCCCTTTTTTGCGACCCTTTAGCTTAAATTTGTGCTCTTCAATGTACACCATTACTTACATCTAGGCCACCTTCGATTCAATGCAGACACCTTAAATTTAGAGGCCAAAAAACTAAATTGCAAAAAAACTGCAAAATGCAAACAGCAGTTGAGAGAGTCACCCAAGAATTTTGACACTGACATTTACTAGCTAATATTGTCTAGCATTTTCCCAGCCCTCTTCTAGCTGTGCCAGTTTTGGAATCAGGCCCTGTATTGGCACAGCCAGCTCTCTTTATTGGCTTTGAAAGTTTTTTACAACATTTCACTTGTTTTCTCCTTCCTTTTCTGGTCGAGGTAAGCCTGTCAGATGTTATGCGTGCAAAACAAAGGTTCCTCTTAGTGTAATGACAGTAATGAACCTGATTAGGAGTTAACCATTGTGCGAAGCATTCTAAATTGGAGCAATCTGTGGCAGGCCACATTATCAATGAAAACTCTGTCAGTGTTGCACTACCTCCTAGAAACTTTTCGTGCTATGCGATGCTGGCACCAGACAAATTGTTCAGCGGCACTCAACTTGTCACTCGCTTGCCTAATGTCGATGTAAAAGCTACCCCTTTCTATATTTAGTTCCACCTTGGAATCCTGACAATGTAGGAATGCGCTGCTAAGTCCTTATGCATCAGAGAAAATGTCCTAGACTCACTGATCGCCTGTGCACTGATACAATATGGCATTGGTTATATGGAAACTGCTAATAGCAAAGTACTCATAACATTGTCTAGTTCCAAGATGTGGTATGGGTGAATAATCTTGTGGATGCATGATGAGCAGCCTCTGGAGAATCTAGAATAGCACATTCATTGAGCCTCATCTTTTATTAGTAATTGCTGTAGTATATAATCCTGCATTAATATGGCGTGAAAAAGTAGATCCATTACGGATATTGTTCTTTTTTGTTAACAGTAAAAGGTTTGTGGGGCTCTTTGGTATGTTGATGCCTGTCAGAGGAAAAGAAATACATTGAATGTAGAAAACATCGAATTTAAATTTAGTTTCTCAACCTCTTGATCCAAATTTGTGATGTTTACAATAAAAAAGGTCCTATGATCACCATCTTGAAGTTGCAGTGTAACATAGCATGTGGAATATGTGCTAAAAATTTGGTTAGTGCTGCTTTCAGCTGTGTAATTAGTGAGCAGCAGTGGTACCTGTATTTTTATTTGTGGCTATTTTTATCGTACAAAGGATGTTTTCAGTGGGAATCAATTTTTTGGAATTAGCATGCACAAATTTATTCAAACAAGCTAACAGTAGTCTTGTCTATGTAAAGCAATGCCATCAAAGGTAACTGGAATTATATTCATTCACAGGCTTAGTAGAGCCGATACGTACCATATAGATGATATGCGACTCCAGCTGAATATTCTTGTTCAAAATAAAACGTATGATACAAGGGTTATAACGTAACAGTTCATGTTTGCGAGCTGCAAATTTTATTTACTAATTTCAGCTCATTGTTTATCAGCATTTGATGAAATTTATTGTCATGTTTACAAAGATGCGCCAATAAATATGAAACTACAAATAGCTGGTCAAATGTGTTTTATTCGGCATACTTAACGAAAAAGTGTAGTGCATAGTATAATGAAAAAATGCTTTCAAGTTTTCGAGGTAGAATTAATTTCCGTAATTTTGATTAGAGCATGCTGTAGTTTTTTCCTTTTCTTTTGCTGTATTTGAAAGCTGTCCAATTTTTGAGTCGATAGCGCAACTGTGCTCTTCAATTTGGTTTGTACAACTTGCACAATTTTACAGATTTGCACAAATTTCGTGCCTACTTTTATAGTTAATGCCAATACACTAAATGTGTTTTGCTGCAGTCTTCTCTATGTTATTACAAGGTTTGAAAACATGGTGAGAATTCGTGTTTTGCAAATTCATAATTACAAACTGTCTGATTACAGCTGCTGTGGAGTGAAGGATGCCCGATGCAGACGTGGCCCGCACCAACTTCCATATTGCAAGATATTTGTATGGCGCCAGGGACCGGGACGGTGGCCGGAAGGCCAGGATGAACTTGACGCGGGCACTCCATCCTGACCACTGATGGAGCTTTTGTGAAATAATGCGATAAAAAGTGCAATAAAACTACTTTTGAATTTGATCTATCATACTTCAGCTTTGCACTGCCATGCCAGAGTCCGATATTAAGCTTCTCTGCCTTAGCATGGCCAGAGTAATGCTAAGGCAGATAAGCTTAAGATATTGGTGCATCTGCGTAAGATGTCGCTGTGAATACATCGGATTATCTATAATTTGACCTCTTTATGCATGAATAATCTTTGTGCAGCCAGTGGTTTGTAGAGCTTCTGAATTGGGTTGCCCACTTCGCCCAAACTGGGCTTTATCAGGGTAGCCCAGTTTGGTTGCCCTTATAAAGGCCGGTCTGGGCTAAATTGGGCTGCCCACTTGTGCCCGGACTGCGCTTTATCTGGGCAACCAATGAGGGCTGTCCACTTCGGGCCGAACAAGGCTACCTAAGAGCATAAAAATGGGCTGCCCACTCGGGCCTCACCAGGGCATTGAAAACGGGCTGCCCACCGGGCCCAACCAGGGCCCCACCAGAGCATTGAAAGTGGGCTGCCCACTCGCGCCCAAGGGCCCCTCCATGGCATTGAAATGGACTGCCCACGCTGGGCCAGATCTGTTTTTTTGGGGCTAGCGAAATGGGCTGCCCATGTCGGTAGAGATTGGGCAGGCTCAAATAGTCTGTCCTTGTTTACCCTCAGGTGGGCTGCCCAAGCTGGTTCTCTTCTGGCTCGTCTAGGGTAGAACACTATGGCAAGATGTGCGAGTTGGTGTTACATACTTGAGCGAAAACAGCGTTAAAAACGAGGACAAGGAAAGAAAACATCAGGGTCAGCGCTAACTCACAACTGTTGTGAGAAGGAAAGAAAATACCAGGGTCAGCGCTAACTCACAACTGCTGTGACTTAGCGCTGATCCTGGTGTTTTCTTTCCTCTTCCACGTTTTTTGCGCTATTTTTGCTTTAGGGTAGCCCAAGTGGCGTGCCCAATTGGGTCCCTCCTTGGCACGAGTTGCAAATCCCACATGGGGCCCATATGGGCTGCTCACTTGGGGCCGACAAGAGGCCGGAAATTCAGAGCCCACTTTGTGCTACTTGTGAAATGCACGTAACGTATGTTTCTCATGCGCAGTGATCGTGGCCCTTCAATCGCTAACGAAGATTTATAGGCCCCGGTTAGTGGGTCCACTGTTCGCGTCGTTGAGTAGCTGACTAGCACGAATTCGATAATAGACGCCGCAATAAAGAAAATCCCCAAATGTGGAGGCAATCCCAGGACAAGGTCGAATGAGGATAGGTTTGCGAGAGAACTGTACAGCATTCTTTTTTCGCCCTATGGCTGCTCTCATGTGGCCGTATTTGAGTGCAAAGAAATAGCAATGACTCATTGTCATCGGTGTTGCTTTAGCCCCATGAAACCCGCCAAACCCTGAAAAAGCGTCAGTACCTAGAAGAGGGCGGCGCCTTACCTGTGCTGTGTTGAAGGCTCTCAAGGCCACGTTCCACGGCAGGCCTATGCTAAAAGATTCCCGCCACACTTGGTTAACTGCTGCCCATGGGAGCAGGCCGAGGCGGCCAGGTACCTGTGCACTCTCTCCACGTCGAAGTTCCTGGCCCAGGTGTAGCTAGTATATAAGGAACGACAGCAGCAGCCTTGGTGCAGTGGCGAGTTGATGGAAGATTTCAGCAAAGCTTCGATGTTGCGCGAGCGTTGACAGCATAGTGCGTGGCTAAGTGTTGTCTTTCTCTTGACCACTTTCGATCAAAAGCAAAAGAAAAAACAGGGCAGGTGTGCATGGTCGAGGAAAAAAGGTAGTCGCTAGAAAGAAAGATATCAAATATCGAAAGGACATGCTTAAAATGGCTCAGCTTAACTGTCTCTGGAATTTATAAGAAATATGCTATCCCAAATGTTTAACCAATTTGAGAGAGCGTCGACCAATCATTCAGTCAGTGCCGCATCACGGGCCAGGACAGTGAAAAAGACGAGGGCACCTCCTAGCAAACTAAAGTTTATACTGTTGCGAATACTACATGCTGGGCTCTTTTCTTGATTAGAGTAGAGTTCCTGTTCAGGCTAGGTCATTTAATAAGCGTTTGCTGAATTACTTTATTAACATACGGGTAATCGAATGATAGTTGATAATTTGCACACAGTTACATTTCCATTCAACTGCTCCCCAAACCTACGAACAGCGCAACTTGAGCAGACACTCTACAGCGGCCGCTACCCGTTTCTCATCCGTATTCTTTTTGTGGTGCGTACAAAACCCACGCCGGCACCTAATGAGACACAGCGTAGGGTACTTCGCGTTTGCGACTCTCTCAGGTCGTCGTAACCCTCTCGATGAGCCCGTAAGCATAATCAGGTGACAACTAATTAAACAATCTCCTTTAATGTTCTCCTGTGTGACTAATGATATTTCTTTTAGCCGAGTAATGACTGATAGTAGTTCGAATTAACTAGCTTCATTATTTACTGAAAGTAGCGTCTCATGTCATTAAGCAAGCACTATTACACGCTGCTGGTCATACAGCAAACTGCGAAGCATTTATATCAGTTATAGTGTGCCTCAAAATCGCTCTTACTTATCTTTTAGAATCGCTGAAAATATAGGACTTGAAGATATGGCATTTAATATTAGATATCATCAATATATAACTAGGACGGACAGCCCAAGCGGGTTCTCTATCTCCGAGAGTCTAAGCAACGTGTCTCGCTCATAAAGCTCGCAGGGCGTGTGTCGCGCGTAGAGAGGAGTTCAAAACAATCGCAGTGGGATCAACCTGCATGCGCAGACGCATGCAAATGAATGCTTCGCAGCTGTGGTCCAACATGAGACGCTGAGGGATGTTCGCGTTGTGTTATAAAAATTTTCGAGGCTATACATTCTTATCTTTCGGCGAATGTTACGGCTCAGCTCATCAAGTGGAGACGCAAAGAATGTTCTTTTTCGACGCAATCAGTAAAGGCTAACGAACAGTTCTTCATTCAGTTTCTTTTTAAGGTGCCCCATTAGACGGAATTCCTTCGATGACCGTCGCTGTTGTTGAGGCCACGAGATTGCCCCAATAAGAAGGCATTGCAACAGCCGTCGTCGAAGTACAGAACAGATACCCTTTTGGCAAGGAGCCCCCGCCACATCTGACGAAAGCCCCTAAGAATCCTCCCTAAAAAATAAAATGCTTTCAGCATTTGCCAAGAAGACTTAGCAGTTCGTGTACTGTTTTCTCCATGCCATGAGAAACAGAGAAACGTTTTATGAAAGAAAATTTAACCCGCGTTGAAACAGCCCTGACATGATACTCTGATCTGGGGAAGAGATTTGGGAGCGAAACGCATAAAGAGAAAGGTGCAGAAAATATTAACGTAAAACAAATTTAAAAATGAAACTATGCGGTCGTAGAAATAGGGTGATGTATTTGTTTATTTGGTATACTGCCTACCACGAAGGAGTTATTACAAGACTGGGTTGAATAATTAAGGAAATAGCAGAAAACAAAATACACAAGCAAACAGTGCCAACAATGCGTATAAGAAAGAACTGCCAGGGAACGCATTAAATGTTTCCAACGTTGGCTGCGCGGTAAAGCATGGTTGCAGAGCTTTCCTTTGGAGGTACGGACTGAGGAAAATAAGAACAATAGGAGTTATTATTGCAAGAAAATTCCTGTATTATATTTGAGTGTATGTGTCTGGTTCGCCGCGTGTGTCATATATTAATATAAAGTCTAAAAAAATTAGCTGAAATGAGTTGTGGAGAAATAAAGAAATTTCACGCGCTGCAGCTTTGATCTACTTGTCAGAGTATGAAGACCTGTGCGCAGTAGAAGTTCTGGGGCTGAATCGAAACGATTATAGCGGTTAAATAAAAAACGTGCAGCTTTTCTTTGGACCATTTCCAGTGTGTATATATTGTCTTTTGTGTGCGGGATCATATAATATTTCCATATTCTTAGGGAGGTTTTATGAGCGTAGCGTAGGCAAGGCGTTAGGTCTCAGTAGTAGCTTGTCTCAAAGCTCTCTTGATAAAGAACAATTTCTGCGTCACTGCGTTAGTTACCTTTCGCGCATGCGTTGTCCAGGTAAAGTCAGAGGAGATCAGAACACCTAGATATTGATGCGAAGTTACACCAGATAATGTGCTCTTTTTCAAGGAGTATAAAAAATCTAGTTTCTTTTTTCTTCGTAACACGCATTGATACTGTATTTTCTGCGTTAATACACATATTCCATGCGTCGCAACACTGTACAACTTTGTTCACAACACTGTTGTGCTCAATTTTATCATTAATATTTTTGACTTCTTGGTAGAACCTGCAGTCGTCTGGAAATATTCATATTTTAACGCCAACTTCATTTGCTTGATCATTCATGAACAATAAAAAATGAATCGGGGCTTAGACGGCGCCCTGCTGCACACCGCAACTGTGTCAGAATTGTGGCTGCTGTTGTGCCCGCGCTTCCTTCCTGCTGTGGAGTTCAGCGAAGTTGAGCTTGGGGATGATTGCGTGAGGACCACAGCGAGGGTGGGTGAGTCCTCTGGAAGAAATGTGGCTGCAGGAATATCGAGTGCAGAGACAATAGCGTCCCCACGTGTTCGATCAGGAATTCCGGAAGCAGCAACGTCCATAAGCGTATTCGTTCTGGTCCTCAGACGACGAAGTGCGGTATCAGTGTGGTCTGCTTCGGTCACGCTGGGGTTGAACAATTGCCCGACTGCCGCACCTTCGACAGAGCTTCCGCGTTCAGGTCACCAGTAAAAGATTTTTCAACTCCTGCTGGGAGACAGCCTGCATTCCTGTGTCATGCAGGCGCCTTCCGGGTCAACATGGGCGCGGTCCCGACAAACGTGCGCGCCCCACCTGGAGGCCGCGTGGACGACAACGTGACCGGGTCCTGTTCCCTTTCCCTCGATCGAGCTGCGAGAAAACATCAGGACCGCCCTGCCGTGGATGGCACCATCAGTGTCATCGTGTGATTGAACATCATTCTTCGAACTATATTCCTCAGCTATGGATCTGGGGAATACGAAGAGTATTTAAGGAGCTGTTGGTTTTGTACTAGAAGAGAGCCCCCTTCTTGAGAGATACTAGAGACTCCCGACTGCTAAGAAGCTCTCTTTACTGAGAAGCACTCTCAATTGCCCTACTTGTACATTATGTAAATAGTCCTTGTATAAAGTTTTCCAAGTTTTCTTCCTCCGATCGTCCTCGTCTGTTCTCCGGCCCTGTCACGCTACCTGAGACCCAACAGCTGGATGGCAGCTGTGGGACGTCCACGTGAAGTTACCGGCTCCAACGGACCTCGGCAGCTACGGGACTGACGGGCGTCAGCTATACCTTGGCAGGGTGAGTGCCCAATGTTTTTCGTTCATTTCGCCAGAAAGTACTAGCACAGGCAGATGCTAGGTGCGGATTCATGTAGTCTGTGAAAGTGGTTTAGGGAAACTGTTTCGTCCACTTCAAGCTAGGGCTTTTGTTTTAGTGGGCTTGCTAACGCATGCTGGAACTCACGATATGGAAGTTAAAAGTGCAGGAGCGGCTCGAAATTTGCCAGGAGCTGGGGATTTCGCTACGTTCTGCGAAAAGAAAAAATAAATTCTCGAGGTTATGCGGCTGGAGGAGGTGACTACTGAGGAGATCGACGAGGCTTTGGAAACGATTGTTGGACGCGAGAAAGAAAAAGAAGAGCTTCGGTTGGCTCAAGAAATACGGCAGTTGTGCGAGCAGAAAAAAAGGAGAGCTTCGGTTGGTTCAAGAAAGACGGGTGTCGTTCGAGCAGAAAGAAAAAAAGAGCTTCGGTTGGCTCAAGAGAGACGGGAGGTCCGTGAGGCAGAGGATAAAGCCAGAGAACATGCTCGAAAGATGAAGGAGCTCGAAATCGCGTCGAACGGAGGGAATATGGCGCGTCTTAGCCCTGTAGCTTCGGTAGAGGAGCAAGGGAGGCAGATATTGCAGGATTTCGTCCCACCATACCGCGTGAGAGGCGATATTGCTCTCTTCTTGGTAAATTTCAAACGCACAAGCGGGAGGGAATGTGCACATCGACAAGAGCGCTTGGTCGGAGAAGTTACTTCCTCTCCTTCCGTGCGAGGCGGCCGAAATGGTGGCTCGCTTCTCACGGGAAGAGTGTGATGACTACGAGAAGGTAAAGAGCGCACTGCTTAGAAAGTACCGGCTTTCTGCTGAAGCCTTTAGGCAGCGATTCAGGCAGGCAAAGAAAGGCGTAGAGTCGTATACTGACTTCGCGTACCGAATAAAAGTCAACATAAACGAGTGGCTTAAGACCGCTGAGGTGCACGGAAGTCATGACAAGGTACCGAAGTGCATCGCACTAGAGCAGTACTATAGCGCAATTCCAGAAGATCTAAAGATATGGCTGCAAGATAGGCTAACAGATATAGACCTAGACAAAGCGGCACAGCTCGCAGACGAGTATTACGTTCGCCGAAACCTCCAAAGCAAGGCAGGGTACGATAACAGGTTAGGAAAGAGAGAAACCTATTAAAAAAGAAGAATCCCCGACCGAAGGTTGCCACCACCACGCCGGGATCAGCGAACAGAGGAAGCGGGAAAAAAAGGAGGCGGTAGCGAAAACAAGATGGAGTCACCAAAATCTGCCGATTCGCCGAAACAGCAGGCACCTGGAGCTCGCGCGTTTGAAGCGCGAAAGCCCATTGCCTGCTATAATTTCAACAAGGAGGGTCGCATCTCAGTGATCTGCAAAAAGCAAAAGATGGCGCTGGCGTGCATGCGAGAGTCGGAGGAAAACCTTAAATTTCTGGAGCCATACATGCGGGACGTGGTGATAAATGGCAAGATATTCAGGGTACTGCGGGATTCAGCGGCTACCATGGATGTTGCTAACCCGTCCTGTGTTTCTTCTACAGACTACACCGGCGAATTCTCCTGGATAAAGCAGGTCGCCGAAGAACAGCGTGCATACTTGCCTATAGCAAAGGAGACTCTAGAGGAGACTTTTGGCAGGCTAGACACAGAAGCGGAAGTTAGCGCAAACTTGCCGACACACTTGCCCTACCTGTTTTCGAACAAATCCGAGCAGCTGCTGAAAGAGAAAGGTCTCTCTTTCACCTCGGGCTTGGTTTGCATGGCGCTAACACGTTCTCGAGTGCGAGAGCTCGCGAAGAAACTAGACTGCGCTCCAATAAATGAGCAGGCACCAAACCATTCTCCCGACCAGCCGGGGGATCCTTGCAGGAAAACTGATTCGTCTAAACCGCATGAGCACGACCATGAATGTGTTCCCGAACAAGCGATAGCTCATGAAATCTAAGGAACTGCTTATTCCGTAGAGAATGGGGCAACAGAACCAACTCGAAGGGTTCGACATTAACACCAGCTTCGACTTGTTAGAAGGAATTGACTAAGGTTGATAGGAAAGGACTTATTGCAGAGCAGAAAAGCGACCATCGTTAAGAGCTCTATGCAATAAGGTGAGCGAGGGAGTCGCCAGAAAGCACATCAGCTTTCATGAGAAATCAGGCCTTCAGTACCGGAAATACTGCGGCTCAAAGGGACGCGCATATGAGCAACTCCTACTGCCTGAGACGTACCGGCGGCAGCTTCTAGAGCTCGCACACGGAAATGCATGGGCGGGCCACCTGGGCATAAAGAAAACAAAAGCTAGATTAGCCCTCGAATATTACTGGCCTCGCTGCTGGAAAGATGTGGAACAGCTTGTTAGATCATGCGACACATGACAGCGGGTAGGCAAGTCGACGGAAAGCATCCATCACACTAGTTCCCATAATTACAGAGCCCTTTCGGCGTCTTGTAATAGATACTGTCGGCCCGCTGCCAGCGTCAAACTCTGGCTGTCGCTACATTCTGACCTCACTGTGCGTGGCAACCAAATTTTCTGAGGCCATTCTCGTGAAGGAGCTAAGTTCCGCATGTGTGCAGACACCCTTTTGAAAATTTTCTCTCGCGTGGGGTTTCCTGCAGAGATACAAAGCGATAACGGGAGCGTGTTCACAAGCTGCTTGACAACAACGTTCTGTAAAAGGTGTGGGATTAAAATAATCCGCAGTTCCATTCACCACCCTCACTCAAATCCAGTCAAGCGTATGCACTCAGTGCTAAAGCGGATACTTAGGTCTGTGTGTTTTGAGCATAAGAGAGATTGGGCAGGCTGTATTCCAGCAGCACTCTGCAATGAGATCCGTCCTCCACGACAGCACAGGATTTAGCCCCACTGAACTAGTACGAGCGTGACTTGAGGACCCCATTGCGCATGCTAAGGAAGTCGTGGGAGGGTTACAGAGAGGATCCCTGTGTAGAGGAATACGTCCTGAAGCTACTGGAAAGACTGGCGAAAACCAGAGACCTCGTGGAAGCAAATGACAGAGCAGCGCAGTCACTGTCTAAAGTGTACTACGACAAATCGGCGCGCAAGCGCACCTTTTGAACCTGGCGACCAGGTGATGTTGCTGCGTCCGTCAAAAAGGAACAAGCTTGAGGTTCAATGGGAAGGGCCAGCTGAGGTGGTATCCAAGCTTTCGCACACCAACTATGAGGTCAAATTTAAGAACAAACAAAATCGGACAATCCACAGTAATTTGATGAAGCCTTATGTGCAGCATCAGGCCATGGTTATCATGGCGCTGAACATGCCAGAGGAAGAGATCGCAGACATACCTTATGTCATACATGAGTATGAGCAGGCAGCGAATGAGCTGCTAAATTCAATCGACAGAGAGCCACGTTTGACGGATAGTCAACGAGGAGACATGAAAAACGTAGTCCGCGACATTGAGGCGGTGTTTTCAAACAAGCCAGGAAAAACAACCCTCGTCGAACACGACATTCAGCTGTCCGGCGAACAGCCGATCAGGAGCAGACCGTACCGCGTGTCTCCAAGACAAAAAGAAATCATTGAGTAGAAAATCCGCCGTATGTGTGAACTAGGCGTCATAGTGCCCTGCAAAAGTGACTATACGTCACCATTATTGAAGAGGATCCAGGCAAGGATCCGAGACCTTGCGTGGGCTACCGGAGACTGAATTAAATCACAGTGAACCGGACCTACCCCATTCCGAACATCGAGGAGAGGGTTGAAACAGTCGCTAAATCAAAATATATATCCACACTGGATTTAGTTCGTGGTTACTGGCAGGTGCCGCCCAATGAGCGCGCCAACAGGTACGCAGCATTCGTGTCCCCCGCGGGCACGTGTAGCCCTGTAATGTTGAACTTCGGCTTGAAAAATGCTCCGTACTCTTTTTCAAAGTTAATGGACCAAGTGCTGCGGGGACTTGCAGATTTTCCTCTCGCCTACCTTGACGACGTGGCCGTTTTCTCACAAAACTGGGAGGAGCACATTGAACACCTGCGTATTGTGTTGAGCCGACTGCTTGAGGCTGGTTTAACGGTAAGGGCGAAGAAATGCCACCCGGGGTGCGCCGAAGTGAACTATCTTAGGCACGTGGTTGGAGGAGGCCAACGCAGACCAGCAGAACGTAAAGTGGCTGCCATGGTGGAGTACCGTCGCCCAACCACAAAATCGGAACTCAGGGCTTTTCTTGGCTTAGCAGGCTATTATCAGCATTACGTAAAGCGCTACTCTTATTTAGCCAGCCCCCTGACCAATGCGCTGAGAAAAAGTGAGCCTGCCAATTTTTCTTGGGACCAAAAGAAAGAGAAGGCATTTCAGAGTCTGAAAACGGCCCTCAGCGAGCGCCCAATCCTGGCAGCGCCAGATTTCTCGAAACCCTTTATCATACAATGTGATGCCAACGACCGCGGGTTAGGCGCTATTCTTTGCCAGGAAAGCGATGGCAGGCACACACGGCCTGTCCTTTACTTGAGCCGCAAGCGCAGCACGCGGGAAGAGGCGTATAGCACGTCTGAAAAAGAATGCGAGTGCCTCGTTTTGGCGATAGACAAACTGGCATGCTACGTCTCCGGGTCCCGTTTCACAGTAGGAACGGATCATTTCCCTTTGACTTGGCTGCACAATATGTCGCCCAAAAATGGTCGTGTACTGCAGTGGAGCCGGGCACTCCAGCACCACAGCTTCGAGGTTCGCTACAAGAAAGGCAAGCTCCACAGAAATGCCGACGGTCTAAGCCGAGCCTTTTAGCTAATAAAGATTTACCAAAAGGGGATCTCCCCCAAATTTGTAGTTTTGGAGGTTTTTCATATTCTCTTCATAATGGAGAGCGTATATCTCCCACTTTCTTTGCAGTTATGTTGTTCATAAGCAGGTAACATACCTAGGAGTACGTTTTCCTTATTTCGGCCAAGGATAAGTTAGAGCGAGTGGTGTGACGTACCTTGACTCTAGGTATTGAGACGGCCAAAATTGAACGCCACGTCGGCCAAATCAAGTCACCTATTCCCGTGCCGCGTGCCCTCTATGCGCCAACCTGATTTCATTTAGCGAATTTTTTTTTCCTATCCAAGTGCGCCTCGAGCGGGAGCACACGCCTTGGACAGGTGCCCTCCTCGTCGGGAGACACCATGTGTTCATTCAGACAAAACATTTGATCTCTTCAAGTTTCAGTTGAAGTTTTGTGCTAAGTGCAGTTTTGGCTGTGAGTTTTGGTCTGGCGGAATGAGTGGGTTCTGAGGGCACTTGCATTTGCCAGGTGTGGTTTGGCGTCTGTGATCCCGTTTGGCTAGCATTGCAGAGAATTTCCCAAGGCGGCCATCTGACGAGGGGAAGCGATGCCGAGCTTCGGCACTGAAGGTCATCAGAAGACTCCCAGAGAGCATCTGGTTCCTGGCACGCCCAGTCAGCCGAACTACGTGCGAGCGCTTAATCTTCCGGGCACAATATCTGGCGGCGGGGGGTGCTGTTGTGCCCGTGCTTCTTTCCTGCTGTGGAGTTCGTCGAAGTTGGGCTTGGGGAGGATTCCCTGAGGACCACCGCGAAGGTGGGTGAGCCCTCTGGAAGAAACGTGGCCGCACGCAGGAACAGCGGGTGCAGAGACAATAGCGTCCCCACGTGTTCGATCAGGAATGCCGGAAGCAGCGACGACCATAAGCGTATTTGTTCCGGTCCTCAGACGACGAAGTGCGGAATCAGTGTGGTCTCCTTCGGTCACACTGGGGTTGAACAATTGCCCGAGTGCCGTACCTTCGACAGAGCTTCTGTGTTCCGGCCACCAGTGCAAGATCTTTCAACTCCTGCTGGGAGACAGCCTGCATTCCTGTGTCATGCAGGCGCCTTCCGGGTCAACATGGGCGCGGTCCGGACACACGTGCGCGCCCCACCTGGAGACCGCAGGACGACAACGTGACCGGTTCCTGTTCCCTTTCCCTCGACCGAGCTGCGAGGAAACATCAGGACCGCCGTGTCGTGTGTGGTACCATCAGTGTCATCGTGTGATTGGACATCATTCTTCGAACTGTATTCCCCAGCTAGGGATCTGGGGAATACGAAGAGTATTTAAGGAGCTGCTGATTTGGTACCAGAAGAGAGCCCCCTTCTTGAGAGATACCAGAGACACCCGACTGCTAAGAAGCTGTCTTTACTGATGAGGGCTCTCAATTGCCATACTTGTACATTATGAATATAGTGCTTGTATAAAGTTTTCCAAGTTTTCATCCTCCGATCGCCCTGGTCTCTTCTCCGGCCCAGTCACGCTACCTGAATCCCAACAACTGGTGTCAGCGGTGGGTTGCTGTTACCTGAATTCCAACACTGCCAAGCTGTACAAATTGCCTCCGATCGTCAAGATAGTCGTTTATCCAGCGTAAGATCGGCCCGCTTACCGAAAATTTAAGTTTGAAAAGAAGTTTTGCATGAGACACCCAATCAAATGCTTTTGATAGATGAAGAAAGATGATATCAATTTGCGATTTGCTTTTGGGAACCTGAACTAAGTTGTGTATAATTTCCACAAGGTGTGTAATAGAGGAAAGTCCGCGGCAGAAGCCATGCTGACTTTGGAGAATTATATGGTTGGTTTTTGCAAATTTTGTAATGAACTTTAAAATTACATGTTACATGTTTTTGAAAGAAATTTCTTCGTGGATTGCGACAAAACAAGGTTTTGGATTGCGTGTATCAAGCTTAGTATTGCCGTTGACAGTAGCTATCTGTTTTAGGATTTGTTGAGTCCGTGCCGCCATATATAGCGCTTGTATTATGTTTGGCAGGCCTTATGATACAATAGTCGCGAGTGTTCTGTTTCCTAATGTGAACGCGACTCTAGTGAATTGCATCTGAACCATATGACAGAGTGTCATACGGGACAGTGTCAGCGACGCCGGCAACCAGTAATTGACCGCATTAATAGGAGCTGGCACACATGAACTGCAAAATTTAAATGGGAGATCGTTTTATGGACTGTCGAGCTTTTCGGAAAAACTGGCGCCGTGCGTTTAATGACGTTGGTTCAGTGCTTTGGTTCCATGGCGAGTGTGATGTGGTGCATAGGAGAGCAGCATAAGAGCAGTACTGATTAACAATGCATAGGTAATGAGTGAACGAGTAGTGACTGTTAATTAGTGGCGGGTAGTTTCTTAAGCGGAATTGGTGAATAAAACCAGCCAGAACGCCAGTGCACTGAATGTAAATGAAATTGTTAGTGCTTGAGGTGGAGAAGTCGTAGCTTCGACCCGTAAATACTGAATAAAACAGATAGAGATGGCCCGTATTAAAGGACCAAATTGTATTACCTAAGTAAAGACCCCTAATAAGTGAGAAGTAATTAGTGAATTAATTGTTCCAAATGCTCCGAATGTAATCAAATGAATCGTACCCGAACTGGACGTAGTAAAAGACTAAGTAGTAAAACCTAATTACCACCCCATAATTAGTGACAAGTAATAAGTAAATGAAACGGCTATAAACGCTTCGAATGTAGTCAAATGAACAGTACCTGAACTGGAGATAGTAAGACTTAATAGTGACGCCTAATTACCAACCCCTAATTAGTGAATAAAATAGCTAAAAATTCTCCAAATGTGAAATTAACAGTACTTGAGCTCGACGTAATAAATGTCCAAATAATAGTACCTAATTAGTGACCGCTAAATAGTGAATAGTAATAATTGGATTCAGTGACCAAAATATCCAAATATAATAAAATTACAGTACTGGAACTCAAGGCAGTAAAGGACTAAATTGTGGCACCTAATTATAGACACTTATTAGCGATACGTAACTAATGAATGAGTGAACTTTAACTGCAGGCCACTGGGCAATGCTGACTGTATTTTGGGAGTGTCTCAGCCCAAATTTGGGAGCGACTACCGAACTGGGCGTGGTCTATTACACTTCGATATCAATTTTGGTACAATTTTGCCTAAGCCAATTATCGTGTGACCGGTGGCAAATTCTCTGGTTGGCCCGGTTCTGATTTCGGTGCAACCATCCAACTGGGCGCCTTTTTGTAGTGAGAGCTACAATACGCCAACCACTTCGCGAGGTCAGCGTGGCTGCGGGGTGATCAGTGGCACCACCCCTCCGTCAGTTGTGCGCGTGCGCAGAGTGACGTCAGAGCAAGCAGCTGGTGTGCGCGCCGCGCGCCTACGTAATGCTAACACACGGCCGGTGTTGAGGTGGGGAAAGGGGGCGCGCACTCGAGCTTTCCTCAAGACCGGCCGTGGCTAACATTTCGAGCCTTTAGCGTGGCGGTGCCGTGGCTAGTCACGTGATTGGTCACTTGGTGCGGAGCAGCTGCCGGCGGCACGGCGCACCGGCGAAACCAAGTGGGGGAGGAGTAGAGAGGGGGAGAGGGGGAGAGACTGAATTCAGGTCCAGGGACGGAGATGAAGCAGGAACGCCCAGCGAAACGGTGCGGCGAAAGACTGACTGCACTTCGACTGATCGAGTTCCACTCGGCAAGCTGTAGCTAGCGCGTCACTCCAGTTTTAACCAGAGCTAAACAACAGCCAATTTTGTTATACGTGTAATCAATTTTGGTACATATTGGCCAACGTCAATTTTCTGGCTGAACTGTGCCGAATTTCGGGGGTGGCCCGGGCCACCAAAGTCTAGTTCAAGTCATGGTCGGGTCATCACAGACCCTGGTTGTTCTATCATGAATAGGCAGTCTCCCGACTGTGCTTGGCTAAACGTTAGTGTTCCTATGTAACTACTGCTATTCTGCTGCTTTACAAGTAAGCATGAAAAGATTTCGCTCGGGGTAGCAGCCACCAAATTAGTGTTTTCACCCCAAAAAATGGACAGAACAACAATAGGAGAAGCACAACGTGGAATAGCTAGCGCTGATCAGCCCTTACATATAAGGGGGAACAAGCTTGAAATAACTCATCTGTAAAGCGCTATTAGGGTTAGTGTAAAAAAGAAAGAGAAAACGACTTCTACCATCTTCAGGAAAGGTGTGCTCAAGCTCATCTATTCAAATGCTTGCTGTTTACAGTACCAATCAATATCTACGGTGCGTCTACCCTGTTCGTTGTCGGAATGAGATCCTTTCTGCGAGTTTTGTGAAGCCGGTGCGTCCTCAGATAGCCATCGCACTTTCCTTGCGGGATTGTAAAAACGGCGAAGCCATCGTCATGCCTATTACGGCAGTTAAATGCACAGCAGCGCGGCATAACGCGAGTGCGCAGCACAGAAAGCAATTCGTGCTACTTCCGCTGTGCCCAGGCTAGGCGAAAAATGGCGCGAACCGAAAAGAAAATCACAAGCAAAAACAGAAGCTGCGCGCGTTTCCATGTGCAACGGCTGTGAGACCAATCGGCGTGAAGCGAAACCTGGCTTGCAGCCAATGTCTGCGGCGCGGCAATGCAGGGGCGAGGAGGAAGCCAGGAGGTAGCGCGGCGGCCGTGAAGTTATATGAGTGGCGGTACTTTGAAATTATCAAGAGATTTTACACGAACCTACCAATCAGCATAGCCTTTTCCCGGACTGCCGAAAGGCTATAAAGTGCCTTCGCGCTATGCGCAACAAAACGTGCGCCGTAACCTTTGTTGCTGCTTCGAAATGCCCATGTCGTTCTCCTGCAAGTAGAAGGGCAGCGCAGTGTGGTCTACGGATGCAGTAATGAGCAGATTACAAGAAATAGCTTGTTGCATCTTGCATGATGCGTTCTGAAAGCTATGCCGCTGCGAAATGTTCAGCCTGCATCATTTCCCATCAGGTGTTAAAAATCGCGACCAGCGTCAAAGATCAATTGCTACATGCAGAAAGAACTACGAGCCATGTACAAACGCGCGAAAAAGTCTGCGTTCGAAACGCTTGGCCTAACTACGTGGCCATTGTAATACGTTTAGCATTTAGTGACCGTGTTAAGGCAAAATGAAGGTATGCTCGGAGAATTTCTTTGAAGGAAAACCGACAGAGTGAAATTTTGCACCAATGCTCGTTCTCGGCAACACAAGATAAGTGCAGCCCAAAACCACAGCCCTGGTTTCTTGTATTTGCTCACTAGCGGCATCGGTCCATGCGGGGGCACTGAAATAGCGCGGTAACTGCTAGTATGACTGATACAAGTGAATGAATCTGTCCTAGTCAGACGATCCACCATGGGCCCCTTTTTGTCATTGTAACCGCCTCGCTTCCATTTGCAGCTCGAGTGCCCAAGTGCTATATAAGTGGGTACCGTTTCGTCAGGGTTCCCCAAATTGCCTTGTGCCCTGAATTTTGTAACCTCTTTGATTGCTCCAAACGTTCGTACTTCTTGGCTCCCACCAAGAGCCAGCCTCCGAAATATTAGAGTTCTATCCTGGCGAAACCGTATCAAACCTGCACTGGGACTATACTCAGCCTGTGGCTGTTACGGGCTGCCCTGTCTTGCATGCAACAGATGTTCTGCCACTGATGTACGCTAGAAACCTTCCTTAGCCGACCAAAAATAACAAACCGACCTTGGACCTTGTCGTTACTAATAATTTATCGAACATATTTATTATTTCATTCTGTATCTTCAGCTTACCCTTTAAAAAAATTCGGACAGTACCATAAAAGCGATTTTGGGACTTGGACCACAAGATGACTGCTAGTTTGCGGCAGTCATTAGTTTGTACACGCGCATTCTTAATTACATGAAAAACTAGTTTAACATGTCAGTGTTGCTAGTTAAGAATAACGAATGGAAAAATTACTGAGCTGTTAGTAATAGACATAGTCGCAAAGCAGCAAGCGAAAGGTGAGTGGTTGATCAGTAGCCAGCTTATGATAGTTGTAGGCTAATCGAGAGGCAAAGTTTGAAAGAAAACGAGCTTCGGAGGCAAAGTGCGCTACGTCGCGCACATTAAGGATTGGCCCGCGTCTTTTATATGCATGCCGAGGGAATATCGATGAGGCACTGGCAGCGGCCGCTGTAGAGGGGCTGTCGTAGTTGAGCTTTTTGTCCATTATGCGAGCAGTTGTAAATCATGTATCCAACAGGTGTCGCACTCTCTCAAATGCTTGGCCAAAAAGTGGGAGTGCAGGCTTGCATGTCTGCACCACAGAAATTGTCCCGCATATACAGTGCCACGAGCCCTTACAGCACTCATTAGAATCATTGTACGATTACGTACCAGAACCTGTTTGTAGCGGCAACAACTACTGTTTACTGCCCCTGATTTGTGATTTGAAAACTCCCGGAGCATCCTTTTGACGTCGCTCTTGAAGTTTGTAATACCGCACTTACACGGGTGACCTTAACCACAGTTAAGATGACTACGGTTCCCCGTAACTATAATTAGCCGCGCTCACACGGCAGACGAAACTGCAACTATGCCACCTAACCACAGGGACCCAAACCGAGCTTGCTGACCACCGTTTGCTACCTTAACCGACAAGATGGCGGCGCCCGTGGCAGCGGCAACATCGAACGACTCCTCCTCCCAGAGTTGTGTCATCTGGCTTGATTCTACAACCGCGGCCCTGATAAGGCCCTGATACACATCTGACACGGATCTGACACGGTAACACGCGCAACGCTCGGATATATGCTGTGATTGTAGCGGAACTGAACGCCGCGCTGCTGCCCGAACAACGCCCATACACCAGCAAACAAGTGAAGCTGAAAATGAAAAACCTCAACATGAAATACCGGTAAGTGCGACCTTTACCGAACGATGCTTGTGCTATCGGGTTCTTGGCGATGTTTTCATAGTGCAGCTTAACTGCTTACGTCAGCCTCGCATGTGCGACAGTAGCATGTGTTGTCGCTTTAGCAACGCGTCGATCAATTCTCTTCGCCGTCGTCGCAGAGTTCAGGACTGTCGAAAACGATCTTGAGAATACATTGCTGAGGTAGTAAGGACTCGAGAGTAATGTCCTCAGGCAGGAGCAGCATACGCAGCACTTAGAATCTCCGCTCGTGCACGCGTGCACGGAGCTGCATGCAAACTTCGTCTTCCTTGTTACACACTTGGGGTTCGTCGTTTTTATTTGCAAGTTGCGAGCTGCAGCGCTGACAGCATTGCTGTACGCGTCGCTATTTCTGGCCACCCGCTAGAGCAACAATGTAGTTAATTGAATTTCTGGATTTATTTCATATTTCTTTACCAAGCTTCATTACGTACTAGCAACATTTGTGAAGTATTATACACAGCGCAGCCTGGGAAAGATATATGAAAGAAATAACTCTAGAAATTAACCAAGTAAGATATTGCTAGAATGACAATAGTTTAACCATAATGCACAGTCGTGGCTTCAATTGCAAAGCAGCAACTAGCAGGATGTAGTTTAGCCACATTACAAATGTCAATTGCATGCATTATTTCACCAGTACCTGTGTATATGCATTAGACACTTATCTGTGAAATTTTATTCTTGCATTGAGAATGTGTACAGTGAAGCTTAATCCACTGAGAGAGCCGCCGCGGTGGCTCAGTGGTTATGGCGCTCGGCTGCTGGCCCGAAAGACGCGGGTTCGATCCCGGCCGCGGCGGTCGAATTTCGAAGGAGGCGAAATTCTAGAGGCCCGTGTGCTGTGCGATGTCAGTGCACGTTAAAGAACCCCAGGTGGTCGAAATTTCCGGAGCCCTTCACTACGGCGTCTCTCATAGCCTGAGTCGCTTTGGGACGTTAAACCCCCATAAAGCATAACGCAATCCACTGAGAGAAATGCTGTGATCACAACCTTTAAATGTTTTTTAGCAACGCATTTATTAGTTCACATAATTTTTGTCCAGGCAGCTGAGATGGACAGGCACTTCAACTGGGTCGCCTGGTGTCTCATGGATTTTCTACTGGCAGCTCCAGTTTCCTCGGCTGCCCTCCCGTCAACGATGATGGGGGAGACGAGGAAAGTTTAGAGGTGATTTGTGATTTATACCATAGCGTGTAATCTGTCGTTCAGATCACTTCAGAATTCTATAGCTGCTCATTTCTCAGTGCGGAACTTATACTCATTATAAAATGCTGGCCAACAATAGGTAATAAAGAACAGACTCGAGCAGTTGTGTAAGCCACTCCCACAAACATGGGCACTGGCCTTTGTCATGAAACGTGAACCAACTAGCAAGCAACTCCCACTGCTCGTCAATAAATCCTTGTTTTTTTCTAGAAATTCTACATATCGGTAGTTAGCTGGTTGTCTCCCCATATACTTAATGTTTCCATGCCAGAGAAAAGACCTCTTTGGTGTACAGGGAGTTCAATGTGCATTGCTGGTTTAGGTTACGTCCTTTTTATTTTGGGTGGGAATCATGTCAAAAGGCACACACTGCGGATGGATACGACTTAAATCTCTAGTAAAATGAAGTTATGGTACGCACCAGAATTTCGGTGCCTTTATTTGCGTGATATATTAATATTGCTAGCGCTGTATGACAATTCATCTTTCACACCTGTGCACATGCAGCCTCACCTTCATCCTTCTCTTGTAGATACTCATCTTCGTCCATTGATTGTATTAGCAGCTGGGCTTGAATACAGTGGAGTAATACAGCAACCTGTGGATCATAAGCTGTTATTGCGAACTGTTGTTTCTCTAGAGGAACACGGGAGGGAAGTAGCAAAGAGATAACAAATTTCTATGTGACATCTGTAATGTCCAAGTAATTCAATAAAACAAAGTGGTGGGCTAGTTCGTGATTCATACATGGAATGAACGACCGCGTAAAAAAGGACAACCACAGAAGAGATACGTTCTTTGTGTCATGTCCTCTTCTGTGGTTGTCCTTTTTTGCGCTGTCTTCGTTCGAAGTATATAAGTAATATCTGTATTGTATTAAGTTTTTGTCTATGAGCTCTTTGTGCATGCTTTCTGTATTTATTGCCATTTCACATAAAATACACTCAATTGCAGGTTCAGTGCTGTCTATTCCTTCTTTCTGTATCATCCCATTTCTCGTGCTGTTTTTAAGCCTTGAATGATGAACCAACTGACCCAGCAATGCTTCCTTTGGAACCATTGGATAGATTTGGGGGGGGGGGGATGTAGAATAAGCTACTCCCACAACCATCGGCATTAATGGCATTTGGGAGCGGAAATGGCACTTGCGTCTTCACATCGCAGCGCCTAGATGTGCCAGAGTTCGCACCTCACTTTCCGTGTACTTCTGTTCAACTCAACTTCATCAGCTTGTTTTACCCTTGGGCAATCATGCCCCACATGCTTGCAAATGTATGACATATTGCTTGTTATTGACATTTATCAGTTTGGTATACTGTCTTGTTCAGCTGTTCATTCATTTATTATTTGTACATACTGCGAGCCATAACTTGGGCCCAAGCAGGAGTGGCACACAATTATAAAAGCCATAAAACCATTAGCCGCAACAGCCACAAGTCACTTAAAGGACATAAAATCCAACATTCATCACAACACCAACACTAGGAGCCGTACAAAAATTCTCCAACTTCTTCACAAAATATTTCCAGTCACATAAACCTAAAGGAAGGCAATTTCACTCCGCAACAGTATTCAGGAAAAAACTGAACTGAACCCATTGGTTCTTGTGAAAGCTGGGGCTAGGGAATGCTGATGTACAGTACTCACGGATTGAAATAGGACATTCGGAGCGCTAGCCTTGCAGTGCCACGCAGGCATGTGGTAAACCACAGGCCGGCTCATTGGCTGCTGGAAGGAACAATTCTGCTTTGTAGATGTTCTCCCTCTCGCGCCATACCACAATGCACCACCTTGGTTCCATGAGCGTCTACGGGCGGCGCTCCATGAAGCGACGGCCACGCGCTCCGAATGTCCTATTTCAATCCGTGAGTACTGTACATGTCGGGACCTTCATATATCTATTTAGTTATGTTCAGGAATGTTTAGGAAAACAAAAATTTGAACCGCTGCCTTCTTTCCAGTTTGGCCATCACAAGTTCGCGTTTTTATAATATATTGTGGAAGCAGATGATTGCTCTCTTTTCTGAGATGATAACATGTTGTCTTCTATGTTTCATCATGTGGAGCTGCCAGTTGTCAATGAGGCACCGGACGGCTCAGAAGTGCTCCTGTCATGGGAGGACAGCCTGCCTGAAGGAAGCAGAAGAGATGACCTCTCAAAACTTGCGGCCAGCTCCCCCATTTGAAGTGCCAGTGCTGCAGTACCTGTACTGCAAAGCACAGACAACAGCAGCGCGACACAAGCAGAGCCAGTGCTGGCGTAAGCAGCAGTGCCACAGCAGGGGCAAGCAGCACTGCCGGTGCTGGCACAAGCGCCAATGAAGGGAACCCCAAAAGAGCCGCCACAAGCGACAAGGATCTTTTATAGAGCAGCTAGTTGCCATCCATAAAGGAGAAAGTGAGGCAGCAGCAAAGGCCGACCGCAAGGCACATAAAATGCACAAGATGATGGTGTGCCTCCAGAAGGAAGCGAATGCCATAAATGCAAGCATGGTGCAACTTCTTGCAAAATTTCAAGACAACAAAGAACATAATGACTTGCTCAATAAAGAGTAATCAAAACAGCTTGAAGTTATTTGATATTACAGCATGTGATGAGATGAAAGGTATTTTACTGTTGAAAGTTTTGTATTGTGATTTAAACAGTGAATTGTATTGTGCGGGCTGGCTGCCGTAGTACTTTGCAGTATTAATTATTAACAGAGCCCATGTATACACTCCTGGGGTGCACAAGTGCAATAATAAAAAAAGTCTGTTGCAAGTACATTGCTGTTGTAACACTCCACCTGCTTCTCCACTCAGAACCAATGGCTGTTGCATGTTCACCAGGAACTGTTTGCTACAAGGCTGATACTTTTCTTGAAACATAACTGGTTTTCTTATCGAGTTATAGAACAGTGGGGAATTTTGACAACAGCAAAGTAGTAATGACATGAAATTGTTCACAAAAGCATACTTTGGTTTAACTAGCTGCGATAGGAATGCAATGAAGTTTATCACGCTGTAAGTCTTTCAAAGCTCTTACCATTGGGTAACATTTACGTTTAATTTTTGTGTTTACTTTGTGTGTTGATCATGTGTGCAAAAATACGAAGCTTCCACCTGTGACCGACATGATTTCGTTACCTTCCTGAGCAAAAGGAAAAAAAATTTCTCGCAAATATTGCTTAATCTTTGACTAGATATAAAATGTTCACTGTAATATGATTGTAAGTACCAACAGCTTTTTTGGTCAGAGGTATCCGCTTCCATTGGGCTTGCATCAGGTGCTTGCAACAGCCTAGCGAAAAAATATTGTTATACCCAGGGGGCCCTTATTCGAAAGGTCTATATAATGAATGGATTTCATTCACTGTACTGCTTTCAGAATAAAATTGAATGGTGCAATGGAACAAACACAGGAAGACAGAGAGACAGAAAAAGCGCCACTGCTGTGTCTTCCTGTGTTTGTTCCTTTGCGCCATTCAACTTTATGATGAACCATCTAACTCCTCAGCAAGTACTTCTGCTTTTAGAAGTAGGAGTGCAAGCCTAAAAGCTTGCACTGCTTGACAAGGTACCAACAAGTTGCTGATTGGCAATGTGGCAAGACGATGGCCAGTAATACAAAAAAATTATAAGCAAACTGCAAGTGATAGAATAGCTGCCAATACACAGACCATGTGACACAAACAAACAATGAAAAGCGTAGTACAATGGCAATGAAACAGCAACATGAACAGCAGTGCTCAACAAGAATGAATCATATAAAAATGGAAAGCTCATGCTGGCATTTCACTATCGTCTGTGAGCAAAACTGTTTCAAGAAAGAGATTTGTTTACAGGAAGTAATGAAATCTTCATTATTAGTTCATTAGAGATGGTTGCATGTAGGTGAAGGTTTGTTTGTCATAAGGAATACCAGTAGTTGGTGCGAACCCCTTCATTTTCTAGTTTAACAAGAACCAATAATTAACATTAGCTATATAATGCAAGACTATTTTCTGAAAGCCTGGCCACGACGGCAGCTTTTCAATGGAGGTGTAAAGCAAGACACTCGTGTACTGTGCAGTGTCAGTGCATGTTATTGAACCTCATGTGGCCGAAAATTCTGCAGCCCTTCACTACGGCATCACTCATAGCCCAAGCCGCTTTGGAACGTTAAAACCCCATAAACCAAACCTATTTTATGAAGAACATGTAGGTTACGAAAATTACACTAGTTGTAACCATCATAACCTTCACCCCTGTAGGGAGTATGGATCGTGCGTGCAATGGTAACCATTTAAGGTGAGCCGAACCCAGAGTCTGCTCCTTCAATAATGTGTGCGTAGCTCTCTTCAGGGCTCTTCCATCTTGATAGAGGTGTCCTTCTTAGCTGCTCTTGAGTTCCCCACGGACTGGGTTCTAGCTCAAGGAAAGTGCTTGGCCAGGGCGCCCTGACCGCTACGCCTGACATCTCTTCCCTGTTGCTTGTGCACACCGGCTGAGGCCGCCTTTCATCAGCGCTCTGCACCACACCAAACTAGCTTGAATCACAGCGGTCACAAAGCTGCTCACAAATGTTGTACAGCCCACAAGCAGCACGGATAACATAACTGACATTGTGGATGTCATTCTCAAGGCCCTTCAGCACCATTCTAAAGCACGCCTTGACACATCCAAAAGCATTTTCGACAACATGTCTGGCACTCGGCAGCCGGTAGTTAAAGGTCTGTGAGGCGGACCCAGAGGCACCTGGAAGGGGTACAGCTTCATCAGGTGCGTCTGCAAGGGGAAAGCTTGATCACCACGAATTGTGCCAACTCCCACACCTTCAATGAGCTATATTTCTTGTCGGAACAGCTCACTAGCCAGAGTAGCTGGCAGTCGAGACTCCTGAAACAGTGCCGGGTCATTGTTCTTATCAGGGCTCCTAACATTCGTGCATAGGAACCTGTATGTGTGGTCGACGACAGCAAGTAGAGCGACACTGTACCACCCCTTATGATTGCATTATTCAGCAGCTTCTTGCTTTGGGGGGCACACCTCAATATGACAGCCATCCACTGCACCGACACCTTGAGGGAAACCGCAGACTGCTGTGAATTTACACATGTGCTCGTAAAGCGCAGCTGGTGTTGGGAAATGCACAAATCGTGCTTTCAACTACTCCACTACCATGCCGGAAATTTCGCGAAATATAAATTAACGCACTGACTGCTGTGAATTTACACATGTGCTCGTGAAGCTCAGCTGGTGCTGGGAAATTCACAAATCGTGCTTCCAACTGCTCCACAATCACGCTGCGAAATTCGTGAAATATTAAATTAACTGACGCAGTGCTCACGTCAAACAAGTTGGCAGCAGTCCGCTCTTCTGCTGATGTTGCGAGGCGGTACAAGCCGATCGCCACGCGTTTCTCCAGCGGAATCGCTTTCCGCATGTTGGTATCTTGCTGACTCATTTTTCCACAAACAGCCACCGTGTACTGGAATGTGCCGCGGTTGATCCGAAAGTTTTCTCGGAGTCCGCTGTCCGGAAGGTGCGGAAGTGTGGTCCCATACCACGAGTCTGGGCGCGGGTACGCCGACAGATCACGAACGGACAGGTGCGCCGCCGCCAACCAAATAGCTTAGAACGCCCCCGGTGTCACTTCCTCGTCTCTTCAAGCATGACAATTTCAGCGCTCAGCGCCAGCATCTGTACGCGCAGGCGTTTTAGCGCTGCCTGATGCGCCACGAATGCAGCCCAAAATTGAGCGTCGCCCTCATTCACGACAAGGCTGCTAAGGGCCAAAATAGGCTTGACACACAAGACGTCCGAAGGATCTTAACTACACAAGCACAGCACTCACTGTGAAAGAAAAGCCACGAAAATAAACAACGATAGCAGTGAGCAGTGATGCGTCGCCGCGAGCAGTCACGGGGAAAAAAGGCTGAAGTAGCCAAAGCAGAACGCGCAGTCGGCTACGAAGTCGACCGTGATCGTTGTTTAGAACTTGTTTTTAGATTTCGGCTAACGACAGCCAAAAGAACGAAGAAAAAGGTTTTAAGCCGGTCTTAGCACAAGAAACAATGTTTTTCCTCTTATGTGTTCTTTTCAACGTTGCCCAGTTTAATAATACGCCTGAGTGGGCGACGTTTTAACTTCAATGAGACGAGTATCACATGATCTGCTTCGTCGCACTAACCGAGATGGCTAAACTGTGTGTAAGCGCGGCGAACTGCAGTTAACTCTAACCGTGGTTAAACGCCTTAACTGTAGTTAAGCTTAACCACGGTTAAGGCTGCCCGTGTAAAGAGGGTATAAGAGTCTGGAGATTACAGGCATGCATAGCCCCTGCTGTTTCGCTACCTGCGGCGCTCCCGTGTACCAAAGGAGCCTCCAGTGTACCGAAGGAATTACGTCTACTCAACGCAAGCGAAGCTTGACGGCAGCGGTCGCCTAGTGGCTTGAGCATCCGCCTCGCATGCGGGAGGTGCGGGGTTCGGTCCTCAGTGCCGTCGGGTACTCACCGGTGGTACAGTGGGTAAAAGTATTCCCCGGCCTGGTGCTCGGCTTCTTTCGGGTGATATGCTTGGGAAGTGGGTCTTTGACCCCACTTTGTGCAATTAAAACTACCGTGTGTCATGGCGCTCCTTGGCCAAAGAGGCCCTTGCGAAAAAAAAACTCATCATAATGATGATGATGGCAAGAGAAGAGCGAAACACGTCACATTCGCAATGTTTGTTGTTGTTGGCCTCTGGAGCAGCGGCATATATCCACAATAGGTGATTGGCCAGGATGGTGGACATTCGAACACTAAATGCATATTGGCGCAATTAAGATATAAAGCCAATGAAGAAATTTTGTGATAAAGTAAACATTGAAAATTTGATTAACAAAGAAATCATGCTGTCGCAATGATGTAATCAGGAAGAGACTCCCAAACTGGTTGCAGGACATATCTCCTGATGCTTCGCTGAAAGGGGAAACGAACACGAATAGAAAGAGGATGCTCTAATCGAGAAATCTCAGTTTGTTAGCGAAAGCCCTCGTCTTTTTCGCAACCATGGTCTCTGATGCAGCGCTGACCAAGTGATCAGTCGACGTTCGTGCGATATTGTTAAAATCTAGGAACTAGTTGTTCCGATAACGTACAGGCCCTTAAGCTGTGCTATTTTAACTCTGGCATATTGATGTTTGAAGTCTTCCCTTTTAAATGCGACCTTTTTTCGCCGGCAATACGCCCCGCTGTGTTCGCATCCTTTTTGTCTCCTACATTCAATACATGCTGGCGAAGAAAAAGACGACACCACTCAGCCATTCAACCAGAGGCCATAATAATCATCATCATTACGTGCCACGCTGCCAAGGCTGCCCAGGGTCTGCACCAGACCCTGGCCAATCCCCCTCCGTGGTTATGTGCCATCGTTTTTGAGACAACAACATCGAAGCTTTGCTCGAACCTTCCATCAACTCGTCGCTGTACAAAGGCTGCTCCTCAGAATGCCTAAGAGACTACCTACATCTGGGCCAAAAACCTCGAAGCAGAGGGCTTGACCAGGCACCTGACTACCGCAAACTGCTCCGATGGGCAGCGGTGAACCAAGTGTGGCGGGAATTCTTCTCCAGTAGCCTACCGTGGAGGGTGGTCCTCGTTGTATATATAACAGCCCAGTTAGGGTAGCGCCCTGACCTAGATGCAGGCGCTTTTTCGGGGATTGGTGGATTTGTAGCGAGAGCTACATTAGGCCAGCCGCTTCGCGAAGACAGCGTGACTGCGCGCTGAGCCATGGCTACAACGCTCCGCCTGTTGTGTGCATGTTCGGAGTGACCTCATAGCCAGCAGCTGGTGAGCGCGCCGCGCGCCTCGCCGCTGCGCCGACGGCGGAGGAGACGCCGCCTGCCTCGTCTGTTGTTGAGCACGCAGCTGGTGTGCGCGCCACGGGCCTACATTAAGGGCGACCCACATGGAGTGCTTTCCTTGAGGAAAACTGGCATCCGGCCGCCGGGCGGGCGTTCGCCGCCGATCAAGCCAGACTAGATATAACAGATGATCGATGTGCGCAAAACATTAGACAAGCCATGTACACGGTATAAACGCAAGGACTGGCGCAACTGTCCGCCCGGCTGTCAGCCGATGGCCGGAAGCCGCCAACGTGCGCTGTGAGCGCGAGCTAATCAGGGCACGACCGCATCTGGCTTCCGCCCGCTTATACAACATGGCCGCGCCTGTTGAAGCGGCCTCTCGCTTCACCGCGAACTCGTCGTTGCCGCTACACTGTGCCTCACTTTCACGGCAAACAAAAGTCGCACGAAGCTTTCGCTTTGCCTGAAGATTCCCCCAGCACAAAATTTTAGCGATGAAACGCGATAGATTTTCAGAATGCTTCTGGGTTTTCAAAGCTGCTATGCTTAGCCACTAGGCATTGGTAGACGTCAGGAAGCGCGGGAGGTTCAAAAAAGTTAACTATTTTGGTTCAGAAAGGGGTCACAAAGAATATTTCGGCCTCTTTGTCGGAAATGAATAAATAATAGCTTAATTTCAAATGCACAGCTTTTCTTTTCAGCATTTTATTAAGCATATGAATTCACGCTGTTTCTAAATCCTGGCGGTAGCGGGATGGCGGCACCCGCCCGCTTTTCGCCGCTTGTGGTGCCGCATGGCGTCGGTGCGCCGGCGTTGCGCCGCGCCGGTCAATATCCGCAGCGCAAGTTTGCTCCATGTGGGTCGCCCTTTACGCTAGCATTTCGAGCCTTCAGCGCTACGGCGCCGTGGCTGGTCACGTGGTTGCTGACGTGGTGGAGAGCAGCTGCCGACGGCGTGAATAATAATAATAATAATTGGTTTTTGGTGGAAAGGAAATGGCGCAGTATCTGTCTCATATATCGTTGGACACCTGAACCGCGCCGTAAGGGAAGGGATAAAGGAGGGAGTGAAAGAAGAGAGGAACAAATAGGTCCGTAGTGGAGGGCTCCGGAATAATTTCGACCACCTGGGGATCTTTAACGTGCACTGACATCGCACAGCACACGGGCGCCTTAGCGTTTTTCCTCCATAAAAACGCAGCCGCCGCGGTCGGGTTCGAACCCGGGAACTCAGGATCAGTAGTCGAGCGCCCTAACCACTGAGCCACCGCGGCGGGGCAACGCCGGCGAAACTGAATGGGCTAGGAGTGGAGAGGGGGATAGTAGAATCCATGTCCAGGGACGAAGATGAGGAAGGAGGGCCCAGCGAAACGGAGCGGCGAACGACTGACTTTGCAATTCGATTGAGCGAGTTCAACTCGGCCAGCTGTAGCTATCGCGTCACTCCAGGTTTAACCAGAGGTAAACCCCAGCCAGTTTATTATGGGCCAATCTAACGCCAAGGGCAATGAGGCATTGCTCACCTCGTAACTCATTTGGAAGCGAGATAACTAGCGTCACCTCACCACAGCCCTACGGCTACAGAGCAATGCTGCAGACCTCTCACAAATTTTTCAAATTCAACCTTGTACGAAGATTGTCTTCGCACGTGGGGATGTCTAAGTACGGCGGTCTATTCTCGTGTTTATTCTAAGCAGCTTTCATCCGTAATTGCTGGTAACGAAGGTGGCTGCATTTCGAGCCTTTTTTTTGTTCCTAGAAGAAAAAAATATGCAAATAGAAGAAATTGTAACAATTGACTAAAAGCTAGAGAACATCTTCGCCAGGTGTCGTTGCTACCAGGAAATCACAGTGCATTTAGTTAGGCCCAAGTGCTTCAAAATCGACAAAATATCTGAAAAGCAGGGGCTTGTTATCGCTTCTACCTCTATGTGTGGGCGAGAATGTGAGAAATAAAAGCGAACCGCTACCATTTGAAGAGCCATCTCGTCGAAGAATGTTGCGGCGACATGTATTTTTTTTCGAAGCGGGTGTGCTGGGCGCCGCCATCTCGTCAACGCATCCCGTAACATGCCCGCAGCGCACGCACGCAAGGACGCGATACGCGTTACGAAACGTTCTGCGCATGCGAACTCGCGACCCGCAACGCTGCTACGCACGTAAGCCCATTCCGTACAGCCAACTCCCCCAAGGCCTTCTTCCGGTACGAAACCCGGCGAAGGAGTACTAAGGTAACGCTGCATGCCAGCTACGCTGTCCACACACCCATTGATGCAACGTAGTCCTTCAGCGTGAGCGACAACTTGCATGACAATAGCGTTTTTCGGCCCTGCACACGCGTGGAATATAATATTCAAAGTCCTGCACGGGCGTTGAATGCTGATCTAAGGAGAAGGTTGCTGTTCACGCGTAAACTGCAATATGCGTTTGATGAAGGGGCTAACTTTGCAGTTCAGGCAGTAAATGAACCATAAGGAATATTCAACTTTCAACAAAATGATATCTTAAAACATGGCTGTGGGCTGCTTGATCGCTGCGCAGAATGGCACCTCTGAACGAAAACCACATCAGGTCTTCAGAGCAAGAGTAACTCTACGATATGGCGTTCTTTTATAAATGTAAAATACGAGCCTCCAACAAAGTTAAAGTGAAATGCAAAGCACAGCAGTGAAGCGCTGTAATCTTTAGTATTGCCAAACACTCAACCTCTATACGCAAGGATACGTACATCGCTGTTATGAATTGAGACTGCACTTGACGACTACTGATTGCTGCTTTCATTTCTCTTTTATAATCTATCTGTTTATCTTTCCTTCCTCCCAGATTGAAACTGGGCCACGTACCTCGGAGGCCTGATGCTGCCGTCAGCACCAGAGGGCACCACCTTGACTAATTTATATAAAGGGCGACCAGGTGTGTCACCCACGCCATTGATATAATCTTGTTTACTTCAATCATTTGTGAAATTATTGTTATTTGACTTAGTCCGAAAGACGGTCATTGTGTCTTCTTTGCACATCAGTTCCCACAATATGGGATCGACGCTGCCTGGTTGGGTTCAAGGTTTTTTCAACAGCTCTATCTTTCTTGGCATCACTTAATATTCTCACGCATTCCCGCGCTGCCCTGAGGCTTTCGATTCCTTTGGTTCATAACAAGTCGATACAGGAATTCATTCTGAGAGATGTTTGGCAATCAACCAGCAATAAAATGTACGTCCAGGTGATTACACCTTTTCCTCGCAAGACGTCCTTCTTGATCACTGACGTTAGCATTGGAGGTGTTCAAAAGAAAAACATGTGCACAATAGCGAATAGAATTGTGATGCGGGTATTGGTTGAGTGTAAACTGCCGAGGAAGTGAACGCTCTTACTCGGAGTGATACACTACGTCTCCAGACAAAAAAGGTTCCTGTGCTCACCTTCCTAATGCGACGAATGTCTGCGTAGCTGTTTGAGCAAAATGCTTAACCCATTTTACTGGATCACTTGCCAAACCCGCACCTCGGGGCCCTCTCGCACCACATGTCTTTGGTACGCTTCATCGGCTCGAAGTTCGATGTCTTCACTGGCCTCGCATTTCCGATCGGCGCAGCATTGTTGCCTTGCACGCCAGTCATGAACAAAATAAGGGCGGCTGCTTAAGGTGGATTCATTCTAAAAACCTTTGGCACGCGTATCAGACATCACGTGATTGTCCACTTCCGCTTCTTGAGGTTTGCGCTCCCGCGATATTGGTGAGCGCAACACGGCGAAAGGCGATCACTACGCACGTCTAATCCGCTTACCGCCACCTGCGAGGCCAAGGTCGGAAGTGTGAATGATTAGATCAGACATGTCCGACTTTCGTCGCATAGCGGAACTCTTTACTTCACATGACTCCTGGTCTGCGGGTGAAAGACCTGTCGTGTGAGTCCAAAGTGGCTCCACAGGCAGACTGTTCGCCCGCGGAGAATATGTGACGGCGCAAACGAGGAAATTGAAAGTTTATCGGCCTACAAATTGCACCAATAAATAGATATAAAATTGATAGTTAAGGAGAGGTTGATTCGGGCTAAAAGGTGCACTGTTTCTGTTGTTTAAGCGTTCAAAGGGCTTGCGCTTGTCAAAAAATGCTGGTTGCGAAACTGTGTTCAGAAACCTCTCTCAACTTCAAGAGTGGGGGTAGAAGTGAAGAGGGCTACGCGTGGTGATCGCCCGCGCAAACATACCGCGTAGGAAAAAATTTGCTCGCAGTCACAACCCCGCCTCTCTTCCCCAACTCCTTCCTCTATTCAGGCAATCTGGTTATGTTGATCTCCGAACAGTTCAAGTGCGCGCATATTTCGTGAGACATCCGAGACCCCTAGCACGTAGATAATGCCGATATCACCAGGCTGAGGCGCCAAGTGATCGACGCTCGTGCCGCGGTGCGGTTCAGTCCACATAGTTGGTGTATCGTCGAAGAGCCACTGAGGACAATCACTGCTTGTTGTGTATTAGTGGTCCCTGCATAATGTGGGGTGTGGTTCATACGTTTAACTTTCGTGAGCTTCTCAATGTCCAGGGAGGCGTTGACGTGCGGTTCTGTGGCGAACAACGGACACTGGCAAGCCTTCCATCTCGCGAGACCGAAAACATTCCTCCTCACCCCTGCTCTGGCAGAGGGCCTATTCCTGTGCAGAGCAAGTAACAGGGGCCTGTCTCGTAGGTGTTTACATTTCCTGCGTGTGTGGGGGGCTACCGGCAGGTATGCCAATTATATTCATGGATATTTCGTGGGATAGGTGCAACGCGGATCGAGGCACGCGTAACGGCGGGTGCCTCCCCCTCTTCGGGATTCGCCTCGGGACTACTCGGCGGCGACGAATGATACGAGCAGTGCATGCAACTCGGGGAAGCAGCGGCACCGAGCAGGCCTCTTCCCTTCTACAAAATGGCTCAGCAGGATCATATGTTCAAAACACCGTGCAGTGATAATAACAATCTGCCAACAATCAAAGGAGATGGCATGATTGCGTGTAATTGCTTTTACAACACGCCTCTGCATTTCTGGCACTGAGTCAAGCTTTGATTGAGACAGGGCGCTGCCGTTTGCTGAGCGCGAGTGGCGCCATTTGATTAACAGGGGCGGAAAAAGGTGGACGCTGCTCTCTAGTTCAGTTTGCAGTTTGCGAGGTGAGCGCCAAGGTGTTTCTACCGAAGGCGACAATAAAACTTCGCTGAATATGGGTGTTTCTACCTACTACTGCGTTGCAGGCAAAGTACAGCAGATACAATTTTATCGCTTTCATTCGGGATCCAAATTCATGAGTGTGAACTGGGAAGAGCTTAGAATTATGTGGGGTGTTTTGAACGTACTGCCACTGGCAGGAGTAAGGAAATACTTTGTGTCTCTGTGGAGACCGGAAGAATACGCCAAGTGGGTCAGAGGCAGTGGTTTATTCTGGAATTCTTGGAGCCAGCATCTGATTTCAGTCCTCGTTTGTTCTACTGCTCTGTGGTTCAGCGCGTCCACTTCGCTTTTTTTGCGTGCGTACGGGCGTGCGTGTACGCTGTGGGTGGGACTTCATACTTCTGAGAGAAAAATTTAACAATTGTTTTCTGGGAACGAAATAGCGCAGTTTTTGTCTCACATCTCAGTGCACACCTGAACAACTCGTAAAGGAACTTAGGCCATTTTTCACTTGATTTCGTCTAAGTTTCTGCATATGTATTTGTTTCATTTTATTCCCTACAGTGTTTTAAAATTTTGTATATTTAACTGTTACTTTCCCTACACCCAAAACATTTTTTTTAACAAAAATATAAAGAGTTGGAATTTCTTCAATTTGTTTCTTGCCTTTCACAACACCGGAAAGCCCTTTCTGGAGTAAAGTATTGATGAATAAATAGAAAATACAACCAAAATATTTCGTGAGGGTAGATGTCGTTGGGAATTTATTTAATTGGTGCTATCATGAAATACCTAAAAAATAGCATCTTTGTTGAAACAGGAGGTCTGCCTGGTTGTTGGTAACAAAGCATTGTAAACCCTCAGCACTTAGAGCATTATCATCTGTTTGTATTAAGAGTGTGTTTTTTGCAATTCTAACCGACCATTCACAAAGTGGACGTGAGCTACATAGCTGATTTCATTATCTGGGTCAGGCAGGCAGTGCTTTCTCAAATTGTAAGGGTACTTATTCTCAATAAGTTGAACTGCAATGCCATAGCGATCAGCCCAAACTAAAAGCAATTGAAACTAAATGTAGCAGCGGTGACATAGCGGTGGCGTCAAGGCTTTCATTGCATAAAAATCCGCACAGAAGCAGGCATCGAATCTCCCGAAATGGCAGACTGGCAGCGCTGTCGGCGCGCGTCTGTTATGAAGCCGGGCAACGCACTGGGCGTCCAGTTCACGCGGCAAGAGCCACGAGGCGGCGCTGGTCATGTGGTCGCTGTTTGCGCCATCATTCGGCGCGTTCGAGGTTCGACACCGCTCAAACCATGGCGCAAGGCCTCGAAGCTTTATTCGGGGACTTTCTCTTGCTATGACCTGGCGATTGTTTTAACAGTGCGCGAGAGCGGCGCTGGCAGATGCGACTCTCACCTTGGAGGCATGCATAATACTACTTTTTATCAGCTGGCCAGCTTTATTCAAAAACAGGAGATAAGTAAAACTCTCAACAATGCCTACCCCCGTCACTTTCAGTTTACTAGAACTGCCGGTTCTATATTCGAATATTACGAATGTCCCTTCCACCATCTCGGGCCCACTCCTCCTGTGAGACAAAAACAAAGTTGCCTGGAGGCTGTTATTCTAGTGAGAAAGGGATGCTTAAACAAAAACAGCGCAAGAACAGGGACAAGTAAGAAATAGATGCTCTTCCTGTGCTGTTTTTGTTTAAGTATGTACCAACTCGCTCAAATCGCCGTTTTACTTAGAAATCGATGCTGGTTAAATACTGTAAAAATAGCAAGCACTACATTGGAACGCTAAAACGGCACAACGCAGGCTTTGGAATCCAGGATAGCCACAGAACATAACTTTATACTTTGCGCTAGAGGTCTGCACTGGCCGGTATCTAGACTGGGTCCGGCTTTACCCGCCGCTACTTCGGTCCTGACTCCGAACCCGACCTCGGCCCACTGTCAATTTCTAACGCCCGGCCTGTGCGCATTTGCTTTTCATGACGAAATTTTGTTTTAAATAAGGAATGCAACAAGCAGTAAACAGGCATCTGAGGAGCAGTTGAAAAAATTGCAGAAAGCAAGAAACGTAACACTGGGTTCGTAACAGCGACGAGTACCTACTCAAGCTGGGCACAAACAAAAAAACGGGACTATAAAGAGAGCACGGCACGTAATTCCTTTCAGTTGCTCGTGAGGCAACACTCAGAGAGCAAATTTTAAAAACAACGGCTTTAGCGCAAGCGTACCCTGTGGACGTCCTAAGCGCACTATGGAATGTTTGGCGTCCTAGCGCACAATCAGCGCATTGTTAAGGACGTAGCTTTACTAACATGGCAAGGAGACTTCGTACAGCAGTGAGAAGTATGGAATCACGTCGGATTAAAATTCGGAGAGGATGGTGGTGGAACTATTTATTTCGAATATCACAGAGGTTGATGGCGGAGCCCCCTAAATGGCATTCGGAAGCTCTCCTCGTGCACGGAGGGCTCCCTAACTAAGCAAAGGATAGCCCTAGGAGGGCTATCCTAGAGAGAGCGTTAGTAATGACCTTGCGCTGGTCCCGATGAGAAGTACTGGTGAGTAGGCGCTCCCAGTAATCTGGGGCACGCCTGGTGCGGGAAGATGTGGGAATGAGGGGCAGGTGAGAAATATGTAGAGAAAGTCTCCAGGTTTTCCACAGAGCTTGCAGGTAGAGGGAAATGAATCATGAAAGCCAGCGTGGAGCAGGATGGGGTATGAAGTTTTGCGCGTTCCTAGCCTGCGCCAATGGGCGGCTTGTGTGGTACTGAAAGTCGGGGCACGGTGAGCGTACGTTCTCTTATTTTCTCCAAAGTATGTAGGATGTCCCGAAAAGACAGCAGGCACTCCCCAGTATCCGCGGATGGCCCTTACTCTCCAGCCTGTAAAGTGAGACGTCGGGCCGAGGAGTGAGCCTCCTCGTTACCTCGAAGTCCCGCACTTGCGGGTGCCCAAATAGGGGTAACGGATTGACGGGGATGGCAAGAACGCAAAAGGCGGCAAGGGGTTCGGGACACTATGCCATTGGGAAAGTTAAGAACAGCCCTTTCATAGTACGAGATGATTTTGGTGGTGGGCTTAGAGGGAATGGCTAGCGCAATGGCTGCTTGCTCTGCCTTGGTTGTAGAGTCGGTGAGAATTGAGCCAGCAGTGAGGAGTTTTGTGTGAATGTGGCTGCTACTACTTTGCGATGGCCGAGTGAAAAGGTGGTTGCGTCGACAAAGGCTACATTGAGGTCTTCTAGAAATCGTCTGTGAAAGGATTTCGCCCTAGCTGTTTTGCGGATACCGTCGCTTTCCGGTTGCATGTTTCCAGGAAGAGGGGATACTAGGATTCTGGATTGAATTTCAGGAGGGAGGGGGTGCCTCCCGACGGTAGTCCTATAGGCGATATGTGTAGAGAAGAGAGTAGTGAGCGACCTGTTGGTGTCCGTGAGTGGCGGGCTGTCTTGGCTACGAGCGTCTCCTCACGGAGTTGTTCATAGGTGTTATGGACTCCAGACTTCGGTAGGTGCAGTATAGAGGTGATGCGAGGAAGGCACAGAGCTGGTTTCGTGCAACTATGAAATAGGGCGTTTACTCGATCGCGTTTTTTACAAGTGAGTGGTAGGTAGGGAAGACCGTAAGTGGCTCTGCTAATAACGTATGCATGAGTACGGCGAAAGGTGATTCTTTCCTGAAGGCCTGTTCTACGAGTTGCGACACGACAGATGAGTCGAGTAGTTTGTTGAGTGTGAGTCTGGAGGGCATTGATTACAACTCCATGAGCTCCATTAATATAGAGTGTCATTCCTAGCACTCTGATTTGTGTTACTAAGGAAATGTGCTGTGTGCCGAGCGTCTGAGTGATAGGTAGGTTCTCAAGGATTGTGGATTTGGGCCTGTAGAAAAAGATAAGCAGGGTAAGCCTCTCTCTTTTACATTTAAGGACTGCCTGGAGATGGGTCTCTATGGCGGCGTCACTGCCTCTATGCCCAGACAGTGATGTCATCCGCATAAAATAAAGACCAGAATGTATGTCTGGAATTTGAGCGAGTTGTCAAGGGAGATTAATAAGAGCCATGCTAAAAGAATTTTTTAAGGGGTTCCCCGAGCACCGAGCTCGATGTTTGGCAGTGCGTGGGGGCCTAGTGTGAGGGTTGCTGTTCGGTTGCTTAGGAAGGTCCTCATGCAGTTATACAAATGGCTGCCTAATTGTAGTGTATTTAGGTTATCAAGAAAGGCAGAGTGCATTACATTATCAAATGCTTTGATGAGATCTACCCCAAAAATGGCGAGTGTGTCGCGAGTTTTTGAATCAAGTATGTGGTGCTTTAGTTGAAGGAGTACGTCCTGGGAGGCGAGAGAAGGACGAAAACCAAACATGCATGTGGGCAAGAGCTCCCGTTCCTGGAGGAAGGTGCAGAGTCGTGTGAATTACGTGCTGCTTTAATTTTTCAACACAAAAGAAGACAGAAATTGGTCGGAGGTTGGTGGGGAGAAACGGTTTGCCTAGTTTTGGGATGAAAACCACTTTGGCTTCCTTCTATTGGGGCGGCAGGCCGGCTTGTTGCGAGCATTCAATAAAGGAATCGGTTAAGGGAGTAATGTACGTGATGTCTAAGTTGCGTAAAGCTTTGTTGGTGATTCCGTTGAGTCGGGAATTTTAATTGATACATATGTTCTGTAGCTCGGCTATTACTTGTGCTTCAGTGATAGGCTGACTTAGATGGTCATTAGGGATCCTTTGATTGTTATGGTGGAATGTGGATTGGAAAGGTAGAAAGTATGTCTTTTTAAGTTCCCCAAGTAGCTCTGCTGACGAAGTGGGGGAGGAGTGAATTAGTTTTGTGAGTTTGTGTATTTCAACGTCGTAGGCTGAGATTGGTCTCTTAGATGTCTGAAGAGGTTTTATGTTTGAGGTAGGCTCATGTTGTCAACAAGCCGGTGTCATAGCGACTCCCAGTTCTGCATCGAGAGCGAGGTTACGCGTATGTCTATGTCTATTCAGTCGAGCCTGTCTGAGCCGGAGGGCACTGTTCCATTTCTGCGATTGCCAGTGCCTTTCAAGGCTGCCATTAGCTTCCCAGAGATATAGGAGGCGAGTACCAATGGTGTCACTGGGGCAGTCAATAGGAGCTTATCGCTGACTGCCTAGACATTCTTCTGTGGTTGTGTTGTCCACGCAGCAATCTCAGTGATGGGGGCAGACGTCCTGTTAGATCTGCACTTCTGAAGGGAGAGTCATTTAGTGAGAGTGGATCCCCTAAAGAGAGAGCTCATATTCGAGCAGGGCTAGTAGCTTTATAAAGAACAATCTCTCTCGAGATCCCAAGACAGGGGTTCGCAACCTTAAAGACCACATCCGCATGGGCTACGAAATTGTTCTCATAAAATACTGCCGTCAATAGTTAGCTTCTCGCGTCAGGAACGCAGCCGAAGTTACCATTTAGCTCAAATGGAAAGGAATACGGAATACTGCACAAAATTTAACTGGGCCATTGAGGCACTATGCAGGGATTCTTGCTCGGCGGTACGCGAGTTTCGCTAAGGAATATTTCGGAGTCTCATCTCGTCTACCGCCGAACTTGCTCCGCTCTATCGCCCCCGGTCAGCTGCTCATGCTGACAGCGGCACCTTTGTCGGTACTTTGGGATATACCCGCATCTGCACTTGTGAGAGAGGGGAGCGAAGTGCCGTGTATTCCCCCGAAATATGCGTGGATTTACGCCACTGAATGAGAGAACTGCTCTCTCAGGTGTGCCGCTGCAATGTAGCTCGATCGTGTCTGCGCGGGCGTTACCAAACTTAATAGTAGCGATGTGGGTGCATAACAAGGAGCTGGCGTATCGTATACTCGCTTCCCTCAGCTTGTAGCCGCGAGGCCCTAATGGTTCGCTGGATGGACTACGTTGGCGAAGTGGCTCTCTAGATCTGGTATAATAATGGTACGCGTATGAGCGGGACTGGGGCTGTGCAGCGCCTGTGCTTGTGTTGTAGCAGGATGTCCTAGACAGAGAGCTTCTCCCTAAATCCGCACTGTCTTGTCATGCTGGCGCAGGACCCGCGTCATGCGGTTCTTAATTAAGCATTCCAAGCGCTTGCCGTCTGAGAACCTAAGCGACATTAGTCGTAGACTGTAAATGGACAATGTCTCCTCTGGCTTAGGCACAGTGCAACACTCGCGAGGTTCCATTCGACAAACATCTATTTACACTGACGTGTTGCGCGGGCTCCAAACCCGAACACAAGTGCCTCGTGAGTGCTGACAGCTTTATATCCGCTTGGTTTGTAGAACGCTCAGAGGTGATGAGACTGGCCTACACAATAAGTTCATGCTATTGCTGAGTTATGGAAGTTAGCTGACCTGCTATGCCACACCCCTTCACCATGGCAGTGGGACCGGTTTTGGGGTGGGTGGATTTTAGGTGCACAGGTTGAAACTTCTACGGTTCGAAAAATCGCGTGATGATTTCGTGGACGCTTCTGTATTTTCCTACTATCGCGATTAAGGGATTAAGCAGAGCACTCGAAAGCCACTCCTTGGCAGGGGCGACACCCGGCCGCGTATAGACGTCGTGACCGGTGTTTAAGCGCAGCTGTCCAAATCTGCTGACCGTTTGAGACTTGATAAAGAAACTTGGTACTGGGATCACACACATTCCGGCATTTGGCGATAGCTATACGTTCGATTGAATAAAGCTTCACCCCTACCCGAATTACAGACTCCACCGGTGTTGAAAGAATAAATTTGTTAAATATACCATCCGTTTGGTGTAACCTGTACCGTGGCTTGGAAAAGCGCATCAATGCTGTCCTGGTGTAGATTTGAGATACCTAGCTGTTGACCCCATTCCAGGTCAGGTCAGCGGCAAGGTAAGGTTTGTATTGTGGAGGCGTGCAAAGTGTGGCGGCAGACAAGGAAGCGGGCAAAGAGAAATAGAGCTCGCCTACAACACACTGCTAGCGCATGCTTTTGAACGTGCTGTGCTTGTATCTTTACGTAAAAAGTATGCAAAATATTTGCTTTGTTTTATGAGACACTATCTCTGGCAGGAAGCGCCGGAAGCACTTCATAGTGAAATACGCATCGGCACATACTGTCTTGTTTTTGGCAGAGACTCTCATTGACAGTCTCAACCACATCAACACTTATTATGTTGGGGCAACCTTAAAAGATTGGAAACTAATAAGCCCCTGCCGGCACCACTGACGTACAAGAGGCTTAACCCAATCTGAAGATGGATTAAAAGGCCCGAAGTCAATGATATACTTTTACCCCTCATTGGTGGGGAAAATGCAAAAGAATGAGAGGGTAAAAAGCTACATAGCGACCCACAGCAGGGGTAGCGGGCCGGGGAGACTCCCATATTCTCCCCTCGGATGTAGCGGAGGGGATGGGTGTGTAGCGCCACCTTGTAGCTGCCGTAACGGCACGCGCGAAGAGGAAAAACCTGAATCGCGAGCCGAAGAGAACAGTTGGGGCCTTGACTAGAGCCGGACGCTGTCGTTTCCGCTCCGCTGCTGTCTCCTTCTTCGGCAGCCCTCAATAAATGTGGCCGGGGTCGCCTTCCTGGGTGACCTCCACATTTTGGGGGAGCAGCAGGATACAGAAGCGGTGCGGCGGCGGCAGTTCCCGGCCCTGGCCAAGGTCCCAAGCATTCTCTTGGGCTCAAGCTTCAGGTTTTTCCGCCTCTTCGCGCTTGCCGCTACGGCTGGAACAATGTTGCGCTTCAGGTGAAATGGGTTATAGGTATTGGGATGGAAATGGGGACAGCGACTTTTTTAGCTCTGAACCTTCATATATGTCGACTTCATTACTGGCCTGCCTGGCCAGGACAGGGAGGGCGTCAACATTGCCCAATGATGCGGCCCCTCTCACGGGAGGCCCGATCACCCACAAAGGCAACGGGCTACGACCTCCGAAGAGAGGAACACTAACCGTGGGTCAGCTACTTTGGGCCCCTCCACGAATTTCAGGGTTTTCTTCGCACTTCAGCCACTTACCGACGACTGCTTTACGCGGTGTTTCAGACACCGGAAGTATGTGTGGTGTGATCCCGCCAATAAAGGCTAAGGTCGTCAGCGTATTGGCCCTCCGGCCCTCGCCACCATGACCTAACGCCTCCGGGGGGACCCACCTGTGCTTGCAACTAACCAAACATGCACATAATTTCTCCCCTAGCTTGCTCCACACCTACTGAGGAGGGAGTGTTCAAGGCTGGGCTGATCGGGCCATAAACCAAGAACGTGGCATGGGTGAGATGACCCGGGCCTACTCCTCCGGTACTCCACAACATCGACGGTTTATGCACTGGTCGTACTACGCCCCCCTACCTGGGCGTCCCACAATGGCCACTGTAGCCTCGTGGTCAGCCGTGAGGCTGCTTCCCCGAGAGGTCGCTTCTGAGGGGCCTGGAAGCTATTAACCCCCGCGTGGACCTGGCCTCTCCTTAGCCAGAAACCGTCGCGTCAGTCGCCACACGCACACGTACCCGCGTGCGGAGGCGAGTAGAATGTATTTGAAAACCTTTCGACCTTTTGACATGCCTTCCGCACAAGATTTTGTGGGTCCAACCTGGTGTATCTCAAGGCCTGCCTCCACTCAGGCATCGAAGAACACGAGCGCGACTGGCCCTCACAGTCACTTGGGAGTCCCTGCCACTCCCATCGGGTTTTGTATCCCTAGAGGATAAGCCCCGGTCTACTCATCCCCACCACTGGCATTGCATCAGAACAAAGCCTAGCAGCCGAAACTACACCGGCCCGTATCCGGTGACGGGGGGGGGGGGACACAAGTAGGACGCACTGTAGGATTTGCCCCCAACCACATCAACACGCCGCCCACGTTTGTGTTCCTAGAGGCTCGCGTCCAGGGATAGCAATAAAGATAGGACGGTGAATCCTTATAGGAATGTTGTCACCATTTATCTCATGGAATGGAACGCGCTTGAAAGTTTGAGCAGCATCAATACGATCGGAGGCATTAGTGTTCGTTCCCACATCCTTTAGGGGAGTGGCACTACGGCAGGCGTCACCTACGACGTCGACGAAGCCATCCGCTACTCTGACCTGCCCATTTTGATCCAAACAGCCACCGACAGTGTTGTATTGCGACAAGATCAGCGCCTCGGGAGTACCTTTCAAAACGATGGCATTCCAACGTATGTGACGTTTGGGGAACTCCAGGCGCATAGTTAGGCCTTTCATCCCGAAGCCTCTCCAGTGCCCAAATGCATGAAGATAGGACACGGGAGTAGTGTGTGCAATTTCTCCGACGAGTTCCCATGCTGTTCTCAGCCACACATCGGCGATGCTTGCTGAGCAACAATCCTAAAGTGAGGCAATTATCCCGGCCCTCATGACGCTGCCTGAACAGATTGTCCTCACCTGAAAAGACAACGGAGGATACTTAAACGACAGGAGGCAATTCTATTTATAATGAAGCTGCCGCCGAGGTACGATGATGTTGTCACCCTCTTCACAGGCATTCTAAGAGTGTAGTGATCATTGGAAAGAATGGCCCGGGAATTTGTGCATCTAGTCCTGCCCATACGTATACCACTCTGAGGAACGGGAGCCATATGACTGGCGAAACAGGGACGGTTGCCGCAGATAGGCATAGGCCATCTCTGCCTGAGCTACACACACACGCGCAGTGACCAAGCAGGTATTGCTCGCCCAAAGTCCCTAGACCATTGCTAATCAAGTGCAATGTTTGGTTTGTGGTTTATGGGGTTTAACTTCCAGTGAGACTCAGGCTATGAGGAACGCCGTAGTGAAGGGCGCCGGAAATTTCGACCACGTGGGCTCATTAACGTGCACTGACATCACACAATACACGGGCCTCTAGAATTTCGCCTCCTTCAAAATTCGACCACCACGGCCGAGATCGAACCAGCGTCTTTTGAGTCAGCACCTGAGCGCCATAACCACTGAGCCACCGCGGCGGCTGAACCAAGCACAAGGCCCAATTTTCGAGGGTTTCAAGGCTTTGTGCGGAGCCGACCCCTTACCATCTCCATCTCAGTAGCAAATTTATTCAATGCTGGAAACGCAGTGGCTTAAAGTTAATTTAAACATAGCACGCGTAGTCATCGCATTTCCGTTGACTGCTGGCAGAGTGCAATTATGGCAGCATGTTTGTGAACATTTGATTGTACTGAGCCATAAGGTCGCCTCGCTCCCACGACATCCCTGTGTTACAAAAGATGCTCTCATCATTCCATTCGATCCCAACCAAGTAGTCCCGGGACAAATCTCGTAGGGGGAGGGGGACATTCGCATGCTGTGTCGCCCCGTTGATTTACGCCACTGCGTAAATGTGCATAGTTCGCACATTATCTTTTGAAACGCATATTACATCAACAACCGCAACTTATGTTAACCGTACTCGCCGACGACTGCGTTTGCTTGATTTCGAAGACTGGCGGTGGCCAGGCGTTGCATGCTGGAACGACTTCCACTTCATGAATGATTCGCGCAAATATCCGCATGTTGCACTTGTCCACACAAACATGGACGTCACTTACGGTTAGGAATGTTTCCTCTTTCTAATTTGTTTTTCACAGTAAAATCTGTAAGATCAGCGCCAGGACATAGAAAGTTTGCGCGCACTGAGTGCGCGCAAACTTGTTTCTCATAGAAAATTGAGGGCTCGGGCAAGTTTCTCATGGAACTAACCATAGACTGCGCATAGACATGAGATGCGAATCCGTAGTAGCAGACTACACCAATGAAACGTTTGTTTCTCGCAATGCGAAAACGGAAGCTTCTGTAGTGAACCAGTGTAACCACTAACAATTTTAAGAAAGAATATTTGCTTTTGGAATGAAGAAGATGAACCAGCCCCGAAGCCAACGACGACGAAGCGCTCGCGCCGCCGGTTGGATGCTCGTGCTGGATGGAACACTGCCGCTTGTGTCTGGTATCTCGACTCTCTGCCTCATAGATTGCCTGTGCCAAGGTCTTCGTAGCCGGCGCTTCCGTCGTGCCAATAAAGCGCTCTACATTTGGTGGAGGTTGCTGTGTTCCCCTTTTCACCACCACCGTGGACCCTCGCAGCCGCACCATCCCGATGTCCACTACCAAGGCCAGTCAACAGCCCGCCGCCACGTCGCAGCCAGTCATCTGCTCCGGTGCCGTCCGGCAGCGCGACCCCGCTGTCTTCAGCGGCCATAGCAACCAGGACGGGGAAGATTGGCTGGAATCATACGAACGGGTGAGCCACCACAACAACTGGGACGACCGCGTCAAGATTACCAACGTCATCTTCTACCTCAGCGATGTCGCGAACCTCTGGTTCCGCAACCACGAGGCCGACATTCCCAATTGGGACGTTCTAAAGAGCACCCTTGCGGAGGTTTTCGGCCGTCCTGCAGTGCGGAAACTGCGCGCTGAGCAAAGCCTGCGCGTCCGAGCTCAGCACACGGATGAGACTTTCACCAGCTACATTGAAGACGTAGTAGACCTCTGCAAGCGTGTTGATCCGGCTATGTCCGAGGCTGACAAGATCAAACACATCATGAAGGGTATCGATGACGATGCTTTTCAGCTGTTGTTAGCGAAGAGTCCCACCACCGTTACCTCGGTGTATACAATTTGCCAGAGTTTCGACGAGTTGCGCAAGCAACGTATTTGCGCTCGTCGGCCTCCTCCGCCTGCCGACTCCATCTCCGGCCTGGCCATCAATCCAGATCTACTTGCTACCATCAAAGACTTTGTGCGGGACGAGGTCGGCCGGCAGCTCTCGCTCCTATCTCGCCAACATCAGACACCGACCCCCCTCAGCGCTGAGATCCGGCACGCCATCACGCAGGCGGTCGCTGACGCCCTCCCTCCTCTTCCACAACCAGCCCCCTTGGATCCCCAAGTCGGCCTTCCCCCGACCCCGCCACCGCCTGTTGCTGCTCCGTTGAGCTATGGTCCTCCAGTTGAAGTGCCGCCTGCCCCCACTCCCGTGCCTCTCACGTATGCCGAGGCTGTCGCGCGACCGCCGCGACCGCAGGCTTATACGTACGTTCAAGTGGTGCCAGCGCCTGCTGCTCCACAGACCCGCTTCACGCCCCCTACCTACAACCCTTGGCGCACGGCTGACAATCGACCGATATGCTACGCCTGCGGTCTTCCAGGCCACGTCGCGCGCCTCTGTCGACGTACTCTGCATGCGCCTGTCCACCCTCTGCCAGACTACCCTGATGCAGACCGTACCTTTCGCCCACGTTTCGGACCACAACCTCAGGAGACCTCTCCTGACCCCGAGCACGGTCGCCAGCCCTACGTTTCCCACCGCTCGCCTTCGCCTCGCCGCCGCTCATTGTCGCCCATGAGGCGTCGCAACGTCCGCGCCGATTCAGAAAACTAGCAGCCGCAGTTCCGGGGGTACGAACTGCGCACTCATCGCCCTGCTTAAGTCCTGGCCTTTCCCCGCCGAACCTTCTTGACGTTTTTGTCGACGCAGTCAAGACACTTGCGCTTGTGGACACTGGGGCCACCGTTTCTGTTATTCACGAAAACTTCTGCCGCTCGCTGCGCAAAGTTACAACCCCATCTTCTGGACTCTCACTCAGTAGCGCCAGCGCCGATACCGTTCATCCCTCTGCCGCTTGCACAGCACGCGTCGTCATCGCCGATGTTTAATATGTTGTCGAAGTTTTAGTCCTCCGTGCCAGCTCCCATGACGTCATCCTTGGATGGGATTTTCTCTCCCTGCACAGTGCCGTCATTGACTGTTCCCGTGCGCACGTCGTCTTCTCTCCACTCTGCGATGCGCTCCTCGACGAGCCTCCGATTCGTTGTGCTGCTAAGCTTGTTGTCGCCGAGGACATTGACATTCCCCCTGACAGTGCCGTGCTTGTCCCTGTTTGCGCCGCCTCAGTTTTTGACGCCACCGTTCTCTTCATGCCTTCCCCTGTACTTGCCTCTCGCCGACACCTATGTCTTCCCTTCGCCGTCATCGACATTCACCACGGTGCTGCCGCCATCCTCGTCTCTAACACCTCATTCTCCGCGCTCTCCCTGCTCCGTGGCGAGTGCCTCGGCCATTTTGAAACCGCTGCTTTGATCTCTTCCTTCGACACTGATGTAACCTCCTCCAGTGCCGAAGTCGCTGCCCTCACCCCACGTTGTGCTACTCCAGCTTTGTCATCGGACATTTTCGACCGCTGCATTAACCGCGCTCTCGACACTGCTCACCGCGCGCAGCTCCTTGCCCTGCTCAACCAGTTTCGCTCATCGTTTGACCACCAGTCGACTTCTTTGGGCCGTGCGACCACTTTCGAGCACCACATTGACACCGGAACCCATGCTCCTCTCCGTCGGCGCCCCTACCGTGTGTCGCCTCCCGAGCGCCCCGTCATAACTGAGCAAGTTGACGACATGCTACAACGCGGCATTATTCAACCTTCCGGCAGTCCTTGGTCGTCCCCAGTCGTCCTGGTTAAAAAGAAGGATGGCTCGATACGATTTTGCGTGGACTATAGCCGGCTCAAAAAAATTACGCGCAAAGACGTCTACCCGCTACCACGTATTGACGACGCCCTTGACTGCTTGCAAGGCGCCGAGTTCTTCTCCTCCCTGGATCTCCGTTCCGGCTATTGTCAAGTCCCGATGGCTGAGTCCGACCGTCCTAAAACGGCGTTCGTCACCCCTGACGGACTGTATGAGTTCAACGTGATGCCATTCGGCCTCTGTAACGCTCCCGCAACGTTTGAACGAATGATAGACATTGTGGAGACGACGAAGCATGGTGCATGAATGACGCTTTATTGAAGAAGGCGAGCGGTTATATAGGCAAGCCGTTAGATAACAGAAATGGGGGCTGCTTCTGTCCGGCTAGGCGCGTGTGCATGACTTGCACTACGTCGCATCTCCCCTCTCTCTCTTTTTTTTTAATCGTCGAATCAAGTAGAGTTTCAGAACTCAGTCGCTGGGTATCTTCGTGGTGGTTGGCGCTTCCGTTCACTCCTGCGGAGTTGTGTAGATTCGGATGTCCCTGTAGTGTCTGGGACTCCCACAGCTGGCAGCGGCGCGGGAGTCTTGTGGTCTGGAGACGAGGGAGGAGGAGCCGGATTGAGGTGTTCTCCTGTGCGCTGAAACTGTTGACCATCTTCCGTTTTGACGATGTAGGCACGAGGAGTCTCAGCCCGCTGTACAACCGTGACAGGAGACCTTGATCTTGAGTGCACATTGTACATAGTTGCGGTCGAGCCAGTGCGAAGCTCTGGAAGAGGCCGCGTACCTCTGTTGTAGAAGCAGCGTTGCTTGCTCCTGATGTCTTCTAGCCTTCGTCGCACGGTCTTGGGTGGCACTGTTTGTGGCTGTAGGTGGCTGGTTGGCACAGGAAGCAGCGTTCTTGTCTGTCGGCCCATGAGCCTCTGCACAGGGGACTTCAGAGAAGAGTCCCGAGGTGAATTTCGACACTCAAGCAATGCGGCACAAAACTCAGTGCTGCCGAAACGGAACCGCCTTAACAGCTTCTTAGCTTTCTGTACTGCTCTTTCTGCCATTCCATTCGAGCGGGGATAGTACGGACTAGACCGGACGTGTTGCAGGCCAATCTTATGGGCGTAATCCTTGAACTGTTGGCTACTGAAGGGTGGTCCGTTGTCTGTGCAAAGTCGCCTTGGGAAGCCATGTGTTGCGAAGATGTCATTGCATGCTGCAATAACCTTGTTGGCTGACGGCGCTTGCACAAGCCTGATTTAAAAAAGGAGCAGAAGTCAACAACGACTAAGTACTCGGCACCGTTGTGATGACAAATATCAGCTCCTACTGACTCCCAGGGCAGAGTTGGTATCTCGTGACTTAACAGCGGTAGTCGCGGATTTCTTGATTTGTACTTTTGGCATGTTTGACAGCGTTGAGCGACTTCCTCAATATCGCTGTTTATACTTGGCCAGAAGACAACGGTTCGGGCGCGTGCCTTCATTTTTTCTGCTCCTGTGTGCGCAGCATGAAGAGAAGCCAGTACCTCACTGCGCAGTCTGGCAGGAATGATAAGGCGATTGCTCCGGAACACAAGGCCGGATTCAGTATGCAGCTCGTCGCGGAAGCTCCAGTAGCTGCGTAGCTCGGTAGTGACGTCAGCCTTGTCAATGGCCCACGCTGTGCTTGCATACTGGCGAAGTTTCACCATGCTTGGGTCACGGTCCGTCTCCCGCAGAACTTGCTCCAGGCTCCTGTCTGAAGCTTGAAGAAAAGCGATAGTGTTAACGTGGAAATGCGCGCAATGTTCTACGAGCTGTGCTTTATTAGGAAAACGTGATAACGCGTCAGCGATGAACAGTTGTTTTCCCGGAGTATACTTGACATTTATATGGTATTTTTGTAGGTTTAGACGCATACGCTGCAGGCGGAGAGGGCACTGGCATAATGGCTTCTTGAAAATCATTTCGAGCGGCTTGTGATCAGATTCCACAATGACTTCTGGCTGCCCGAAAATGTAGTCCTTGAATTTTTCACAGCCGTGGACGATTGCTAGCATCTCTTTATCTGCGCGTACCTTTGCTGTGCTTCTGTCAGCGAGCGAGATGAGTAAGCTAAGGGGTGTCCATCCTGCATTATCACAGCGCCAATTCCGTTTTGGCTGGCGTCTACAGATAGGGTGATTGGTTTGCCCTTCTGGTAATATGCCAATATGGGAGCCGTTGCTAGTGCTTCGCGCAGTGCTTCAAAGCTTTTTTGATGTCTGTCTTTCCAAACCCATGCAGCATTCTTTTTTAAAAGTTCTCGGAGCGATGCTGTGAGCGTTGACATATCAGGAATGAAGCGGGAAACGAAGTTCACCATACCCAAGAATGTCTGTAGCTCTTTCCGGTTGCAAGGGGCCTGCACGTGGAAGATATCTTCCAGTCTCTCTGGATCCAGGCTCAACCCGTCGCGCGTCAACACGTGGCCTAGGCACTTGACGGATTCCTGCAAGAAGTTAAACTTTGTTTTGTTCAATTTCAAGTTGTGCTCCTGACATCTTGTCAGCACATTGACAAGATTTGCGTCATGCTCTTCTTTAGTGCGACCCCAGACTAGAATGTCGTTCATTACGACTGCTGTGCCAGTGAGACCTTCTAGTACTTTGTGCATGGCGCGCTGAAATATTTCGGGAGCCGAAGAAATGCCGAAAGGCATACGTAGGAACCTGTAACGACCGTACGGAGTACTCATTGTGCAAATTCTGGAGCTTTCCTCATCCAGGTTTATCTGCCAAAATCCCGTAGCGGCATCCAAAGTCGAAACGTATTGTGCTCCACACAGAGACGGTGCAATGTCTTCTAGCGTTGGCATAGGATAATGTTCCCTCAGCAGCGCTTTGTTCAAATCAGATGGATCGAGACATATGCGTACCTTGTCGTTCTTTATGACGGTAACCATGTGGCTGGACCACTCGGTTGGCTCGGTCACCTTGGAAACTACTCCGGCTGCTTCCATCGCGGTCCAGTTCCGCTTTTACTCTGTCCTCGAGTGCGAACGGAATCCGGCGTGCTGCTCTGACCACTCCTTGGGAACCTGGCTTGAGCTTCAAGTGGTAGACGACACCCTTGAGCTCGCCTAATCCGGAGAAGACGTCTTCATACGGCTTGACTACGTCGTACAGCTCTTGGTGCTCCAGTGAAGCAATTCGGCGAATCAAGCCTAGCTTCTCGGCAACTGAGCCGCTAAGAGTCACGGGTATGTCGTCTTCCATTACGAAGAATGTCGTTTCAAATGTTCCCTCGGGTCCGGTCACATGAAGGTGACTACGTTTCGTTGCTTTTTTCTGAAAGCCAAAAAATGTGTTCAGCACTAAAGCGCAGTTTTCGGGTTGCTTTTGAGTTATCTTCTGCAGCTGGCTGCGTAATATGACCGAGCAATTGGCTCCTGTATCAAGCTTGCAGACAACGGGCGTTTCTTCTATTTGCACGATTGCAGTCCAGTGGTCGTCTTTTTTGCTGCTTGGCGATAAAGTTTGCAACCAGAAATTATCTGCCTGTCCGTCTGAATTCACTTCCAGTGACGCCACTTTTTGCTCTTTCACGCAGAGGTTAGCGCTCTTCCTTTTGTACGCAGCTGCAAAATGATTTCTTTTGCCACATTTTAAGCACGTGCGTCCCTTTGCAGGGCATGTTTCACTGTTGTGAACACGAGCACATTTGTTACAGCGACTTTTCATTTGGAGGAACGCATTGACCTCCACTTGACAGTTCTTGCTGGAGTGTATTTCTTCACTTTGCTCTTTGCCGTGTTCCCGAGCTCGACACATTTCAACAGTTTTGGCCAAGGAAGCATTTTCAGAAAGAAGCGTTTCTTGAAGCTTCATGTCTCTCATTCCCAGAATGATTCTGCTTCTTAGCATGCGTTCTTCCAGCCCACCGAATTCAAGGCTTTTTGCTAGTACACGCAGCTCCGTTAACCAATCGGTAAAATGTTCGTCTTCCTTCTGGTCACGCTTTCCAAATCGAAACTCGTGAAAAGCTAGGTTTAGTGCTGGTTTGTAGAACGCTTCAAACTTTCGTTTCAGTACAGCAATGTCGCTTTTATCCTCTCCAGCATCAAATACGAAAGTGCTGTACGTTTTGCGTGCGTCTTCTCCAATACTGATGAGAAAAGTGGCGGCCTGTACCTCTTTCGGTTGTTGGTCCAGATAGGTTGCAGTTGAGAAGAGCTCGAACTCTTGCTTCCATGCTTCCCAGCTATGCCAGACATCTCCCGTTGTATCCAGGGCCTTCGGTGGTGGCAGCAGCGAAGTGACGGGGGCGGCAGGCTGGGCGCGGTGCTGCTCGGCGTCTGTCATGGCTCTGGTCCGATGAAATTACCCGGGCCTCCCGGATTGCCGTGCTTCTGCCGTCGGTTACGTTGCCCGGTTGCGTTGCGCGATCGCTAACCGGCCACTTCTGACACCATGTGGACACGACGAAGCATGGTGCATGAATGACGCTTTATTGAAGAAGGCGAGCGGTTATATAGGCAAGCAGTTAGATAACAGAAATGGGGGCTGCTTCTGTCCGGCTAGGCGCGTGTGCATGACTTGCACTACGTCACAGACATCTTGCGCGGCCTGAAGTGGACTGTTTTTATCTGCTATTTAGATGATGTCGTGTTTTCGACCGATTTTCCGACGCATCTCAAGCGCTTGCGCCAGATACTGAGCTGCCTCACCAATGCTGGCCTTCAACTTAATCTAAAAAAAAATGTCACTTTGGTGCCCGGCAGCTGACAATACTCGGCCACCTCGTCTCCAAAGACGGCGTCCTGCCCGATCCTGACAAACTCCGTGCTGTCGCTGACTTCCCTAAACCGACTTCTACAAAACAAGTGCGCCGATTTGTGGGTCTCTGCTCCTATTTTCGGCGATTTGTTCCCAACTTCGCCTCCATCGTCGCGCCCCTGACGAAACTTCTTAATGGTCTCGCCGACCTGTCTACGTGGGACTCGGCCTGCGACGACGCTTTTGCTGCGCTCCGTCGTTTTCTCACTTCACCACCTATCCTTCGACACTACGACCCCAGTGCCCCTACTGAAGTGCACACCGACGCAAGCGGAATCGGCCTCGGGGCTGTACTTGCCCAGCGCAAGCCCGAATTTCCTGAATACGTCGTTGCGTACACCAGCCGTGCCCTCACCAAGGCTGAGTCCAACTACACCGTGACGGAAAAGGAGTGTCTCGCCGTAGTGTGGACTCTAACAAAATTCCGCCCATACTTATATGGCCGTCCGTTCACCGTCGTCACCGACCATCACGCTTTGTGCTGGTTGGCTTCACCCAAAGATCCTTCAGGCCGCCTAGGCCGCTGGGCCCTTCGTCTTCAGGAATTCGATACGACCGTAGTTTACCGATCGGGCCGCAAGCACTCCGACGCCGACGCCTTGTCCCGCTCCCCACTGCCCTCTCCTACGCCCTCTTCGCCAATATCTGCATCCCTGCTCGCAGCGCTCACTACCATGGACATGCCCCATCAACAACGCCAAGATCCATGGATTTCATCGTTGCTCGACGTACTTCGTGCACCCTCTACGGCCTCCTTCCCTCGAGCACTTCGTCGCCAGGCTTCCCATTTTGCCCTTCGCAACGGTCTTCTGTACCGGCGCAACTATCTTCCAGATGGCCGCAAGTGGCTTCTCGTGATACCCCGACATCTCCGCACTGAGATTTGTGAACACCATTATGCCGATCCTCAGAGCGCTCACGCTGGCCCGCTGAAAACGTACGAGCGACTACGCCAGAGGTAAAATTGGCGGGGCATGTACAACTTCGTCGCTACGTTCGCTCCTGCACGGCCTGTCAGCAGCGGAAGTCGACACCTCGCCCTTCGACTGCCCCGTTACAGCCAATACCGTGTCCGGCTCGCCCTTTTGATAGTGTGGGCATCGACCTAGATGGGCCACTTCCCTTCACGACCACTGGGAATCGCTGGATCATAGTCGCCGTGGACCACCTCACTCGGTATGCTGAGACCGCTGCCCTACCTGCGGCTACTGCTCGCGATGTAGCCTTCTTCCTTCTTCATCACTTTGTCCTGCGTCACGGCGCTCCTCGCGAACTTCTCAGTGACCGCGGCCGTGTTTTCTTGTCTGAAGTTCTTCACGAGCTTCTCGCTGCGTGCCACACAGTCCACCGCACCACTACTGCTTACCACGCTCAAACCAACGGCCTCACCGAACGCTTCAACCGTACTCTTGTGGACATGATCGCCATGTACATTCACTCCGACAGCTCCAATTGGGATCAGGTTCTTCCGTTCGTCACCCATGCATATAACACCGCCTCTCAAGCATCCACCGGCTTTTCCCCATTCTTTCTTTTATTCGGACGCGAACCTTCTTGTATGTTGGATACAATCCTTTCCTACAACCCCGACAGCTCGGAATATGCTTCCCTCTGTGACATCACCCGCCATGCTGAGCAGTGGCGCCAGTTGACTCGCTCCTTCACCGCCGAACGTCAAGGTCTTCGTACCCATGCTTCCGATCAAGACACGCCCGCGGTTCACTTCTCCTCTGGCTCACTGGTCTGGCTCTCTGTTCCGAATACGTCCAAATTCTCGCCCAAGCACATCGGCCCTTACCGCATCTTGGGGCGTACGTCACCGGTCAACTACATTATCGAACCGGTGACACCTTCTTCGGACCATCGCCGCCGTGGCCGCGACGTCGTTCACGTCAGCCGCTTGAAGCCGTATTATAGCCCCCTCGTAGTCTCCTCTCCTTGAGTCGCCAGGATGGCTCCCTCTTTCCGCCGGGGCACTTGGAATGAAGAAGATGAACCAGTCCCGAAGCCAACGACGACGAAGCGCTCGCGCCGCCGGTTGGATGCTCGTGCTGGATGGAACACTGCCGCTTGTGTCTGGTATCTCGACTCTCTGCCTCATAGATTGCCTGTGCCAATGTCTTCGTAGCCGGCGCTTCCGTCGTGCCAATAAACCGCTCTACACTTAGTTTAATATTTGGCCTGAAACCGGCGTTGGTCCTTGGCGGACAAAGGTGAACCTAGTAAATGCGTTGCCAAAAATATATGCTAATGAGAAGGTGTGTAATTAGAAAAAAATAACTAAAATGAAAAATGAATACAAAAGAAAGAAATATAAAGACGGAAAAGGTAAAAAATGCTTTCGCATACAAGGCACGCAAGAATTAAACGCGCTCCGTAGTTTTGTTTGCATTAAGCGGACAATAGAGAGGACCAACAGCGGAGGCAGCACGATCCTCGATGCGGTCATATCTTTCCTTTACGACGGTTGCCATGATTGAACAAATATTAAAAAGTGGTGTAGGATAGGAAAGAAAGCAGGCAGAGCAGCCTTATTTCAGTTCCTTTACTCACTTTTAATAGAGCCCTAATAAGGGCTAAAACACTTGAAACAGATACACCCTCTCGGCCTTTGGCTACAGCTGAGCGCCAGCTCAGATTTTGTAGCAATTGCCATGCAGCCAGCAGTGACAAGAAAACGAAGACGGCAGTGAGGGTCGTGCTCGAACGTTCATGTTGGCGTAACGCTTCATTTACCTTTGTCAGAAACTTCCCAGTCGAAAAATACAACAAGAACACAACAAAGAACTTGTCTTGTCGTATTTTTGGCATGTCGTATGTCTATTGTCTGTCTTGTGTCGTAATTGTGTTGTCTGTCTTGTCTTATATGTGTTGGCCTGTCTTCAGTTGTGTCGTATTCCTGTTGTTTGTCTTGTGTTGTAATTGTGTTGTCCTGTCTTGTGTTGTGTCGCATTCATGTTGTCTGTACCCTGTCGTAATTGTGTTGTCCTGTCTTCTGTTGTGTCGCATTCTTGTCGTGGCTTAATGAGTGAATATACAGTAAAACCCTGATAATTCGAACTCTGGTAATTCGAAATCCTGGATAATTAGGATTTCTGCAGTCCCGCAATTTCTGATATAAATTTTACAATGCTGCAGCGTGCAGCAGCTCAGTTAATTCGAAGACCTGAAATGCCATGCGAGGATGTCTGATCCCGATTTCGCTGCAAACCAAAGAAGCGATGGCCCCTTGGAGCCATGAGGTGGCAATGTAGGGTGATGCCTATTAGCAACGTCGATGCTCTATATGCAAGGCACCCAAGTCCCAGTACATCTCAGCACAAAAACCGATCTCATACAGCTTGTAGACCGCCGGAGCGCACGCCTGCAGAGAAGACGTGCTTCACTGCAAAACAGGCATGGATAGTAGTTTTAAAGTTACATGCTATCGGCTATTAATTCATCAAGGCATGGCCAGACTGATAGCAGCGGTGCATGTGCTCCTCTCCAACCTGGCCGCGATCAAGGCAGCATCTAAAGGAGGCGCTGGCATTGAAGCTTCCGGCCCTAGCAGTGTCAGTGCATGTCTAGCAATGGTTAACTGCGCACAATGCTGGCAGCGCCGCTTTTGTGAGTAGTGTTCCGTAGAGCGATAGGTCGACCAAACAGTAGCGCCGGCCTCTTTGCGCCTTAGGTAGTTTTGGACAAGCGCCAGGTGGTATAAGCACCCCATGCCGGTACCTGTTCCCGGCAGGAAACATGGGCTTGCTCCAAATGAGTCAAACTTTGTCAATTCGCACACTAATGGCTTCCGCTGAAGAAAATTCGAATTGCTCAGTTTATTCAGCTCTTTCGTGCTGGCGGTCACTTTGTCGGACAAGCGGAAGTGCGAGGGCAAACTTGATTCCTATACTATCTAGGTGTCCAAGGCGTACGTCGCACCAGAAGCCGAAACTTCGAGCGTTTACAGTTCAGTTTCCTGTTCGGGCAGCACGTGTGTGTTTAGGCAGGGTGGAATGCCGCTTTTAAAGCGAAAGCTTTACTGGCCTCACACCGCTGAATTTGCCATGGGCTGCAGTTTGACCTTGAACGTCCTTGCTGTGCCGCTACCGCAGCTACGCATCACGTGACTTCGCCGCGCAGCCAAGCAGTCTTCCATCGCTGTGCCGGGGCTCCACAGCTGCGGAGCGGCTGTTGCCTGACCACGTGATCTAGCCAAGCAGACACAGCTTGGAATCTGTAACGAGTGCGTTCCATACACTGGGTAGGCAACGCGCCCACCCTACAGGTAGCATTTTATAGTTGATCGTGAGCGGTTGGTCACCCAATGAACACTGCTGCCTATTGCTGCAGTGCTGCGTGTTTGCCACAAGGTTGTAAGCGCTAATGCATGCAGCCCACATCTATCACCACCGCCATGAACCTCAAAGCACGACTGAGGTGTCCACTGACCCAGGGAGCCAGTTATGTGCCCTTCCTTTTCTCAAAAGTCATCAGCGTCTGGAACACTGTCAATGCCAAGGCCAATGAACACAGTGAAAGCTGTACAGCTTTCACTTTGTATACCTTGGATTAATTGAGTTATTCCACATTCATTTTTTCACTTTTTTATTTCAATTGGCTTCAGATTGCTGTCTTTGTGATGGCATCATTACACATTTGTTGCTTTGAGTTGCAGGTGCGTGCCATGCCATCCCGCGGGGAGCTACAAAACAAAATGCAGCAGTGGTAAACACAAAGTTCGCCCAGTATTGCGGTAGCGCATTCCCGCAACAGAATTTTTCGCCCGTCTCCATATTTTTGCTGTGGTCAGTTAACTCTAATAATATGCGTGGTCCCAACGCCTTCGAATTGAAGAGTTTTTACTGTACTTCAGTCATTGCCCAGTTATTGAGCAGCTGACTGGTCGGCTCTGTATGTGCACTCCAGAACAGATACGAAAACACCTTACTTGAGCACAACCATATTTATTGGCCGAAAAATGCCTCTCTCGATGCTGTCCTAAGGTGCACGATGTGGTTCACCAGACAATCGCCTCCCTCCAGGCAGTCCTGAGAAAAAAATAAGCAAGAAAGCTCGTATTCATGCCCAACACCATATTTCTCACACACATTCTAAAATTGGATGCAAAAGGCACAATAAATGGACCACCACAAAACCAGATGCAGAAGAAAACTGTACTTTTCGAAGCAAAATGATATGCATCACACTGGCCCACTGTGTTACCCTGTAAGTCTGGCTTCCTGCAGTGAAAGATTGCGTTCGAGGTTTACCACTAACAAAAGAGAGCTGAACCCTCAGATCAGTCACTCAGGAGACGAACTGCAAAGCATGATCAATGAGTTAGACAATCAGATTCGAACAGTGGGTCAAAAATTAATATGCAGAAAACTAGACGAAGTAATGCTCAACTGTCTCGGAACGGAAAAGCACTTTACAATTAGCAGCGAGGTGCTGGAGGTGGTAAAGGAATACTTAGAGCAGGTAGTGACCGCAGATCTGATTCACAAGAGCGAAATAACTATATTAAGAATGGGGTGGAGCGCATTTGGAAGGTTCTCGCAGATCATGAATGGAATGGCAGTTTACCAATATCCCTTAAGAGAAAAGTATAAAGCAGTTGTAGTAGAGCCCCTTATAACGAACCTGACATCACACAAATTCCGTTCGTTACATCCGACACTCGTAGTTAAGTGGACTCTCCGTATAACAGCCAAAAATACTAAGGAAACCAAAGTGGCATTTATTTCGCATAATTCTGCTTTATGCGTGCCTACTTGTGTCATGGCTCCTTCCAGGTTTCTAAGGTATCACTAAATCCTTGACAAAACCCTTGCTGCCAACTATCAAAATTACAGTTGGGATTTAACTGAAGGTTGAAGTGTCCATGGCAGCTGGTGGCAGGTCAGCCACATAAATAGATTCCTGGCAGTAGGCGAGTGCTCGCACTTGATGTTCAATGTCTTAGAGCATGCGCCCATGCGATTTCGTGGTGCGTAGGAACATCGTCATCCGAGGAAACATCTGGCAGCTTTGCATTACAAAATGTAGTGTTTCGAACATCATCTGTTGTTCCTTGGCTCATGCCCAGGAAAATAGTAGCACAGCGCTCATGGCAGAGTGCATCAGCTGCACTGTCCGCTGTATTATGCTGCCTGCATGCGGTAGCAGCACAAAAAGATGGAGCCGACTGCGCAGGCGATGCATACTACTTGGCCAGCCTGGCTTTCAAAATTCTCAAATTGCTGCTGCTAGTTGATCTACGGCCAAGGTCATTATATCTGCTTTCGACGATGCCCCTCTCTTTAAAGGGCAGTGTCCAGAAGGGAAAAAAACGCTCCTTGATCTCTGTGCTTGCTGGAAGCATGACCTCTTCAACTTCTGGACGTGTCGATGCCTTCCCATTTACTATAATAAGAGTGGTGCGGCCAAAATTGTTCGCTGTATCCACGACGAATCGCTATGGACTTTATGCGTAATTTGACGGTAGCAATGCATCCGTTCGTAATAAGCGAACATTTGTTATATCTACGGGCATTATAAATGGGTTCAGCTGTATCTTACCGGTACTCACCTATGGGGCAGAAATGCTGAGGATAACAGAGTTCAACCTAATAAAATTGAGGACCACGCAGCAAGCTATGAAAAGGAACATGATAGGTGTAGCATTCAAACAGAAAGAGGGCAGAGTGGGTCAGAGAACCAAAGCGGGTTAAAGGGAAGATGAAGCACTTTTCGAAAAAATGACTTCTCAACATCATTTTATAGCTTTTGGTTCACAGCAAAACAATTTCTCATTGAAAAAGAGCGGAAATAAATGAAAAAAGTTGTTTTTTAGAAGAAAACGCGCCCCACTGCCTCAGGGCGCCGAGCGAACGCTGCTCTTGCCCGTGATTGACCTGTACCCTCGTGACGTCATCCACGGGGATCTCCAGCCGGCACTGACGGCGTTGCTGCGCAGCGCCTTGCTTCACCTAGCTTTTAAGAACTACGTTGTGGAAATTACGGCTAATTCAAGCAGTGTTGAACAGTTAGTACTTTCGTCATACATGTTCAAGCCATCAGCAGCTTCAGAAAACGGTGGAACCAACGACGCCGCGGAGTGCGCCTGCAGTGAAAGTCAAGTCGCGACGTTTTCACGTGTTGGAAATCTCGACTGGATGGATGGGTGGATGACAGCTTTTATTTCCACGAGAAATAGAGACCCTTTACTACTCACCGCCCCGGCATGCAGGCCTGGAGGGCGCGGGCTGGAACCTCTGTGACTAAAGGCTAACAAATATTTTCTCTTCGCGGCATCAGCCGCCAGGCGGATTGGCTTGATTCTGCCGAGCGGGTTCTTCACTGCGCAGCAGGGCTTCCCTGCTTTCTCTGCTATCAATATCTTCGCCGACTCAGGGGTAGTCGGCACACTCCCATATTCTCTGCTTCCAGGTAACTGTGGAACCGCCGGACTGCAACATGGACGAGCATGCACAAACCTATTCCGAAATCGTTGAGAACTACAGACTAAACAGAAAACTGGTGCCACCGCCTGATAAAAAGCTAAGAAATAGAGAAGCGACCACATAACGGTGTATGCAAGCCTAAAATTTCGTTAACCCAGTATGGGCCTTTCACGTCCTACCAGGGTAACACGAAAACCAAATCTTGACTGATACGTATTCTTTGCGTAGGTGCATGCGCGTGCATATCTTTTATATAGGTGAAGCGGCAATAAAAAAAGCAAATTGCGTCGAAACGTTTCGGTGTACCACTGCTGCATAAAAGCCTGGCCACGAACTTCTTGTAACGCCCGTAAACATGATCTAATTCAGATCACCGACAAGCTTACACGAGTCATGCGAGGTAAAGCATTTGTTTCTTCATTTATTTATAGTTACTTGCCTAATTACTCCCGAAGGCCTTTTAGAACTACAAATAAATGCCAAACTAGACGAGTTGGAGTGGGTGTACGGCTGTACTGCAGCGCGAAGAGACGAGGCGACCAGGAGGAAGCTCCCATGTGCACTTTCCTTCTGTCGCATTTTCGGGCTACTGTTCAACCATGAAACTTCTGCACTTACCCTCGTACATTGTTCTTTTTTTGCATGCTGAATTCGCTTTTGAACAATAATTATGGTTGCGTTTCGGAGCTGGCAGTGCTGCTAATCAAAACTGGTGTGCTGCGAGATATAGTTGCTGCTGTTGCGTATCGAGATAACCGGCACCATTGCTTGTGACAGATATATGCGTACCGCGGCTCGACAACTTTGCCGTTCTGGCTCAAGGAAAAATTTGCATGAATTCTGGTGCCATATTCAATCGTCAGCCATTACCAAGCGCTCATGAATGCAAATGTTTGCTTTGCTCAAGTATGCTAGGCTTAAATAATCGGTTTTTATTGTTCAGTTAGGTGCAGCTGCATGTGCTGTGCACTGTTGAAGGATTAAGAGAATTGCTTGTGCTGCCATCAAGTGCAAGCAATCAGGAAAAAGCCAAAAGGCACACAGTGCGTAATGAGCTCAAAAGAGTTCAAGACTGTGTGCCTGAAAGACAATGCTGGAAGTGGCCTTAGCTCATTATGGATGTGAACCAGCTGGAAAAGGCAATGAGTTTACATACAGGTAAGAAGTTAATATAACAAAAAGAGAAATATTGATGCACATATTTTGTGCAGGCAGTTTCGGCATGCTGCGTACCACTAGATTGTCAGGTTAACGCGGAGGAGGCTTGGGGAGAACCGACGGATTCTACCACGATGTGTGCTGAGCGCTGTTCGAAAGAAGTACCATGTCAAAACTGGTTAATACACAGGCTTCAAGCATTACACGGAAAGCCCGAACGAGAGAAAGTAAACGGCACTGGCAGAAGATTACGGTAGTCTGTGGTTCGCCAAACCGCGGGCAGCAGCGAAGCAAGCGCAGCCGGACAGCCGGCCGACTCTCCGTGAATAGCGTCACTTCCGCCAGTTCGCCCTCTCTGCCGTACCCCCCCCCCCACCCCGCGCTTCCGGAAGCGACGAGGGCGTGCCATTGGCGGGTTTTGAGAAGAGCGATTGCAGCTCCCTTTGCGGATAGAATCGGGAAAAAATCTACACACATGATTTTCAAGTTCCTTTCTTCCCAACCACAGCGTTTCGTGCAATTCGAAAACCATTTCAGCTTCAGTTTAATGACGTCCTAGTTAAAATCAAGAGGACGAAATGGGTGAAGGCAAGATAACCGATGGTTCTTAAGATTAATGGAATGGATTCCAAGAGAAGGCAAGTGTAGCAGGGTGCGGCAGAAAGTGAGGTGGGCACACGACAGCTGGCAGACGACAAGGTTAACGGAGATATGGGAGAGCTCTTTGCCCTGCAGTGGATGTAATAAGACTAATGATGATGATGAAAGAAAATTAAAAGCTCACTTACTCGATTAGCGGCGTAAGTCCGAGCACTTTTGAGCCAAGTACCGAGGTAGGCGCTTGTGGCGTTTTAGCATCTCATCACCAAGGCAGCCTTTAAGCTTCAAAAAATGCCAGAAAGAGTCTGCAGAGACATGGCACAAAAAGAATATGCGGCAGATCAAAGAAAAGCCAGGACAGCAGCTTGGGCGTGCTGGTTACTGATATGTGACGGAACAGTGCAGAACAACGGGACAAGAGACAAGCGCCAACTTACAACTCATTTTTACTTCAAAGAAACACTGCTTCTGATAACTTCTTCACAGCTTCAAAACATGTGCCAGAACCATATCATTCAAGCCTTTTAAAATGACAAAATAAGATTTGTAATCATAGAGGTTTGTAGTCACATTTTAACGTGTCAAATTTTTTATTTGTTAACTCAACAGACGGCGTGCTGACACAATGATCGTGCAGCCTCGCTGTCTTGATTATGTCGCGGACTAACTGCTCTTTCATGATTAGTCAGTGATTTACGTCTGCCAAACAGGCGCACAAGTTTTTGAGGGGCAGTCTCTGCAATGAATTCCGAGGTTTCTGCAAAGCCTGGCAGTCTCACAAAATAAAAACTTAAAAGTACAACTTCTAGTCACGGGTAGCAATTCTAGATAACTGATCTACAGTACAATGTGAATAATTCAAATTTCGTTATTTCGAATCTTTTCTGCAGTCCCAGTTACATAACATTAACGAGGCTTTTCTGTACGATACAAATATGTTAGAGAAAAAATGCATGAGCACAAAACATTGCAGCTTTTAGAAAATGTTATTAACCAAGCAATAAACAAGTGTTTCCCACTCACCTGCCATTGAAGCTACCTTGGCAGGGGAGAGCGGAGGGAATACTTTCGTCGCACCTTTAGAAATGGCATTGTTCGAAAGTGTCCCCGTCACGCTCCTCTCCGACAATACTGTGTTGCCCCACAAGCGGACTGCTAGCTGCTTACAGAAAGCCGAATCATTGTTTGCTGTTAGCAGCCGCTCCCACGTCCCTGGGTCAATGTAGTGGCCATGACCAACGTGTACCTGAAAAAAAACAGATGATTTATTAGTGCACCTCAGGCACGGCGCAGAGGCCAACAGCACAGAGCCTGCACAGGACACGAAGCAGAAGTGCCCAGAAAACACATTCTGTCTAGACAATTCATTCAGTCTGTCTTCATTCACAGTATTTGTTGCATTATTTTTAGATTTTAAAGCTTTTGAACCACATATTCCTGTGCACTCCGGTTTAGGTTTTAACTTAATTGTTTCCTGTGCGGAAAGGTAAGCGCGCTAAAAAATGGTTAAAATTGCGGTTTGAGAAGCAGCTTAGGATTGAGCATGGTCGGGCGCAATTGAATAGGCCATGTAGCAGCACCGGATCAGCACTCAATTTTATCCCGATCAACTCATCAAGATTGCAATTGTCCGTGTGATGGTGGTACAGGAACCAAAATCGTTCATAGGGATTTCTATATAAGAGGAAGCTTTCCAAGCTTCTCTGAATTCCCTTCAGCATGGCACTATAATTGAGATGAGCTCAAAAATGAAGCAAGAAACTCCCCTAAAGGGAGGAGTGGGAGACAAATTCAACAAATAATGATTTACTGCATGTGGGCAAGCTCCACATGGTCACCATTTTTACTGACGTCCTACACACCATCTAAAAAAACAAATATGGAGTTAAAAATTTTGTGTCCCTATTTCTTCACAGCATATATGTGTAGCAATTCTAACTTCAGCGAAATCTTGCATTTTCTTTGCAGCTAAGTTTGCGATGATTAAGGGGCACTGAGGCAAAATTTCAAACACAGCGAGACTAACCCTTGGGAACACTATTAAAATTTTTTCCTGAGCAGAAAGGGGGCTTAATTGCTTTCTTGAATGAGCCAAATGAGATATGACGGTGATTGCATGTGGAGCTACTCAGCTAATTTTCAGCGTATATATGCTTGTTACTGAGCAGAAAAAATGAGAGACCATGCTCTTGCATCACACTTTGCATGCTGACTATGCAAACTCATAGGCATGTGGCTGCATGAGCACGTACTAAATAAAAGAGACAAGCACTCTGCAATTACAGAACCGCAGCCTGCACAAAGTGGCCGATTCAAGTGAGAGAAAAGCTGCTTTACAATCAACCAAAGGCGTTACGAAGGCGTTGTAGGCGTTACCGAAACAAAGTAACCAAATATGTCACTTGTTACGCTAAAAAAAGGAACGCATTACCGCCCTACACTAGCTACAAAAAGGTAACGCGTTACCGTTACCAAAAAAAGTATGGCACGTTACGTTGCCATTACTCCATCGCAACAAATTATCAGTGCGTCTTCACAGCACGAACTCATGATAACAATTTTATAAGGCTCATATTTCACAGCACGCGTTTACATGAACCCAGTACCGGTTTTCGGCCCGACAACTTGACAACCAGGACCTGTTGGGTTCACGTAAGTGCCGCTATCGGCTCAAGGGCCACCTATGAGGAATATTTGCAGCTGCATTCTTTACTTGTATTGCCCCCTGGGTTACTGCGCCCTGCGCTGGGCAAGGAACAAAGCTGTTCTTCCACATGTCCTGAATAGGGAGCCCCCTTCCTGTGTTTTGGCCCCTTGCACCACAAGCTCGAGCAAAAAAAAGTAGAAATCCCTTCCGAATACAGCCCAAGAAAGAAAAAAGGAAAGAGAGCTCAAGTCCTTTGAAGTTCTGAGTAAAAACCTGCGCGCACGAACACAGACAGCCAAGAGGTTGGTGGTAGAATGTAGTAGCGGCAAAATATTCTGACGCCAGATGGAGCCACGTCCCGCTAGTTAAGTTTGGCACGAATTGCAAATCCCCGCAGAAAATGCATACACAACATACAGAGCCTGTAAAGCGCAAACACTAACCTCGATATGGATTATAATTGTAGCTTGACAACAAATAAAAAAAAGGGAGGAAATATTGCGGATGAAAGTCTGATCTTGGTTGTTTTTTCCCGAGATGACATGAAAACAGACATATCAAAAATTGCAACTTTTCTGAATATTTACCTCTCATTTGTAAAAAAAAGAAACTTAAAAAATAATATCTGTCCACATTTCCTCTATGCACTAAAGAAGAACAGGCTGCCACAGACCCCATGAAAATCGACCCATTTTTACATGCGCTACAGCTTCTGAAAATTCCCATGTATTTCCTGTGGACAGTGTCACTGGTGAACCCTCTTAACTGCATGTTTTTGTGCCAACATTCGTGCACTCCAGATGGCAGATGCTAATGCAAATGCCAGCCTTGGTTCAAAGTGCTTGATGCCTGGTTTAGTCAGGGAAGCTGACATACTGTTGTCTGTGGCACAAAAGACATGCCTGATACGTATTCTAAAATATCTTTTTTCAAAAAAGACAACCACAATTCGCCTTGATGTATGCAGCTGCACTTTTTGATGATTATTTGCTATCAATATTCAATCGGTCCAGCACATAATTTTAAGAAACAAAAGCCACGTTACAAAGCAAAGAAAAAAGAGCAAAAACTCCCATGTCATTAGTTACATCACATTACCGGTCATGTACAGATTGCAGATTCGTAATCAGTGCAGAAGATATGCTATCATCAGTAGCATATGCCCATCATTAATGTTCAAGCGTCCCGGTACTGCTCACCTCCCCAGTCTCATTTGTGGTGCCAACAGTCAGGTCAAGGTCTTGGGCTGCCTTGCGAGGAGCTGCAAAAAAACAAAAAAAGAAGTCGGCCTCATGGAAAGCAAATACACTGCGTCCTCTCAAGGCCTGCCTCTGCTGAAGGGACGTGGAATGGCTGTTTTTGTTGGGAGAACACTGAAGAGTCACCAAGCACGCAAGCTCGCTGTACACCAGAGCAGCCAAAATAAATACCTTTTGACATTGGCCGAGCTGGTGGCACAACAGGGGTGACATCAGCCCGAGGAGGGGCGACATCAGCCCGCGGAGGGGCGACATCAGCCCGCGGAGGGGCAACATCAGCCCGCGGAGGAGCAACAGGCGGTGCGGCAAGTGGCGAGGCCACATCAAGTGGCAATACTGGAGCAATGGTGCCGAGGGAATGACTGTGCACTAGAAGAAGAGGGTACAGGGATGAAGACATTGTTTCCTGTGGTATCAAAGACAGGACTAGATCATCAGTGAATGGTATTTAAAGATACATTAAATCTCCTACATTTATGCAAGCACAGTGCCAGATTGACTACGAACAAGCCGTTACAAGCAGCACTTGAATGCTCAGCAGTGCAGCCCTACATTGGGTATATCAGACAGAACCATCAAAAAAACAAACATTGTTTTCAAAAATGTCCATTTTCACTCTGACCACCACTGAACAATCACCTACTGGATGCTTGTTCCAAAAAGATGTGGTCACAAAATTATTTTCGCAGGATACAAATTCCAAGCAATCATGATTTGCAATCTGCAAATGAACTACAAGAGGAATTGAAGGCTAAAGCTTGCCTGAGGTAACATGCATGTATGCTTACTTGCAGAGTTGACAGCCTGAGTGGCACTGTCTCCTTGCCAAAAAACCTTGTCAATCACGGCACTCACATTTTCATTCTGTGAATGATCTAAAGAAAAAACCAAAAACTTGCACACTGGATAAAGAGTACGTACATCAAGCAGAATGAATTTATGCTAGATTAAATCTTCTACCTAAATTACAAGCACTACATAAAATATGTAACTAACAAGTCAATTGTAGGAAATGCACAATATCAAACATTGTACACATCCAATACATGCGAGAACAAACTATGCACAGCTGACCATAACTTCAAGAGCCACCTGAAACTCAGGAGTCATCCCCATATAACAGTACTGACGTGACACTGATGGATTTCAAATGTGGTTTTTCATCTCACCGTGCCTACGCAGTACTGCTACCATTTTATTATGTTGCTTGCAGAATGATAATTATAAGAGCGTATGCAAGCATGAAAATAAAGTATGAGGGAGAATCAGAAAGTCTTTGCCCTATTTTTTTTATCCGAATGACTGCTGTAAATGTGGAGTAAACATATTCATTCTCATCGGTGAACTTTTCTTGGAACAGCCCGCCATCTGCTGGCTGTTATCGGGCGGAAATGCTCAAGAATTCTTGATGTGAAGAATGCGGTTATCCTCCAAAACAATGCAAGGCCACATGTGGCAATCAGAACCGCCGACAAGCTCTGGTCATTTCAATTGGAAAGTCTTGACCACCCACCATAAAGTCTGGACCCTAGTGATTTTCACATGCTCGGTCCGCCGAAGAAGTCCCTGGCAGGACAGTGATTCACATGCAACGATGAAGTCAAGGCAGAAGTCAGACAGTGGTTCGACAGTCAGCCGGACAAATGCTACCACAAGGGCATCTTAAATTCAGTGCTTCGGTTGGACAAATGTCTGGAGCGGTGTGGGGACTGGGCGGAGAAATAGTGCAAGGTAGGTAGAACAGTACATATATTTGTAATTACCTGTATGTGCCGTATTTTGCTTGATACAAAATAGAGGCAAAGATTTTCTCACCCCCCTTGTACTAGATGCTAGTCTATGCTCTAGAGTTGCCCTTACTTTTGTTTTGCCTTCATTCATAAAATGTTTACATAAGCTCTCATGACAGAAACTAGCCCAATGGTACATTATGGTATTATTATGCTGGTCATCCAGGGCTGTGCCTAAACAAATGGTTACATGATCATGAATTATCAAGAATACTACTGAGTCATGACTGCCATCCCAAGGTAAAGTCTGAATAAATGGCCGAAGGAGACCGTAACCATGTAACCCGAGAACTAAAGGAAATGCACTATGTGACAAAAAATGCACTTTTGGCAACACAATGCTGTGTCAGTCTTGTACAGAAATCTGTTTAGTATTTCAAGACTTCTACTGAAGCAAATGGAATGTTCTCATATGCTCCTTTTCGTCTTCCCAGTTTGATGTGTCTGCAAGACTTCATTCTGCAGCGTTATTTTTTTTTGCCCACAAATCACCTGTTAGTAAAACCATATCCTGTACTTCTTTCGAACGCCCTTCTTAAGCAGTGCTAACTTTATCCCAAAAATGCACCAACAAGGCTAGCAGCAAGTCTAACTCGACTTCACCGAAGTAGAGTAGCTTTGACAACGGCCTGCACATGGAAGAAGCTGTAGAGTATGGTTGTTTACATACCATTTTGCAGAATTTTTGTGCACAGTGCCTTCTGGAGGCTTTCATTGAGGCTTCTTAGATTTGTCATTTCTTTCTCCTTATCTCCAATCACTTCCTTGCATCTCTCCAGCTCTGCCTTTAGGTCCCGCACTAGTGACTCAAGGTGGGCCACCTTGGACTCCTCAGGAGAGTTTCCTACTTGACTACTGAGCAATTCCCTCTCAGCATTTTTCTTAGCCACTCCTTTCGCCTGCTCCTCTAGTCTTGCCTACAACAAGAAAATCAGAATGCAAATCAAGTTATACAATAACAAATGCAAGCTCACCTATGTCACTGGCAAATTTATTTACAGCATTTCAGCAGGAAACAATGACTCAGTTATAGCAAGACACCACTTGCATGACTGCCACTTCAACAAACTGAAAAAAACTTTTAATGTCACTGCACTCAGTGCAAGTAAAGGTCGGCTTACCAAACCGGATACATTTCAAATTTTACTCCTGAGAGTTGTTGACACAGCTGTACCTAATGTCAACAGGCCAATCCCCAATAGGCAGGCCATAATAACCATTCTAGACTTCTCTAAATGTCCAGGAGGACTATGCAACAGGATCTATAGCTACGCCCGTGAGGCCTTATATCAAACTACGCTAGGCTCCCAAAATTTAAGTGGCACTTCCAAAATACAGAATTTTATAATAGAGCAATGGGAGGAAGTGCTGTCCATCAAGAGCCTGAAAGAGCAGCGAAAACTGAACGACCATGCCAGGATCGCTGCAGCAGCCACAGGTGCCCTGAACAAAGGGCTCCATCCATGCGCAACCAAAATTTCCGAGCCCAAAGTAAGTTTTTCCCTTTTTCTTCTCTGCTACACCAGTTTCAACAATGCCGGAGAAGTCACCAGAATTTATACGAGGTATTAAATACAGTTCGAATTGTGAGTAATGGAATATAGATGTTACCAAATATGACTCAGTTTTGTAGCGACAGCTACATTACGGTAGCATTTCGAGCCTTCAGCATGGCAGCGCCGTGGCTGATCACGTGGTTGGTCACATGACCAAGTTCTACTGAGCCAGCTGTAGCTATCGCGTCACTCCTGGTTTAACCAAATCTAAACTACCGCCAATTTTTTTCACTTCTGTGTAATAACTTCGACTGCAAACTTTTTATGACATCTCGTGACGTTGTTGAAAATGTAAAATTTGATTTGGGTACTCTCAATTTGTAATTTAAAAGAAAAAAAGGAAACACTCCAATGAACGGCCCACTTTCTTCACACCTAGAAGCAACACTCAAATCGCCATCGCCTTATGTGCTCAACTTGATAGCACCGAAGACAGTGCTACAGTCCCTGTAGATATTCAAGACATGAAGTTTTTCGTGGCATAACCCATTGACAAATCACTATAAGAACAATGACAGTATTTATTGTCAGCCGTGCATTTTTTTTTGCAAACAATCATTTCGCATGCCCCAACAGCAAGCCTTACTGAAAACAATTCATCCTTGTCTGAAACTGTGCTGACAAAGGCGAGAAATAAAACAAAAATCGCTAGTTACTTGCACCGGTCATAGGTAATCACTACTGACATGAAACAAATTATCCCACAATTAGCAGCACACGCTATCTTGAAAGCAGCACTTTGAAAACAACCTTGCTAAACCACTATGACTGGAGTGGTGAACTACTGCCATGCAATGCAAACACATGTGAACGCACAGCCTGTTCCTATTTTTACCACGGGCGAACTTCTCTCAGCTCATGCAGACGTTCACATTCCACTCTGCATGCGATACATAGGAACTCGCACTTTCTGGACATCATTTGTTTTAGCGTAAAATTTGCTAACATCATGTTCACATATGCAACGAGGATGGAGGGCTCCCGACTGATTTCGAGCACATGGGGTTCTTTAACTTGCACTGACATTGCACAGTACAAAGGAGTCATGCATTGAAAATTCGATTTGGGGGAAAGGAAATGGTGCAGTATTTGTCTCACACATGGCCGACACCTGAACCGCGCCGTACGGGAAAGGATAAAGGAGATACTAAGAGAAGAAAGAAAGAGGTGCCGTAGTGGAGGGCTCGGAATATTTCGACCACCTGGGGATCTTCAACCTGCACTGACATCGCACACCCCACGGCAGTATTCTGCATTTCGCCTCCATCGAAACGCGGCCGCCGCGGTCGGGTTCGAACTCGGGTACTCCGGATTAGCTGCCGAGCGCCCTACCCACCGAGCCACCGCGACGGGTTCCATGCATTTCACCTCCACTGAAACGCGGCCGGCGCGGCGAGGATGCATGCAAGTTGCTGGTGGCGGGGTTTCTGATGACCAAGCACCACAGGCTACAGAAAATTCGCTTGAAAGCGATTGCTATTCGCACCTTTTTCCTCGGAGGTATGTCCGTCTTGCGGGCGCATTTGCGTGCTTCCTTGCGCTTCCTCCACTGCTCCATTTCTTCTTCCGTATCTGCGGTTTCCAGTGCACATTATGAATTTACAGGCGCTACAAAACAACTCCAAAACCCAGAGAAAAAGAGCACCTACTTGTCATATGGATGATTTTCCCGTCATAGTACCCTCCGCAGGTTCTCGTGTCTCCCGCCCAAAAAATATCGTAGACTTTCTTGGGGTCATAGTCTTCAATGTCTTGCGGAACAAAATCCCGCACGTCCGTGTGTTGAAGAATATAACTCCTATCTTCTCCAGCGTAGCGCACAAGGACATACATGTTCTATTGCTCGAGCAACAAATCTAGAAACGCTAGACCAAGCACGAAGGCAAAAAATGTGCTGACAGAGTCGCCTAGATTGCTGTTTTTGTATTCACTGAAATGAATAGTGAGCAGGCGAACGTCTCCGCGAAACACCAGCAACGGCGGCGCTGCGATCGCCAACGCTAAACACCACGCCTCGCAAGGAACAGTTTAGTTTTTACATTTTTCTGTGAATTAGTACGCATTTTCTGGCCCAGATGAACGTCTATTCATTAACTTTCTAACGAAAAACATATATTTTTATGTTGTTTGACTTTGCTAATGGGTTCAGGAGTGAGCGTTTGTAGCGCCGCCGTTTAGCAAGCGGATTGCTGTTGTAAATGCCTCACGGGAAGTCTGCTCCCCGGGCCACTTCTCTGCTATACCTGTACCATGACCGTGACCACGTTCGCGCCAAATATTCTAGTTCACTGTAGTCACGCGAATGATAATGTATACCTTCTTTTGGAGCAGAAATAACTGGTGTTACATCTTTACTCTTCCACTCTGCTCCGGCATATAACGATGTAACCACGTTTAAACCATTTGAATTGCAATACAGTTTGGTGCACTGAAAACCTTGCTTTAAAAATTAGTATAATTTATTGAGAACGTTTATAAGGTAGCTTCTAATGCTTTTTTAATTTTTTAGTTATAGTCTGAGTACATGTTTCCATGTATTGTGCGCCAGGGCTGTTAGAAAAAATGTAATTTCATGACGATCTGGTCTGCGTCGCATATTTTGTCCGAGTTCGCTTCCAAATTTTCCTTTTGGCTGTTTGCCTATTTTCGGGTAACTGTTTTTCTGTTGCCGGCATATAAAACAAAAATAGAAATAGTGATTTCAATCTGCCCTCGAAAGAATATTTTGTGTGATTTTGTTGCAGCCTTTCTCCGCCTTGGGTACAAATGCGGAAGAGCTATTTTCCCAATCGTGTTAGCGGACAGCAAGCCTCAAGTGAAATATCTGTGGGCCCCGACCATATAGTTCCTTATTAATACTTAATAGTAAGAAACACTATGGCCCCGGGAGAGACAGAACATGTGTCATGTGTTGGCAGCAGAACAGCATTGAGATAAAAATGAACTAAGGCACAGCTAGAATGCACGATCTGTGTCTGTAAAGTGTAATCTCATTCAGTTAGCCTGTAATCGAGGCGTTCGATTTGTTACCCACCCACACTGGCTATTTTGTTCGCGAAAATTGCACTTGGTTCACATATATTCCCCAGAAAACGCAGCAAAAGTAGCGGGAAACGTGCGCGACCAAGGCGATGTCCGGCCGAATAAGCTGTGCGACAAGGTGGTTCAGCATTGCGCCATGCCTTGGGATCAATCATAAATCAATGGACGGCGCTCGAACCCACTTTGAAGCAATGAAAAGTAGGGACTGCTGATTCATGAGTATTAGGCGAAATGTCCATATCAGCAAAATTTACTTTTTTCAAATTTCGAAGCCTAGCCTTTGATGAATTCGAGGTTGAACATGCCCTTTCAGTCCGAGCTAGGACACAACCTTTCAGGCTATAGCCTATATATGAGTTCATTTATTTTGTGGAAACGTATTGCAAGAGTTATTTGGAATGCCTGGCTACGCGGAGCCATATATTGCAACGCAGAATGGGAGCAGAACATGTTACATGTCAGGATATGAGGCATGAGAGTTCTTTCTCTGAGTGCCTCAAGAAGTCTTCCATAAGCAAATCTCTTAAGGTTGTATGTTGGAAAGGGACCGCAAGTTTATTATCGCTAGCGAAAGTGCGCTGAAGTGGCTTAGTTCCTGCATATCTGTAGCATGCATGCTGAGCGACCTGCAGATTCTCGAACCGAAAAACATGAAATCCGTACTTCTTCGATTTCGTGCTTATTTATAGCTCATTACAAAGTTAGGCGCCTTCGGTACATGCTTTTATAGCGACCAAATTAATCAGTTTCTGCTCTAGAATCTGCGTGTCGCCTGCTCCGAACGAAAGCCGACGATCTGGCAAAGGAAACCCGGATCATAAATGAATTCTGGGGAAACGTGAGAACTGGAAAAAAAATGTTGCCGGTAAGCTGACGTTTCCACTGATGTCAGAACTGGCGCTGTTTATCGCTACCCGTATCAAACGCTACCGTGGAACGAGTGTTCAGCCAGGTCTCTTCACTATATTAAATGAAGTGCGAAATAGATTGTCTAATGAGAGAGTGTTGTTAGCGTTCCTCCACGTGAAGTTTCGCCTGGCCAGAAATGGAGGCTTTTGAAACGGTTTTAACCCGGTTAAGAAAATTTTTGAGCCGGTTAAGCTTCAACAAGAGTGGAACGATTCCACTGCCAAGTGACCCATAACAATGTACAGTACGACAAACGGTACAGAGAAGAAGATACTCAATACAGAGTACTGAACTAAAACTTTTATTGCCGCCAACCAACTGCCCTGGTGGCCGGAAAGGATGCAATCACGGTTGACGTCCACTTCCAAATCGGCTAAGATCCTTCCATAGCCTTTTTCTTCTATCTACGAAACTATATATACATTTTTCTTGAATTATAAATTTCAAACAAGCGAAAGACTACAATAATTATTGTAGTTTTTCGCTTGTTTTGCTGCGTCCAGCAAAATTTCTGAATGCATGTGGAGCGAGTTTATTGTTCCGTGCTATTTCTGTTATTCTTTATCTGGATTTTTTTCGCTTAAAAAAAAGAAAACTGCATTTGTGATGAGCCCCGCATTTGCCTTAACGTGATTTTACTTACTTGCCTGCCTTGCTGCCCTCCCACGCGGTGCATGGCTTGAGGCGAAAAACAAACCAAAAAAATGCCGCGCCTGGCATCAGTGGTGGCATCTGAAGAGGTCATGACGGCAAAAAAAAGCTAGTATGAAGATATACCCTTCCGAAAATTATTTCATTTGAAACAAATAACTAATTCACAAAAAACAAAGCTTCTACATATTTTTTGCTGGTGAAATTTTTTTTCGGTTTCGGTTTTAGCTACATTTCGGCTACTACCACTGATCTCCACTAGGGGGCTGGATGCCGCATCGGGTGCCCGAAAGCATAGAGTTTCTTACTATTAATAGTAAGAAATTCTATGCCCGAAAGGGAAGCCACCAGAAGTTGTGCGGCATGTCCTGGAAGTCAGCCTTTGGCAGTGCACGAAATCGGACCTCAGCACGGTTTTTCAGTTTCAGTTCTCGTTTTCCACTTAGCATTTTGTCTTTTCGACATTCTCGTCCTTTTTCATTTCATGACAATGCCTACCTGTTGCGCCGCCAAATGCATGAGGAGAGCAGCAAAGTCCTCGGGAAATACGTTTCAAAAATAAGGGTCAATTGCATCGCTATGGGACGACATTAGCAGACGACAGAACGTCGCTACACACAGTACGTACGGAACCTCGTCTGCTCAGCTCTGTGTCGTCCCGTTGCGCTAGCGTCGCCAACTCTGCTCTTTGTTGTGATGTACGTTGTCGCGCTCTAAGCCAAAGTTATATCGTAAATGAGGAATAAAGTTAAGAAAGAATGGGTGGAAACCTTCATTAAGCAGCTGACTTTGCAGTGCACCATTTTATCGAATAATGTTTAGACCGGACCGGGGCGAAGGCGAGGCCACAATCTGGTGATGTGCCGCCGGTAATCTGCTGGTTCACATTAGCGCGTCCAAGATATATGGTACTGCTTTTTCGACGAAGCGTATCAAGTACTGTTTCGTGTGTGGCAAATTATGCCTGAATGGGCTGTTATTCGTGCGATGCTTGGCACTGTTCACTTCAAACTGCGCTTGTCAGATGCGCTGCTGCATTCGTCTTTCTCGACAGTCGTTTCTCTCGTGCTGTGTAGGTGAAACGTTGCTGTGCTATTGAGTTAGATTAAAAGCACGTCTGGAAGGTAAATGACACACTAAAGCGATAAACATCACCTGCCGTCGATGCAAAGAGGCATCGTCCGCCACCAGCCCGAAACTGAAACAGCTGAAGTTCGAGTTTTAGGATTTCCGCACCATTGCCTTTTCTTTGCAACACGAAAATTTATTTTTAAGATGACCTAGACTCATCGTCATTCCACTACTTCCCCCAATTACGCTCGGAAGAAAAGAACCAGATCAGAAAATAGTGTTTAATGCACGTAACCTTTTGCGCGACATGGTGAGACCTGCGTGCCTGTTTTCTTCAGTTTCTCTGAAATTACAGGGTTCCCCAAACAATGCACACATGTCTCGCGTTGAGCTTGCTTATTCCTTTGATATTACAGTAGACGTTACACGAAAACAACGCGAAAAACTGAGAATGGAAAGGCGAAAGACGCGACTTTCTGCATTGAAATACACAGCAGACATCAAACTTCCACGACATGCAACCGAACTTGCGGTGGCTTCACTTGCGCCCACTTCGGAAAACGGGAATGCGGCATCCAGCCACCTAGTGGAGATCAGTGGCTACTACGGAAGCCTATTTGGCCATCAGTGGCTGGAGTACGTGATCTATAGTAGGATACAACTTAAAAAAAAACAGCAGTTGTTAACACTGGGCCACCGTCCGCGGCGTACTGTATTACTCCGCTAGCCAGTCACAAAAGTGAACGAAATCAGCTTTTTAACATTTGACTTTATTAACAAGCCAGGTATCAAAATTCTAGAGGTTATAATTTTTTTCTCATGGTTAGCTTCTTGTTTAGGTGACGAGAAGTTTTAACAACGCCCTACATTTTTGTCGTGGAGGAATTCTGTGCGCCTGTCCTGAATGTGGGCGGAGCTTCACAGCAGACTTAAGTTGTATCCGACTATAGTAACAGGCCTGGGCCCTGGGATAGACAGCAGTGAGACTGCCGTCTTTGTCGTGTGTAATGCGCGGTTTTTTGCTTCCTTTAACCATTTCTCACAATGAGTTCGCCTCAAACCAAGCGGTACCGTCAGTACTTGGAACCTGAGCGACCGCGTAAAGTACCTAGGCAAACTCAGCGGTACCAAGAGCTGCTCAGGGAATCGCAACAAGCTTCACAGGAGGGCGACTCCGACGACTGCGTGCCGGCAAGCACTGGCTCTGACCATCTTTGCTCGGATGACGAAGCGCGTGATACGCCTGAACGCGAGGACTGTGAAGCTGATGGTCTCGACGCTACTGGTAGCACCTCCTCTTCCGATGTGCACGACGAAGGGGCAGACGATGAGGCTACGAACTGCGATGAATCGGCAACGCAGGACGATGACGTGAAAGGGTATTTCACAAGATGTTCGAGAGAGACCCTGCCCAATCACAATATGAACAAAGCTCAAGCCATTTTAATAATTCTGACTTACGTTGTTTACGCAGGTCTTTCGTGGTCTCAAGTGGAGGGTCTCCTTAAGTTGGTTAACACCCTCTGTGGAACTGATGTTGTGCCAGATACCAAGTATCTCTTTCGGAAACTGTGGAAAGGCAAATTAAATTCGCTTCAAGTGCACTATTTCTGTGAGACTTGCTATGGATATTTCGGCTGCAAGGACAGGAAGGAAGTGTCACACACCTTCACGTGCGACACTTGCCAGATTACACCAACCGTGCGGTCTCTAATGGCGAAAGGCTGCTTTTTTCTGGTTTTCGCCCTCAAGAATCAACTGCAGAGCGTCATTGCAGGCTACTCGAAAGCGTTGTATGCACGGCTGAAAGAAGCCACCGCTGTTGTACATGGCGCTTACGCTGATATTACTGACGGCCGCCTGTACCGAAACATTAGACGTGGCGTGAATGCAAAGTGGTGCGACCTCACTGTCACTCTAAACACCGACGGATCACCTGTCTTCAAATCCAGCAAATTGAGTGTATGGCCTATTCAACTCATTATTAATGAATTGCCGTTTAACGTCCGATTTCAGAATGTGGTCGTCGGAGCTCTATGGTTCGCGAAGAGGCATCCACCACAGCACTTGTTCATGAAGACATTTGTGGAAATCTTCAACAACATCGGATTGATAGCGTGGAGGCATGATGGAGAAACAGTGCTGTCTAAGGTGTTTGTGACATGTTGCTCTGTGGACTCCCCAGCAAGAGCTGCATTGCTCAACATGAAACAGTTCAATGGGTACTTTGGTTGCTCCTGGTGCTTCGAAGAAGGAACAGTTGTTGAACGTAAGTGAACTTTAAGTTGCGAAAACAGATTGAGATGATCAGGTTGTGAACAAAATATTCAGGAAGCCCCATGGCAAGCCAGATTTAGCTCCCAGAAGCTGGGTAAATTTTCAACCGTGGCACAGTGACTACTTTCTGGTGAGGCACAGGGCAGGCAGCATATATCGCACCTAAAGCAGCAGTGCAGCCTCCACACTTCAAGATCATTTCCTGAGAACGCAGCTTTGTGTCGCAGCTACGTGCACCATTTCAAACAAACATGGAAATTATTCATACTTTCTCGACATTAATTGTTTTAAACAAGCACAAGCTGCCTCATGCTTTTGTGTTAGATGTCTAGATTGAAGCATTGGCCGTTGTTTTTGAAGCACATTTTGATGCAGTAAGCTTGTCTTGAGTGTTAAAAATAGGGGGCAGCATAGTTAAGCTATTTTGAAGTGCCTTGGATACAGGAAATTTTATTTTAATCAATAACTTTCTTTTATACTAACTTCCTTTTAACTTTTTTTTTCGGAATTGTCCGATCGGACAATTCTGAGCTTCCCCAACAAAGCATATGGTACTGCAGACTGACAGCAACCAAACTGACCCTAAATTTCCCCACCACCTATATCTCTACACCACTGGTTCATTGCCATAGGCGCTCTTTTTGAACATAGTTGAGCTATATATGATCTTGTGCAATACAGAACAAGGCTTACGCTAGCTATCAAATGCGGTCCTTGTTAGGAATGAACTGCAGGTTTTTCTCATATATTATTTTTCCCATCTACTGTGTTTTCAAAGTGCTGAATGATGGTATTTTTTCATTTTTGTCCCAGGTACCCTGCGGTACATTCCTGGAGAAATGCCAGCAGCTCCACGCACACACAGCAGTATGTTGCAAGATATGCGGGATGCCTACGAGCAAGGCCGGCCAGTTCATGGAGTAAAAGGGCCTTCTTCACTAAATCAGCTCCAAGGATTCAACCTTGTGTGGTGCTTGCCACCAGACTTCATGCACTGCGTACTGGAAGGTGTTACACAGCAGATAACTGAGTTGTGGCTAGGTGCTACTGGGAAGGCTTTCCACATTGGCCGGAATTTCCACGAGCTGGAAAGGCGCATTAAGGTATTGAGGCCACCGTTATCGTTTTGTCGCCTGCCACGGCCAATCTCAGAACGGAAGAACTGGAAAGCCACAGAATGGCTATTCTGGCTTTTGTACTACTCTCTACCATGTGTATCTGGTTTGATCCCTTCAAGATATGTCAGCCATTTTTCTTTACTCTGTCAAGGCGTGTTTCTTCTTCTTCAGACTTCTGTAAGCGATGCTGACCTTCAGGAAGCAGACCAGCTTCTGTCTTGCTTTGTAAACAGAATTTGTTCACTGTATGGAGAGAGCAGTGCCACATTTAATGTGCACCAGCTTTTACATCTCGCAAAAAGTGTTGAAATGTTGGGCCCTTTGTGGGGTACATCCACATTCCCATTTGAAAATGGAAATGGACAGCTTCTGAAACTTGTGACAGCTGCACAGGGTGTCCCACTACAAATTGCAGAACGTTGCATAATGAAATCATAGCTCAAAACTTCCAGTAGGTTTGTTGAGCTCTCGTCGTCTTTGGCTCAAAGACGGAACCAAATCATCAACATGCATGACAGGCAAGGAACTACTGCACAGGTATTAGAAGCCCCTCTGAGACCCGTTCATTTAGAAGTAGTTGTTGCAGAAATGTTTTTCAGACAGTATGGAGTGGTGCCAAGCATTACGCACTATGCCCGTGCCGAAACCAATGGTTTTCATATATACAGCACTCAGTATAGTAGGGCATTAAAAACTTGTTCATACTGTGTGAAAATGATTGATGGAGCCTACTGTGTAATAACGGACATCCGTGCATTCATTGTGAATGTACAAAAGGTTGCTCTGGTGTGCCAGAAATTGGTAATTTCTGAGCCTGCATTCAGGAACGTCACTTATATACATAACAGCAAGCTGCCACCTCCAGGCCGTAACATGTTCCTTTACTCTCTTGGAGATGTTGCTTCGCAGTGCATTTTGCTTAACCTGGGAGGAGCATCATATGTCTGTGACATACCAAATAATTATAAAATGGATTGAAGGTTTGCAGAAGCTTATTGAGATCTGATTGCCCTCTGCAAATAATTTGTTTATGGGGTATCGCTTCTGAAAGTGACTCAGACTAGGAGGGACGTCGTATTGAAGGGCTCCGGATAATTTCAACCTCTTAGGTTTTTTAACGTTCACTGACATCGCACAGTTAGTAGATGGGCCTCTGGTATATCGCCTCCATCAAATATGACCTCTGCTACCGGGATCGAACCTGGGTCTTTAGGGTCAGCAGCCTAGCACCTTAACCACTAAGCCACTTTGGCAGTCACTGTAAATATATAGCTTTCTGTGGCAAATATTTTGAGACAGGGGCTTCAAAACAAAACAAATGAAAAATTATGTTTTCATAGCAAAACAGAAAGTCCGCTTCGTGAAGGTGAGCATATCTAGTTGAATGTCTGAAGGAGAAAAACGGTTTCACAGAGTTGAGAAAAATGGCTGATATATATCTTTCAATATATATATCTTGAAAAAATCAAAGCAACGCTGCTTTTCTTCCAGTACCAGTGTTCTTTCCGGATAGCATTGAATGTGAAGCTCTTTTATGCATTGATCACAAATATTACTCATATAGTTTGTTTGCTTTTAAATATAGTAATGTCACCACAGTTGAGGCCTGTCATGTGCAAAACGCGAATTGCTGGCAAATGTTTTGTGACGTCAACCACATTTTTCAATTTGTTATTGCCTACTTAATATGGAAACACGCTGTCCAGATAGTGCACAGGAAGCAAATAATGCACGACGCGTACCGCTGGAGCCCATGTATTTTGTCACTAATATATGGACAGCGAAAAGAACTGCCTTGAGTTTTCTAACCAAATAATTCCTTTCTTGTATTGAGCAAATGCAGCTAGATGTCTGAGTGATGGACTTTTTTATGTAGTGCATGCTTCACACTGCAAAAGTTGAAGGCGGTGGTCGGCAGCTGTTTGCTCACTAAACACATACGCGTGAGTGGTTATAGGTATGTGAACACTTGTAGGAGATAAGCTGTCATGCCATGAGACACAATCGCATGCCTCATAGATCAATAGGCGCGTCAGACATACTGCAACATTATTTAGGGAGAATGGTGGTCATAATACATTAGGAATTCCCAAGATTTTTTCTAATTTTCACTTCACTGCTCACTACTATGCACAGAAGCAGATGTTTATGGCTGTGTTTATTGAAGTATATTTTCTTTGTTTTCATCACGATTTGTTTTCATGGACTGCAGCTCGCTTCATTGGCTTTTGCTTGGGAACTTGTGCCCATAGTAACGAGGCATGACTGTATTGCTTGTGCTATGTGATATTGAAACTGATTCTCTTAGAGATGACTGCAAATGTTGATATTTTAATATTTTTGTTTGTGGATCATTATGAATATGCCTGCACAGTATCTCTGTGCTATACAGCAGCATATGAGACATCTATTTGAGGGAAGCTGCACTGCCCTTATTGTGATAAAATTGGTTGGAGCTCTTCTGCAGAAGATCGATCAGCTCTGAATGTACCAATGAGTGCAAGACCTCTCTATGCGAGCAGCTTTTCTAGGTTTTAGAGAAGCTTGCAGTACATAGCTTGTATTGTCTGATACATCTTTTACTATGCCATCTAGATTATGTTGATTGCTCATTGTTTTGTGAATTAAATTACGGCAAATGTATACATACATGTGCATATATATGTGCCTATTATTTTGGTAAAAAATGGCTTCAAAGTTTTTGGCAGCTCACCTCGCATATGTTCGTGCTAATTGTGATTCGTATATGTATTTCATACTATAGATCTTGAAAATTTTTTATATGCATTAATTAAGTGCCCTATTTCTTGTGATGACCATTTATTGTGGACACATTTTACTGAGCAATATAAGCTTCAACCTCTAGTAAAAAGTTGCACGAGCACAGCGTGGAATTGCAACCCGTTGTTTGACTGCTGGAGTGCTTTCAACATCAGCCTATTTTAGTTTTGTCATGCAGTGGTGTACAAGCTCATTCTCAAAATGAATAATAACTTGCGGACACGAAGAAGTTTGCTTGCATCATGCTGCCGTTATAATTGCATTTCATTTGTCCCCAGAGGTATTCTGTACGACCAAACGGTTACATATGTGCATATATATGCACGTGTATACCTGTAAATCAAATTTGCAGATTGTTAATTCACACTAAATAATTGCCGAATACATCACCTACAGAGCCTTGCAGAGCTAGAAAGAGTTTAAATTTAATCTCCTGAAGGGGCCTGATGACCAAATAAGTGAACAAAAAGTATGAAAAATAGTCTAGGAAATGCCAAGGAGATGGACCTCATGCTGCAAATTCATTACCGCGAGGATTTGTTTCATGATGTGACAGACACTTCTGTCGCGCGAAAACGAATGTCTAGCTACATGCAGTGCCGGTCACGACGACAATTAAATTCCATACAACATGAATACAGGCTTCAGTACAGTCTGTCACGCCACAGCAAGCTGGAGCCCACGACAGCTAGGTGCTTTCTTCGCGCGGCAGAAGGTGCGCAAGGAGTCTGTCGCAAGAGAGAAGCCACGACAGACAGCTTCGTCGCGCAGTTATAGCCACGACAGGTACTTCTGTCGCGTGGCAGAAGCCACGACAGAAACCTCTGTCGTGTGAAAGAGCCCACAATAGGTAATGATCGCGCGACAGAACCCACGACAGGCGCGTCTGTCGCGACAGAACCCACGACAGGCGCCTCTGTCGCGACAGAACCTACGACAGTCGCCTCTGTCGCGACAGAACCCACGACAGGCGCCTCTGTCGTGAGACAAAACCCACGACAGGTGCCTCTGCCGCGAGACAGAACCCACGACAGATACCTCTGTCGTGCGACAGAGACCACGATAGGTACCTGTCGTGCGACAGAACCCACGACAGGCGCCTCTGTCGCGAGACAGAACCACGACAAATGCATCTGTCGTGAGACAAAACCCACGACAGGTGCCTCTGTCGCGAGACAGAATCCACGAAAGGCGCCTCTGTCTTGCGACAGTTCTACGACACAAGTCACTGTCGTGCGACAGACTACACGACAGGTCTCTTTGTCGCACGACAGAAATTTCTGTCGTGTTTTTCGATCGGGTTCTATTTAACCGTCGTTTCAAGGTGGCTTCCTGATAATGCATCGCTGAGGATGATCAACTTGACCTGTAACACCAAAAGCAGCTTTTCCTCGCTAAGGTCAACCATCTGCGGCGGCACTCCTGTCCCCCCAGGCAGCTGCTATCGTTTGCTTTTGGCAGGTGGGGCTTCCTTCCATTTCTACCGCAAGCATTAGTTCTGAAATTTCGCCCACGAATCTGCAATTATTTTAAGAAAGTGAAAGCCCCAGTAAGCAAGATAGCATCTTAAGCCCACCCGTTATGTACCCATGGCTTAGAGCAGGAATTTAATTAATTTTTTCTTTGCGTCAAGAGGATTTGCCCGAACATTTTCAGAGTTCATCACTTGTACACAACGGGATAACCTGCTCCCATCTCAGTTCCTGTTTCAGCCGGTGTTTCAGCTGTACTTATTAGAAGCTTAGCGAAAGTAAAGCGGGTAAGCTTTAGTACAGCACCCATTAAAGCTCCAAGCCTTCCTCTAAAGTAATGTTATGTTTTGCTGTGTGGGATTTTCAGCTTTACTTTGAAATATTCTACGAAATCATGGAGAACGCTTAAGGCTTGGACGATGACCACTGTCAGGCAGCAGCCCTCCCAAGAAGGCTCAAGGACGACGTCGCACTCGGTGAACCGCGACCAATGCTGCACACATCCACCGCCACTGACCGCTGTGACTCAGTGCTGGATTTCAGTCATAACATTCTACAGGCAGCCTCAACCTCTTCGTTTGCTGTTCACAAGGATGACGGAAGCGACCGTCATTTGGCCGTCAATGGTAGCAACGTGCTCAGGGAGAAACAGGCAGAAAGTAAGGATTTTCGCGTCCTGGAACATAAATTCCGAGACAGAAGTATGGTGGCTCGACATGCGGATGGCGGAGATGGCTGGCTGAACAAAATAGCTGCAGGGAGTTTCAAGCTAGGGGTGCCGTCTCTGCAGTAAAGGAAGCCGGGTCGAGCGCAGCACGGTTTTCTGGGGCTGCTGCTGCACTCCAACAGACAGACTTTCAATGTGAAGCCACAGACACCCTCAAGCCGATAAAATCTCTCGCCAACGATGCTCTTGGTGGTGCCGGCCTCTTGAAAAAATACGCTGTCACCATAAAACCTTTTAGAAACCGGCAGCTGCAGGCGGCCAATTACCACGCGGCCAAGTAACTTCTACCCATTAATGATGTAGGCACGGTGCCGTCCCTGTGTGATCTAGCGCCCACCGACAGCGCCAGGCTTTCTAACACTGGAGTCTCGGCCGGCAGTATAGACCGTTTACAGAGAGCAGTTCGCCTAGTCGACACTCGCGGCGCCACCGCCGTCGCGACATCAGTGGCCTTCTGGATAGCAGGAGACTGCAGGTGGTGCCTACGGGCTGCTGACTTCGCTGCTGTATCCGCTATGCTCTGCGGCCAAAATGTGGAAAAGCAGAGGCAAAACGTGTTCCGTGTTCGGTTGTAAGAACTGCGACGCAGATTTGAAGGTTTGGAATATATCTGTTTGCGAAACGCACGGGCCTCAACTTCACGAAGATTGTCCGTGCACTAGGCCTTTTGCAATGCATAGATTTCCGCAAGGAGAGAAGAACAAGTTGGTACGACAGCACTGGATTGCGAATCTACAGAGGAAAGACTTCAACCCCGGCTCATCGGCTAGGGTGAGTACACATGATAAAAGTGAAAACACTGGTTGCTCGGGTTGTTTGCTGACGGTATACCTGTAACGCCGGCAGTCACCTGCGCGCTCGAGCCGCTGTTCAAATGAATTTCTGTGCATGGTCTGACGGGATGTTTTGGTTTGCCAGTATCGTTTCAGTCACCTTCCATTCAGTGTTCATCTGAGAGTAGGGTAGTACGGCTTAGAGCCTGCTGTTTTAATTGTAAAAATGATCTAACCTAGGACCGAGCTAAACGGGCTGATGTATGTACATGATGTACGTACATACCTACGTAAGTACATACATGTCCGCGTTTAGTCGGTGCCTTTCGAGTCGGCTGTGCATTCGCGCTTGAAGCGTAGATCCTTTGCATTGTAAGTACCTTATCTCTACCATCTCGTTTCGAAATACTTACGCGAACGTGCGGTGCTGGCTGCATTTCATTTTCGCCACAACGGGGAGATACTACGTACGTGTGTTTGCGCACGTGAGATAGGCGTTTTCATAATACGGCCAGAAGCTTTCCAGGCATTGTGCTGGACTTTTTTTCGTTTATGAATATTGGCATCGCACATCCGAGGAATGCTGTTGGGCTATCTTTGAGTGAGTGCAAACGCCGGTTGAAAAAATTTTTCTTGGTTGTGTGCCCCGGTTTATGGAAAACAAAACTTCTCAAATATGCATTGTGAAAATATTATGGTGCAATATTTTTGAAGAGCACAAAGGAGAAGTGCAATGCCTGGACAGTTGCATGAAATGACCATATTACATGTTTATTTAGAATGACCATATCACATATTTCCTTGTATTTGTGGTGTTTGACGTAGTCCGCTTGCACTGGTTGTCAGAACTTAAGTGGCCTTCATACACATTTCTTGCAGGCATGCTCAGTTCATTTCATTGATGGGCGTCCCTCTAAAGACAACCCGTACCCAACACTGCACCTTGGAACACCGGTATGGCTTTCGGAGGTTTGTTCTGAACTGCAGTTTATTTATTCTTTTGTATTTTCATACTCTGCAATATTTTAGACTGCTCACCACAAGGGAAGAAGGAAGCTGGTGCGGCACGATGTCAAACCTTTGGAGCCTGAGACCTGTTCAACAGCTGAACCTTTGTCACACCATTTATCAGACGAGAAAGATGAAGAGAGTGCTGCAGCTGATGATCTCCTGCCTATCAACATTGCAACAGAGGATGTATAACATAGGTACGGTAAAGTGGTGTGAATTATCCTTCATGGGTTCTCATTTACATGCTTTTATGCAAGTCTGTCTTGGGTGCACAATATGCACGTTTGCTTTCACTAGTTATATGAAGAGTTTAAACCTGTGGTACACTATGGATATTACCTTTAGCTGAGAGTGTGCTGCACTTAGCAGTGCTTTCTTCGTTCCAAGTGAATTTTGCATCCTTCACGTCGCAAATAAGATGTTTTTATGTCATACAGTGACTGAAGTAAACAATATTCAGCAATTTCGTCAGCGGGGTAGCATGCCATCTACCATTTTTGTGCAAATATAGTTTGCCACCATTAGTGACATAATCTTTTTTTGGATTTCAAGCGTAATGTGCACCTCCGAAATAGAAATTAGTCCCACAATCGCTCATAAGTCGCATAATTTTTATTGTTGCTATTTCCATAATGGCACCTCTACTAGTATTTTGCCCTTGAGAACTAACACACTGTCTTTGTCAATGCTTGAAGATGCCTTTTTGGTGGGAGTGCTCCTTTTGAGTAGAAAAAAAGAAATGGCGTGTGAAAGGGTTAAGAACAGCAGAATCTGTTCACAAATAAAGTTGCTGATATCATGAAATGGTGATTGTAAGCTTGCTTAATAGTTTTGCCATCTTTGCATTGTCATGTTCAGTTAACAGTAAAATTTCTTGCAACCACTCATATAGGCTAGCCCAGTTACAGCTTATTGCCTGGACCCGGATTGTGCATCTCTTGCTGCCATGTGCGCAGGAGTTATGCCTATCTCTGCAGGCATACACAGTCTGCATTTCAATGAAGCAATTGCTATCTTTTCATTCTTTTTCCCATGAGATGGTGGTTGCCACACGCTGCTATGTTTGGAACTAGACTTTTTCACGTTGCTTTGTGTTTACTGCTGTGCAATTCTGAACAAAAAGCAATCAATGCACATGAGAGCAGACTTGATTTCAGTCGGTGCATGTACATACATTGCTCAGCCATTCCACTGCACAGGTTCGTCGTCTGCTGTAAGCTTGACAGTTTGCTGCATTAGCACTGCTTCACGGACTACTGAGGAAAACTCTGAATATTGTCAGCCAATGATGGGAATCCCTGTATTTAGTTTTTTTCCCATTCATAAAAGCTCAGTGTTCGCTTAGCATTTGTGATTAGAACACAGTACCTTATCTATAGAGGCCAGTTTCAATTTTCTTTCAGTGTACCTTTAAAGCTTTCAATACCTCTGCAAGTTGTTACAGGAGTACGATGCAGACCACAATTATACAGCCAGAACACTCTTTATTTCCCGGTAGTATAACCGTTGCACGGCATTGTAATTTTATTCTGTGTGCTTGTTAGCTCATACTACTATGCTAAATATTGTGTCTCACTTTCCTCCACATCCTTCGTTGTACAGGAGAGAAGGAGCTGAGAGTCTCGTTGATGGCTGCTTGGCCTGTGGCTGCAGATGCAAGAATACCGAAACATCAGAAAAAGGAACTCAAGTGGAGCCAGCGGCTGCTCATGACCATTTGTATGCAACCACTCGCAGGCAGGCCCCGCTCACTGCAGACAGTGCTTGCCAGACTATATTCAGTGCATACTCAACTCTTGCACCAAGTCACTTCCGCTTCTTTACAGGTCTGTCAAAAGTAGTATATGACGAACTAGTTCGGGCTCTTTCCACTATTGTGAAGAGCCCTTTCACAATGCCCTTTGAGGACCAAATCCTACTTACACTGATGCGGCTGCGTCTTGGCCTATTGCTTAATGACCTTAGCTTAGGTTTTGGTGCATCCACTGCAGCCATTAGCAGGATTTTCTGCTTCATTGTAACAAAACTTGCCAAGTTTGCCAGAGAGTTCTTAGTGTTCTGGCTGCCAAGAACAGCAATCAGGAGGACATTGCCTTATGTTTTTGAGGAGAATTACTCCGTAACTTGCATTGTGGACTGTTTCGAAATTTTCATTGACAGACCTGGGCAACTGCACCGAAGAAATACAACTTACAGTTCCTACAAATCGCACAATACGGCCAAAATTCTTCACGTCATTGCACCAAGTGGGTTTATTATGTTTTTGTCAAAACCGTATGGTGGCCGTGCAAGCGATCGTTTCATCACTTTGGACAGTGGTTTTTTAAACCACCTGACGCAAGGCGACGAAGTCCTCGCTGACCGTGGCTTTAACATAGATGACCTGCTCCCACCATCTGCTAAAGTTTCACTCCCAAGCTTTTCCAAAGGCCGGCCGCAGATTTGTCGTTCAGATGTAGTAAGTTCGCGTCGCCTGGCAAGGCTTCGGATTCATGTTGAGCAATCAATAAGGCGTCTCAAATGCTTCAGGATTTTGAAGCAATTCCCTGCTAGTATATTCACAAAGAAACCCTTCGCAAATGATGTACTTGTTGCCATCGCTGGACTCTGCAACCTGTAACCGAATTTGATTAGAGATCATGGTGATGCCTCAGAACCTGGTGCTCAGTCACCATCGCATCCAGGCAAGCAGCTGGAAGTGGTAGACAACACACCTGAATGAGGCATGGAGATTTATGTGGAGTAGCCACATCATCTAGTCGTCTCTTGTTTTTATGCACCTGCCATGTTCTCTGTTCACTGATTAACGTAACCATGTTCACTGCAAGAGAAAGGCTCCTCAAAATTGCATTCAGTTAAATCGTTAAATCTCCTGGGCTAGCTGTAGCCACCTTACCCCAGCAAACTTGCCAATTTTAACTGCCCATCTGACTCTGCCACCCTTGATGCCATTGGTTATCAGCTCTCCATATTACATGCTTTGCTCATGGCAATTTCTGTTTCAGCTAGGATATCATTAACTTGCATTTATTCCCTGACCCAACCTACTTGTTTGCTGTCTCTATCCATAGCTCACATTGCTCTCAATTTAATTTTAAGCATTTTCATTAGCTTCAGAGTTTCTGCCCCATAGGTGAATACTTCCAAGATACAACTCTTGATTCATCGCCGTATGCCTCAGAAAAGGCAGGATTCCGGAAGAAGTGAGTGCCCTATTCGGCCTTGTTAGACCCTCGTGGGGGCATGTTAAACGCGCCTGCAAAATTTTACGTTCTGAGCTTTGGCGTCAGGTGCGACTTTACCAGGATTGGTTATCCGTAAGTTGTTATGCTCTGAATTCGAAGTGGCTCGCGGTAATCAAACTAGGCCATTACAAACACCTCACGGGACAGCTGACCGAGCAGTGGTGGAAGTACTGGCTTGGGCTGGCCCTAAGGAAACCGGAGGAGTACAGGACAAGAAATGAAGCCCTCAAGCCTCATGACTCACAGACATGTTCAACGTCCAGCTCAAGCCTCACGGTGTTGGGCGGTGTAGACGTGCCGAAGGATATACACAGGCTACTCAGCAAAGGACCTAAGTACGGACTACCTCCCACGGTACCTATTCAAGACCTGGCTGCCCTGAATCGTCGCATTGCCAAGAAAGCGCATATGGAGCAACAGAAGAGGTGCTTGCTTGAAGGTGTTGACTGCCTCCAAAAAACAGCTGGTGTGTCAAGGGATAGGAGCCTAACAACTTCCTTGCAGAGGGTGGTGACACACTTTGTTGATAATGAGTTGTCGCTTTTACAAGCTGACAAAGAAGGAGGCTTTCTAGTGTTGCCGAAAGGCCTTTTCCATGAAAAAGCCCTTCAAGCGGTTGAAAAGAATTTCACCCTTATAAAGCGTCGTGCTACTACTGCAAAACAAAAGATAGCCGACTTCTGCAAGGATGTTGGGAATGATACTTTGTGTACGCGAGTCACTAAGTCTAAAGGTAATGCTTTGAATGTTTTCTTTAGTGCTAAGACGCACAACCCCGGGGTCCCTTTCCGCACTATTGTAAGTGAAAAAGGCTCTTGGCAGTTACATGTTAGCCAGTATCTGCAAAAATCTTTAAAACAACTTACTGTTCACGATCCGTTCCTTGTCAAAAATTCTGGAGATGTAGTTAATTTTCTCAAGAACGACCGCAACATCGGCTTTGCTTTCTCTGTCGATGTAGAGGATCTGTTTTATTCTATACCTCACCAAGAGTTGTTCGCTTCTTTGAGACAATGCATTGACAAGAGTGGTGTTGTCCCTTTCCAAAATTCGGCTGGCATATCTGTTGACAATTTTTTGACTCTTTTAGAATTTTTCCTTAAAGGTCCAGTTATCGCTTTTAACAATCACCTCTATTTACAGACGAAAAGCATTTGCATTGGATCTTGCGTTGCACCCATTTTAAGTGACATTTTTTTAGCCGGCATTGACCAGGTTTTAAGCACTGTTTTTAACTCGGACGAGGTCATCAAAGTGCACCGATATGTTGATGATTTTTTAATATTTTTGGACAAGCAGAGCCCTTTACACTACTGCGCTATTGTTAACAAGATTTTAGATGCTTTTAGGAAGTATGGAAAGGGACTAACATTTACTTTCGAGACACCGGATAACGACGAACATCAGTTTCTAGATATTCGAGTGAAGTTGGGCAGAGGTCATACTTGTTGGATGTACGCCCCTCGTGTTCATTAGCAACTCTTGCCTTACGACTCTACTCATTCGAAAATCATAAAAAGAGGCATAGTTAGTTTGTGTCTGGATTCGGCGCTTGAGAAATCGTGCGTCCATGAAATGCAGTCTAGCTTTCAGAACCAATTGGCTAGAATTTTGTCAGCGGGCTACCCCTTGTCGGTCGTGACTTCTGTTGCAGAAGCTTGCCTGAAAAAGTGAAGGCACGCACAGAGAACTCCAAGAAGAAAGAAAGGAACATGAACCTGCGACCGGAAGTTGCCCCCTACCTACACAAGGTGTCGCATAACATGAAGAAGGTAGCGAACAGGTATGGGGTGCCGCTCGTTTTTTCGGCGCCGGTGAAGCTGTCAAAGTTGTGCCCTCGTATTTCCGGAAGCGAAACAAGGAGAAGCGGGTGTGGAAAAAAGCACACTACGCCCTATGTGCAATGCGCTTCTGAGGTGGTATACGAGCTGCCACTTTCATGTGGAAAAGTGTACATCGGTCAAACGGGGCGATGTATTAACGACCGGCTAGGGGAGCACCAAAGGAATTTAAAGAACAAAGAGAATGTGCACTTGGTTAGGCACTGCCAGTCATGCGTGACATGTTCGCCACGTTTCGATAGTGTTCGAATCCTAGGCAGAAGCAAGTATAAAACGGCACGTGAACACCTGGAGGCCTTTCACATAAAGGAAAAAGCAGATTGATGCATCCGTTTTTTTGTACGCTTCGGAATTCAACCTTTTCGCGGCAATACGATAAGATGTTATTACGTGGCACGTGTTTGTTTTGGTTTTCTTTCTGTAGTGCGCAGATGCGTGAGCCATTTTAAGCTTGAATTCTTTTCGCAGTAAACCAGTTGTGAGTGCAGCGTTCGTCCGTGTTTTTTGCGTGTTCCTTCTCTGTGTGTGTGTGCTTCTTCGCTGCAATATGAATCAAGAATGTTACCAACCTGCCCATAAACGTGTTTTACTCAAGTATGCAACTCTTATGTAATTAACTCAAGAATGCTGGTGTACTGGCAGGCTGCTGTTGATGACCCTAAGAATATCTGTCAGAGATATGCTATTCAGGTATTTTGCTAGCTTTTTCACTGATGGCTCTGAGCTATCTTAGCTGCTACAAACAACTCGCGTTGGAGCCTTTTTTTCATGCCGTCTGATTACCAAAGTGTTTGTCAGCAATTTCAGGTCCGCTACCTTTTGTCCAAGAAGAGCAAACTCTAAAGCACTCTTCCTCCTTGAGGAAGTCAAGTTGGAATCACTTGCAAAGCACGTTCGAGCTGCCAAAGTTGATGTTCTGAGCCTATTTCATTGTCTTGCTGGTGCACTTAGGGGCACTTGTTTTGCGGCTGTGTGTACAGTGTAGGTGCGACGTTTATGTGGATTGTGGATTTTTAAAATGCAATGGAAAGTTATGTTGGGGAGTTTCTGCATTGGCTTGCCCGATGGAAGCCTTTGTTGATACCATATTGGAGATGTCATTCTTTGAAGATTTACTGCTTGTACTCCCTGTGTTCACTTTGGGATGATAAAAAATGTTCAGTACCAGGTGAGGGTACGAGCCTGTTGGTTTTTGTTCTATGCCTGCTTTTGTTTTGTTGTATGTTCAGAGATGTATTTGATAATTCTGATGTTGCATGCACAAATAAACCGGGTCAAATTGTCTTAATGACAAGACAATTAGTCAAATCTTGTAAATTTATTCCAATAGAAATGTGTTCATTGCTTGCTGTCAACAACTGCTGGCAGCAGGTGTAAAAAATAGAAGTCCTCAAGATGTGCCACTTGCTTACTTATGAACTCCTTGTCATAGGGCACCTCGATAATATATGCCTCGTTCGGTGACCAAATCACGAAGTCGCACCGACTTCTCTCGCAGCAGAACAGCTGCAACTGTACTTGCAGGTAATATCTGTTCTTCCCGGCCTTGCTGAGTGTGAGTTTGTTCTCCTTCTTAATCACGTCATATTTTCCGCTCTTAAATAGGGCATCAAGGCTACCATGCTTTTGCACAGTCAGTGGTGTCGGGCACTTTATTTCCAGCACTGTGTCCGAGTCTGGAATTATGCCATCAGGGCTGGCTCCAAGCCATGAAGTGGCAGGCCGGATGATAAGGCCATATTCCACAACGTCCGTGGTCTTTGTTTTCTTGTACCAGGCACGGGCTTTTCCTTCTGACTCTCTTCCATACCTTCATGTAAAAATCACATTCATGTTGTAATGAATTAGTGTCCCTCATCTTAAAGTAACTTCAACAGTGACTAGTATATTGCAATACACAAACCAAGTATTCACAACGTAACAAATATCAACCTCCAATTTCATGCTTTCAGGCTTGTAACTTGCATGCGATTTGCGATGAACAAGCAGTCAGGCTGTGCTTTGCTGTTGGAAGCAATGAATAGAAATTTACATCACAAATTACAACCACACAGTGGTACTTCCATTCTTTGCAGGCAAATTCGGCCTGCAAATTTCCACTTTGCATAATGCAGTAATAGAGAGTTCATACTGCAAATACGCAAAAGTGCTGCTGTACAAAATCAAAGCATAGTGTTGCAACCGCTCTATTGTCAGCATCACATGCAAAATTTCGATGGAGGCGAAATTCTAGAGGCCCGTGTACTGTGCGATGTCAGTGCACATTAAAGAACCCCAGGTGGTCGAAATTCCCGGAGCCCTTCACTGCGGCGTCCCTCATAGCCTGAGTCGCTTTGGAACGTTAAACCCCAATAAACCAAACCAAACCAAACATGCAAAACAGTATTTAGCAATAGTTCTTGTACTATAAAACTTGCCATAGCATTTTCGAATCCAAGTTGTAAACTTCAGCATGCCATGCAGAGCAACTGAGGCACAACACCAAAGGCTGTAGTCAGTGAGATATTTGGCTCCTTACCGTGTGCTGGCATTACCATAGAAGCTTGGGTGTATGTGCTTTGATACCCACTTCTCAGGGGCAGCTTTGATGGGAATGCTACGGGCCTCACTGGCAGTTATCCTCAAGAAACGTTCTTTGTGCCATGCTGCACTTCCCTGAGGGTGGTTTGCCAGTGTTGCAGCCTGCTCAGGAGACAGCAGCACATTGGTGACGAAGAAATCTTGGCATAACTGGCACAGCCGCTTGCAGTCATGCTGGCCATGCTCTTGCTGGAGAACTGTGGAGTACAAGAAGGTTCTGCTTAATTTAACGACTTCTTGTGCATACTCGAAACAGGCTTATGGTGGCTAAAACCTGAAAATCACTCAGTCAGTATGCAATGTAGGGCCATGTGTAGGTGTAATTTACAATCAAAAGCCGTTGCAAAAAATCAAGTCTGCTGCAGCATCAGCAATAGCTGTTTCTCGGTGCACCTAGAACTTAGGAACTATGCACAGGTGCTAAGAGTAACCTTGTGAGATCATCGCACAAAAAACAGTCACAACTTGATAGGAGGTCCGGTAGTCCATGCACTATCATATTCAGCAGTGCATGGTGAACAGCTGAGATTGCGTAAATAAGTATGAAAGAGGTCTTGTTGGTGCTATACCACGTTCCAATGTCGAGATGCACGCTCTGCTGTAATGCTAATTACTAGTTAAGCATTATTGCCAGTATATTGGGATGGTTCAACCACAAGCACATGTCACTTGCATTTCGGCAGTTTTGAACATTGCAAGAGCAAATCTTTATGCATAATGTCTTTATATAAACTGACTACATTTAAATGAACAAAATGTACACTTATGCAACAACAAAACCCAGGTGGCAATCTTACTTGCCCGTAATAATAGCCTCTATGCCTGCTCGACTCAGTTGAGTCAGCCATGCGCAACATCAGGAAATAATGTTCTTACATGCACGGCCATCTTCATCACCACCTGCGTGTAGTTTCCGGCGTGGCTTCAGAACAGTGTGTAGCATGGTGTGCTGAAGCTTGCTGACGTCGAGAGGGCATTTTTCGAAGTGAAGGAGCATCTCCTTTTCAGATAAAAACTGCTGCGTGTTCGATTGTGTTTTCTTATGGCAATAAACTACCTCCATTGTTGCTGGGGTGACATTCTTCGCTGTTGCCGCATTCCATGCACACGCTTTGTCAGTTGATGACTGTCCGGTGAGCCCCTTGGATGTTGCCTCGACAACCTTCATGAGCAGTGCACAAATATGGCTGCACCGCTCACTTAGCCCCGCTTTGCATGTGCAACTTGCTGAGAAAGGTTGTCCAAAATTTATTTGTGTTTGGTACGTCCTGCTCACTGTTTGCGACGACCTGATGTTTGCCTTGATGCACTTCACGCCATTTTTCTGCTGGTACAGTGCCACGCCAACATGGCCACTGTCAAGCAGGTTGCTGCCTTCAGCAAATCCTCTGTAGTTGAGGGATGGTTTGCCATCTGTGTCAGGCATTTCAACCATGTAGTTGTAGACAACTGAAATAAAGAATGATATCTGTACAGTATGTCATCATGTGTGCTATTTATGTAGCTAGTTTTGTGGTAATAAAACTTTGTCCCCATGCTGAAAGTTGGACGCCAAGAAATCTAGTAAGGTTCTGCATAATACACTTATGCTTTCAGTTGCTGACAAATAATGAAAACTAATTATTTGTGCCTGATCGGCCGCGTCAGTCATGCTGCGACCCGCCGCATATGTTTACGATGGTTGTACGGCTGGTATTAGCTCCTGATGTTCGACTTTGCAAAACCAAAATAAAAGGACTGCTTATTAAATGTCTCCACAGTTCCAGCCTTTTTTGATCTAACATGACTGGCGCAGAAGCATGCAGTGAGGAATATTGTCACTTGTGCTGATAGTTTTACGTCGCATTTTACTAGCGGCTGCCAGTTTTGGCTCACTGTCCACGCTGGAAACTTCGCTTATCGTACGCAAGGCTACCGCAGTAGATCGCGCGATGCCATGCAGCAGCTGTAGGTTAAACGCAAAAGAGCTTTTCTCAAGTGCTAACTTGTTTGCAAACGAGTGCACGTTGAATCTCGCGCTCCTTGCGGCAGGCTACAAAAAAGCATAAATTCGGAAACCCTTTCCGCAAGCGAGTAAAAGTTCGATTTCATGCAAAGTCCAACATCAGGAGCTAATACCAGCCGTTCAGCCATCGTAAACATATGCGGCGGGTCGCAGCATGACTGACGCGGCCGATCAGACACAAATAATTAGTTTTCATTATTTGTCAGCAACTGGTACGCAGGTGTTGGGGATTTTTTGCAGAATGAGGCCGTTACGAGCCAGCTGCACAAAAAGTACAACTTTGCGCAACTAACTTGTGCTGCAATCAAATCTGGGAAGTTCTCGCTTTAAACTCACGCACGAAAACAGTCATAAGCACACCAGGACAGAAATCCAAGCAGTGTTTTTGGCTTTAGAAAAGCGGGAAAAGACAGACAGCGAGCATACCATCGTCACCAAGCAAAGCGATGTGGCGTGAAGGCTCACACAAAAACAAGAGCAGAGTCCTAAAATACAAAAAAAAACAGCGCACTTACACGGCCGCTGAAGCTTCGGCCAAAGCCTGGTGTCATCCACCCATCCTGCATCCATTTTGCGAGCAAAAATATGTACTATCGCAGTAAAACGCGCTTGCAGATGAGGCTTCCGCACAGGCAGGCAGCGGAGTCAGAAGGCCAGCAATGAAAGAGTGGTAACGTGACCAAATATGGCGGCGCCCATGCTTCCGCGCTGTAAAGCGTCTATAGAAAGCAGCTACAAGCTAGCGTCGGCCGGCTGAAGCGGCAGAAGCTACGAGCTCGTGTCGGCCGGCAATAGCCGCACCAGCCACGGGTTAGGTGTGGTCGACATGGGGCCCCAGTCGGACAACCTGGTGCGCAGAGACTCACGGACGAAGGCATGGGACCAGGGACGTTCGAGCACCAACCAGACGGAGACTGGAGAAATAAAGCTCAATCTTCGGCCAGTTTGGAAATCGAATACGCGGTGTGGCCAGGAGAGAGCAAAGCAGCGCCTCCAGAGAGACAAGGCTTGCGAGCGGGTACAGCTCCTCGAGGAGCAAATGGGCTTTGCTGCAGAATACCTACGACTAGGACATCGAGCTTCACCTCGAGACGGAGGGGAAGTTAGAGGCTGAAAACCGGAGCGGTCAACGTCTTAGCGGTCAACGTACTGCAGATGCATTACACGCTGAAGGAACTATCACCACGCCGCAGCTACTTCCTGTCGAATGTCATCTGCGTCAATCTGGAGGTGCAGATTGTGGGGTTGCTAACAAACCTGTGCCGAAGTGTTAATTGAGTGGCACTTCGCCCACATATCGCGGGATCGGGCCAGAGCAAGCTGAGGGCATAGCCAGCGTTCCCAGCGCGCCTGCGCTCTCGCTCCGAGAAAAGGAAGGCGCAGTTATTATAGAGCACACGTGTTTATTACACAGGAAGCTGCATTACTTAACACTGCACTGATCCCCAGACCTCAGTACAACCCATAGCCCAGCCACAGCACCCGAAAGCGGGCGCGCGGAGCCGCGCGCGCAAAGCAAAGACTACATACGCGCGTGACGACACAGCCAAGGGCGATAGCATGCCGCACGGCCAACCAGGGAGTTAAATCGCGCACGACACAACACGAGGGAGGATGGGCAATGCGCGGAGCACATCTTGAGGACGCAGATCGCACGTCGATGGCTCATCGCACGTCGTCACCGGCAATGGCCGGCGATGACTGAGATCCAGCCAAATCAGGCCCTCGAATCCGGAGCGCGTGAGCGCCGCATAGGCGGGCGACAGGACAACGGAGGCTCGGGCCTGGACTCAAGCGTACATACTAGGTGCGCAAGGTTACATTTCCCGCGCTCTTGGTACCCCGGCAAAGGCCGGGGCACCCGAGAGGCGAAATCTACGCACCGTTCTCCTGCCCGAGTCGGTGGAGGTCTCCCCGTTCATTTCCCGCTCGCGGCCTCTCGCCGAAACAACGCCCCAAACTGTAACTCGGAGTGACCAAATGAGGACGCGAGGTCGAAGCGGGGAGAACGGAAGGGAGGGTGATTTACAGCGGTTCTTCAACACAGCTTTCCTTGGAAAGGAGGCCAAGCAACGCGGCGGCCTGCATTTACAGCGGTTCTTCAACACAGCTTCCCTTGGAAAGGAGGCCAAGCAACGCGGCGGCCTGCATTCCGCTCGCGGACACCCCACGGGGGTCTTTAAGGAGCAAACGGCAGCTGCGGACGCGCACTGCGATCGCTCAAGTAGCACAATCCCCACATCCCCCGCTTCTTAAATGCCCCCGTTTCTCTGAAAGAAGAGCTACGGTCACTATATACAGCACAAAACTGCCTGCGCTAGCATCAATGAGCTACCAGCCTTTGGCCATATCTCCAGCCCTTAAACACACTTACACAGCATTACCACAGACGCTACAACTATAAAACACTAAGCATTCGGCACTTCGCAAGAAGTTCACAAAAGCATTCACGACGTAGCGATTACAAAATAGGATCACTCGTAGCTATACACAGCACACATATGCAACATTGTAATCTTACATCTGCTCAAAAACTGGGTTCACGCTTCCGCGCTACCACAATGGCTCGGAACGCGCACGACAGCGCGCCGGCCAAATTTCGGCACAACTAACCGCCGGAGACGCGATATCTCCGATGGAATCGGGAGTCGGTCATGATGAGTAGCAACCACCTATCACCAGAACCAGCTCACCCGTCGTCGTCAAGCTGTGGCCGCGAAGCTCGCCACGTACCCAAGGCTATGAAGATTGGAAGATGCTGTCTGCAGCAAGGCGGCGCTATGGGCAGCCCAGTGCTGTATGTCGATGTCCGCAGCCATGGCCCCATTGTCTCTTGGCCCGCACTGGATATCACCGAGCTCTCGCACACCCCTAACACTCAAAGCGCCATGGCTCAGCGACAGGCGTGACGAAAAATAAACAAGCTTTCCAAGGCCGCGGCTTTTGTCCACTGCAAGGTCCCTGAAGACCCTAAAGCCACTGAACAAGAAAAAATATTTACAAACAAACGCACTTCTCTCCACATAAGCAGGCGCGCGCCCGATTGCGCTACAATGGCCAAGGATGAGGAGGATCTCGAGCAACGTGGACACTGACTTCCCGCGTAATCCTGCTAGCACACACACGTTCTGAAACGTGGCTAACAGGCATGCCACTCCGCTACTGCTGTGCATGCTCTTGTTTGCTTTCTCTTCCCACATGGCCCCCGGTCAACGGAATCGTACCCGCGCACACGGCCTCTCCGACGTCTGTAGACACACTTGGCGAACAAGAAGCGTAAACGACAGCAGCTATGCGGCGACCGGGCACAGTGAAAAGGAGGAGTGCACTGGCTCACGCAAAGAGGAAAAGAAAGCTTTTCACCCCCCCCCCCCCCCCCACAGCAACAGCCCCTCCCGTGTCTTCCGGGAAAAAAGGAAACCCCGCACACGACCCTTCGCGCCACAATGAGACAAAGACTGTCCTCTTCTGAAGTGAACCGAAATACGTTTCATTATCTACAATACTACAATGTACATAAGCGAGAAAACAAAGCAATTTAAACCTCATATTATACAGACGGAAAACATTTGACGCGAAAATATACTTTGAAACATTGCCAGAACTATACAGAAACGTAACATGCATTCTTCCACTCACATCGGGCTGAAGGCTCAGCGAAGTAGCTCGCTCCGGGAACGCCGTGGAACGGGCTCGCCGCGGCGAAGGCTGGTAAAGTCTGAGCTCAGCTCTCAACCGAAGATGTCCGATATCAAGCATGGGACAAAACACAAAGGTGAAAGTCGTCTGAGGAGGCACCGGAGAGACAACCGAAAGCGGTCGTTTACTAAGGTCGTGCCCGCTTGCCAAAACGTGAAATAAGTGGACCTCAACATCACCTATCTCGCTCACAACAGTAAGCGATCAAGTCGGCAGCGTAACCCGACTTCTCCCCGCGCTACAAAGGCCATGAACAAGCCAACAGAAAAGCTGCGAGTAGAAAGGAAAGATTCTTTCGCGCCCTCTCGACCCAGTCTCTCGCCGCGGAACAAAGGTTAGCGGGTATCGCTTGGGGAGAACTGCGGATTGGCTCCCAACATCTCGATAGCGAGCGTGAGTGCCTTCGCGGTGGTCAGTCCGGCTTACTGACCGTCGTCAACAGCCGTGGGTCGTGAAGGAATTTGGTTAATTTAGAAAGAGATGCTGCGAATGCTGCTGGGTGAACTTGATATTCCAGCATGAGCCGTCATGACCCATCGAGGCAAGCCCAGGGGACGCCAGTTCCGTATGGCTTCGGCCCCTCGCACGCAGCAATACGGGCTAGCGTTACGGCGCCAGGTCTTTCTCAAGAGACAAAATTCCACGGCCTCATGCGCGCGACGCAGTACCAGCGACGCCCCGACGCATTGTCTCCCTGAGACTAACGTGAATTCTAAACGCGAAAGGGGTCACCGCGCTGGACCCTGAAACGCTCTTAGGGCTGGAAATAATCCTAGCTGCTCCCAAGGAGTCCGGCCAGTTTTGCCGCCCTTTTCACAGCTTCATACCAAGCCAAGCCTCTGCTCTGCCACTCCTCGGCGCTGCGCTGGGCTGCTCCTACGCGTAGTCCCCTTCGGCTCCAGCGCGATAGCATCAACGCAAAAGGCGACTGGCTGCATGCATCCTGCTTCGACATCGTATAAAGATTCCTTTCTCACGCACCCATCGACCCTAAATTAAAATTTGGAAAAACAGCGCACCTTTCGACACGGGCACAGGCAGATATAACGACACAACGCTGTTCGTGTCTAAAAGTGCGCTGTTTCTCCAAATAAGAGCTACCAACTAGCCCGTTTCACCACCCAAAATTACAAATTCGCAAGTTTACTGACATATCCTAGCTACCCGCAACGGAGGATAGAAAGGCATCTCATGTGCGCGTTACCAGCTGGTTTAATTGGCCCTCAAGCTTACAACTTTATGCAGTGACTACAAAGGCAAGAACTGCCCCACGATGGTGCGCCAATTATGTGGGGTAGGTGAAGAACCCGTGCCGAAGTGTTAATTGAGTGGCACTTCGCGCATATATCGCGGACTAGGGCCAGAGCAAGCTGAGGGCATAGCTAGCGTTCGCCGCGCGCCTGCGCTCTCGCTCTGAAGGCAGGAAAGAGCAGTTATTATAGAGCACACGTGTTTATTACACAGGAATCCGCAATACATAACACTGCACAGATCCCCAGACCTCAGTACAACCCATAGCCCAGCCACAGCACCCGAAAGCGGGCGCGCGGAGCCGCGCTCGCAAAGCAAAGACTACATACGCGCGTGACGACACAGCCAAGGGCGATAGCATGCCGCACGGCCAAGCAGAGAGTTAAATCGCGCGCGACACAACATGAGGGAGGATGGGGAATGCGCGGAGCACATCTTGACGACGCAGGTCGCACGTCGATGGCTCATCGCGCGTCGTCACCGGCAATGGCCGGCGATGACGGAGAACCAGCCAAATCCGGCCCTCTCGAATCCGGAGCGCGTGAGCGCCACTTAGGCGCACGCTGCCGTCCCTGTGTGATCTAGCACCCACCGACAGCACCAAACTTTCGAACACTGGAGTCTGGGCCGGCAGTATAGAAAGCAGCTACAAGCTAGCGTCGGCCGACTGTAGCGGCAGAAGCTACGAGCTAGCATCGCCAGGCTGTAGCGTCAAAGCTACGAGCTCGCGTCAGCCGGCTGTAGCCGCAGCAGCCACGGGTTAGGTGTGGGCGAGATGGGGTCCCAGTCGGACAACCCGGTGCGCAGAGACTCACGAACGAATGCATGGGACCAGGGACGTTCGAGCACTGACCAGACGGAGACTAGAGAAATAAAGCTCAATCTTCGGCCAGTTTGGAAATCGAATACGCGGTGTGGTCAGGAGAGAGCGAAGTTGCGCCTCCAGAAGGTCAAGGCTTGCGAGCGGGTACAGCGCCTCAAGGAGCAAATGGGCTTGCTGCAGAATACCTATGACTAGGACATCGAGCTTCACCTCGAGACGGTGGGGATGTTGGAGGCGAAAAAAAGGAGGCTCTTAGCGGTCAACGTGCAGCAGATGCATTACACGCTGAAGGAACTATCACCACGCGGCCGCTCCACCCTGTCGAATGTCGTCTGCGTTAATCTGGAGGTGCAGTTGGAGGTAAACCGACTGCGCAAAGACCTCCTGCTTAGCGAGGAGGAGCTGCGAGCGCCGGACACGGAGTTCCTCTGCATTCTTAATGCCTCGGAGGAAGGCTACATGCCTGCCATGGACTAGATCATCAGAAAGAACGCCATGCTGCAGCGTGTACTCGAGAACCTAGCAGCTGAGGTCGACATGGTGTCTCGCTGCTCCACGCTCATGCAGCTGTTGTGCAGCCTTCGTGCCAGAGAAGCTGCAGGGGGGAAGCCGTGTTTATTAGTGACGCATCCCCACGTCTATCAGCTGATGGCAATCTCATCAACCTTACTCTTTCCAGCGCTCTCTTGCTTCGTTCCTTCAACGCGGTCATGAGTATCGTGTTTTAGGAGCAAATGTGAGCCACGGTGCCATGGTTTTCTTGCAGCCACCAGTTGGATCATTATCGGGAAACCACAGCGCTGAGTCTGTCTGCTGAAACTTGGAACAACGAACAAAGCCCATTGAAGAACTTACACAGAACTGCCGTCCAAAGTAATTTCCTTTATGAGCCACTTTCAAGACTTTTTTATATGTATAATTGAGGAGATAACACCACTGATTTGGTGACGTTTCAATGCTTAGCGATTTGTTGCGCGTACCAAAAGGTTTAGGTGTTCCCCATTGCTTTGAATAAACATGATCACACTGGGTGTTTCGTTTGAGTTTTTAAGTTGCCGAAAATCGAGTGGTCTAAAAAAATGACCAGGGAAAAACTTTTAGACGTCACAAGCGCCAGTTATTTAGAAAGTCAGTTATTAGCCAGCTAATATTTTCAAATTTTAAATTAGCACACACTGGTGGGAAAGACCAACGGCGAGAAAGGGTGTCAAGGAAGGATTTGTTGCACAGATTCCATGGCCTGGATTGGAAACAGTTGGGGATAAGAGTTAATGGAGGATATCTGATTGATGTGTGATTTGCTGACGGCATTGCTTTGATAAGACACTCAGGATATGAACTGCAAAGCATGAGCAATTAGTTAGGCGGGCAGAGCTGAACGGCAGGTCTAAAATTTAACGTACAGAAAAGCAGAGAAATGTTAAATAGTCTCGCAAGGAAACAGCAGTTCACAATTGGCACCGAGGTGCTGGATGTGGGAAGAGAATACGTCGACATGGGGCAGGTAGTGGCCGCTGATCCGGATCAATGCCAGGGAAATAACTACAAGAAAAAGAATGGGATGGAGTGCATACGGCGGGTTCTCTCATATCAGGAATGGTAGGTTACCAATATTCATCAGGAGAAAAGTATAGTACAGCTGTATCTTACCAGTACCCACCTAAGAAGCAGAAAAGTAGAGGTCAGCGAAGAAGGTTCAGCTTAAGTGAAAGACAACTCAGCGAGCTATGGAAGAAAAATGATTGCTGAAAAGTTAAGAGACCGGAAGTGGCCAGAGTGGGTGAAGGAATAAATGCGGGTTAATGATCTCCTATTGCACATCAAGGGGAAGAAATGGGCGTTGCACAGCATGTGATGTGATGGCAGGATATCGCTTGGCCCTTGAAGGGGTTGGGACATCAATCTTTGAGGCCATTGTAAGCTTGTTATTGGCTTCCTCTGTATCTAAGGTCAACCAAGGCGAAGTATTGGACGCCTCAAGCGCTTAAAATTAATTTAATTGAGCTGCAAACAGGTCCTAAGTGCTCTTTCTCACGATGGAGGCCCATCGCTAGCGCTATAGGTGGTGACGCAGAGCCCTGGGCACGGTATCAGTGAATAGCATTGACATCACAGCACAGTAACGTGACATACTATGAACGGCGAAGCGCGACATCGGCGAGGCGCTGCTTCGGCGACTCAGCGGTCGGTGTGCTGATCGGAATATATGCCGTTGTTGACGCACCAGCCGGCACCTCATATCAGCGGCCGAGCGAAACCTTCATGTCGATGAGACGATGACTCTCTTGTTTGCACCTTCTCCGTAATACGACTAAGCGAAACGAGCGACTACATTTCGTATGTTCACCTTTTTCCTCACCTGCAGTACGAATAGGCTTAGTGAGTCCGCCGGCTTCGTATGTCCAATGTCGGCAATTGTGGAGAGCGAGTTCAAAACTTCTAGCAGAAACATGACCATCGAGCGTAGTTTTAACAACAGTGACCTGAAATGGAGGTTTGTTTACAACTTAGGACGCAAATAAATCAAGCGGGAAGCGGCACTGCTGGGCCGTGTGACCCAGTCTGTCGGTCAATGCTGCAGGCAGCCGCGGCAGCAGCTACAGTCGTCGAGGTCGTTTGATGGCAACAAGTTAAGCCATTTTGTTTGTCTCAAATGAGTGCCGAACATACCTCTAGATAAACTTATTTATAATCAGGTACTTATCACATCAGAAGAAAAAAGCACTTACAACGAGTCAGAAACGCTGGTCCTACGCGTTGTCAATAGCCTGGCTAGGAAGCATTCCCCAGGCTGGCGCTCCCATTCTTCGGCGATTCTTGCAAAGATATCGCACTGCGCAAACATGTAAACCCGCAACCGGCCCAAATGAGATGAGCTTGTTTAACCTAAGTGGAACGCAGCTTGCAATTCATGCCGAACAAACGCGCAATTCCTGCCTGTATACAAATGCAGATATATGTCAACAAAAGTAGCGCCGAAATGCAGTCGTCATCATGGGCGCCTTCCTGGAGGAGTTACATACACGTTCTGTTAATCATGATCCCCGTACAATTGTCTGGAAGCATTCATATAGCAATTACATGGACTGTTTGCTAAACTAGCAGCAGATCTCATAATTAGCAGCCACGGGACCCTGAGCAGTCTCGCAGTGAGGCTGCGCGGTTGGCGCGACGTGAAGACAGAGACGGGTATTGGTCGGTAGGAAAAATGAGGCATCGTGTCGCTGTAATGTGACCAGGGTCAGCTACGGAACACCGACACAGACGTCCGCCGAGCATCGGCGTCGGCGTGGCAAAGAGAAATACAACGCTGGAATTGCGTTGGCATACGCGGTATGGCGATTGACATCAGCTGAAGTGAACCGCTTGGTTTCAGGACTCAGTGTCGTTCCTCGCTCGCTTGGCTTTTCTCAGCATATTGCTGTACCGACCAAGTTTGTAGGCAAATGATTTCGAAAGGCGCTGCTACGCACAGTATCTGTACGAGAGCAGACGATGCAGCAGTATGTGCGTCACAACTTTTGGGGCCCATGCGACCAGGGTTGCTGCTCTTCCCTGATCGCGACGTCGCTGCACACCCCGGCGCTCAGAAAGCGAAACCAAAATCGCTCAGTATAAATGATGCAATAAAAATTATTTACCGCACTTGTATGAATTGCGCAGCGTGTATAACGCGTCCTGGGGCAATACGCAACGTTTGAAACAAAGAACACGCCATCCAAAAACTTGTTGTTTCCACCCCTTTATGGGTAACAGAGTGGATTGCAAGAGAAGGCAAGGGTAGCAGATGAGATTAAGAAGTTTGCGGAGAGACGGTGGCTGCAGCTGGTAAAGGACAGGGTGAAATGGAGAGACATAGGAGAGGCCTACGCCTTGCAGCGGGCAAATTCAGGCTGACAATGATGATTATGGATGCTTTCATCTTGTGTAGAATGGCATCTTCGCATACGTTCCTGACCTGCGAAAAATTTACTTGTTGAAGACACTGTACTTTCGGACAACCTTTTCCAAACCCATACGAATGTGTTCCCTGGGTTGCGATTCCTACTTTTCGAAAGTGAAGAATATTTGGACTTTACAGAGCTACTAGCCGTGCTCGAAGGGGACCTCTCTGCTTATGCGAAAATGATATGCGCACATCTTGCTCACCGATGCGCGAAGTCTCCTTGCCATCAAAGCAAAGCTAAGTTCGTAAACCCGCTAGACGCAAAGCAGCCAAGTGCGCTTACCAGGGGAACAGGTCACGCTTGGTGTTAAAGTCGTGTTTAGAAATTTCCTTAAGTGTTGCATCACGAGCTACTGAAAAGGACGGCGTGCAGTGCCGTTTTCCTAATCCAATTTTTTTCTTTTGTGCCCAGCTTGAGCAGGCACTCGTAGCTAGTAGGAAGCCGAATTGCACTTCTTACTTTCTATAACATTTTCAGCTGTCCCATAGATCTCTGCTTATTGCTGCTTGTACATATGTTTTTGCTTTTTAAGAGCAAAGTATGGTTATGAAACGGAAATGCACCTCCACTGTAACTACTGGATCAGCACCGGGCCGGGCCGGCCATTGGAAATTGATAGCGGGCGCGTTAGCGTTCGCTGTCCGAATCGAAGTGGCAGCGAACAGGGCCGGGCCCAGTGTATAGATGCCGGCCGTGCAAACCTTAGCGCCGAGTATAAGTCAAGTTTTCGAACTTTGCTCGAATTTAAAATCTGCGTTGTCTCGTTTAAAGATTCTAGTTCAGCGGTTGTGCTATTTCATTATAGTTGGTGGCCTGAGTTGGTGGAAGAGATATTCACAATTTTCTAATCGGACTGCCAGTTTTGAGGAGCTGAAATTGAGGGCAGTAGACATTGCTCAACGTATGTTATCTATTTCTCTTTTTATTAATGATGGCCAGATGATGCGAAGTAGGTATATGTATGCCGTCAAGGCAAGAGCCGCAGCTATCAGTGCCTGTCTGGCACACTCTTAAAACGTTCACCTAGTCCGAACAAGAGAAAGATTCCGAATGAAGTTTCGATGAGTTCTGCGGTGCCGACCCCTTACCATCTTCGTCTCAATCAAAAATTGACTTGATGCCGGAAAATCAGAGGCTTCCAGTTAAATTGAACATAGAACGCGTAGTCATCGCATTCCCTTTGACTGCTGGCAGAGCGCAATTATGACAGCATGTTTCTGAACATTTGATTCTACTGAGCCATGCGGTCTCCTCGCTCCCACGACATCTCTGTTACTAGTGATGCGCGCATCATTCGATTCAATGCCGACCAAATCAGTCCTGGGACGAATCAATGGGGGGGGGGGGGAGGGTTTACGTTCGCATGCTGTGTCGTTGATTTACGCCACTGAGTAAATGTGCAGAGTCGGTACATTATCTTTTAAAACGCATATTACTTCAACAACCGCAACTTATGTTAACAGTACTCGCCGAGGACTACGTTTGCTTGATTTCGAAGACTGGCGGTGGCCAGGCATTGCATGCTGCAACGACTTCCACTTCATGAATATTTCGCGCAAATATCCGCATGTTGCACATATCAACACAAACATGGACGTCACTTACGGTTAGGAGGGTTTCCTCTTTCTAATTTCTTTTCACGGTAAAATCTGTAAGCGCAGCGCTAGGACATAGAAAGACCCGGCACTCAGTGCGCGCAAACTTGTTTCTCATAGAAAATTGAGGGCTCGGGCAACTTGGTCATGGAACGGACCACAGACTGCCCATGGACATGAAGCGCGAGTCTGCAGTAGCAGACCACACCAACAAAACGTTTGTTTTTCACAATGCGAAAACGGAAGCTCCTATAGTGAACCCTTTTAAGCCCTAACAATTTTTTCGAAAGCATATTTGCTTTTTTCCGATATTTGACTAGAAACCGGCGTTGGCTCTTGCCGCACAATGGTGAAACTGGTAAGTGCGTTGCCTCAGAAATCTATGCTAATGAGAAGGTGTGTAATTAGAAAGTAAGAAACAACCTAAAAAATAAATATGAAAGAAAGAAATATAAAGCTAAAAAGTTGGAAAATGCTTTCGCCGTCTCCTAGCCGCCATTCCCGTTCTCCAATGCTCCGCTGCTAATCCCCGTTCACGCGGAAACTAACGGCCGCAGTTCCGGAGGCAAGAACTGCATCACCAGCGATTCACTCAAGACATGTATCTGTGCCTGCCAATATTATTACCGTGTTCGTTAAAGGACTCGCCGTCGAAGCAATTCTTGACACTGGCGCAGTCGTTTCCGTTCTCAGTTACACCCTCCGTTGCAGACTCAAAAAAGTGACGACGCCCCTTCCTGCCGTTTCTCTCCGCGCCGACAGCGCTCAAGACATTCGACCGTTAGCCGCCTGCACCGCCCACCGGCTTATCGAGTACGTTCCCTAAACACTCGAGCACATCGTCCTCGCCCTCTCTTCTCACGGCGTTATCCTGGGTTGGGACTTCCTCTCCACACATCACGCCGTTATTGATTGCGCCCGGGCTCAGCTTGACTTATCGCCCAACAGTGACGCTGCCTTGGACATACCCGGTGCTGCTGCCGCTACTGTGGTCGTCTCAGAGGACACAGACGTTCGGCCTTTCTCTTCAGTGCTGGTGCCTCTTTCTTGTGCTGCTCTTTCAGACGCAACTGTCAGTTATACCCTCTCTTTACGATGCGCTTACCAGAAGTCTGTGTTGCTGCCTCATGCCGTGCTGATAATTATTCGTGGCTGCAGCGCTATTTATGTGGTCAACCCGTTCTCCTGCCCTACCACATCAATCTGTGGCCATCGCTTGGTATTGTTGTCTATCTTGATCCCGCCTCAGCATACCCCCTCGTCTATAGCACGGCCGGCCTTCACGTCAGCGCCATTACGCCTGTTCCGATCGCAAATTCGTTTTCTGTCGATATTTTTCACCATTCCGTCCACACCGCCCTGACGTCTACCCAACGAGACCAACTTGTCGCCGTTCTGCGCCGTTTTCAAGCTTGGTTTGACTACCAGCAACCTTCCTCGGACCGCACAACCACCGTTACCCACTGCGTTGACACTGGCACCCATGCCCCTTTGTGCCAACGTCCGTACCGCGTGTCAGCTGCTGAGCACGCTATCATTAACGAGCAGGTGAACATGTTCAAGCGCCACGTGATACAGCCGTCGCACAGCCTGTGGGGATCGCGGGTGGTCCTGGTCCAGAAAAAGACGGTTCTATCCGGTTCTGCATCTACTACCGTCTTGGGAACAGCATTACACGCAAGGGCGTTTGTCCTCCCTCCGTATCGTCGACGTGTCTCGACTGCATGAAGGGCGCTGAGTTCCTGTCTTTATTGGACTTGTGCTCCGGTTACTGGCAGGTGCGATGGCAGAGGCCGATCGCCCAAAAACTGCAATCGTCACACCCGACGGGCTCTGTGAATTTAATTTCATGCCCTTCGACCTCTGCATTGCACCCACCAGATTCGAGCGCATGATGGACAACCTAATCCGAGGGCTCAAATGGCACACATGCCTTTGTTACATAGACGATATTGTGACCTTTTCGTAGGACTTTTTTTTCACCTCCAGCGCATTGAGACTGTTCTTCGCTGCCTGGCCGACGGTGGCTTTGAACTCAATTTAAAAAAGTGCCGCTTCAGAGCTCGGCAGATCAGCATTCTCGGACACGTCATGTCGAGGGATGCGTTCTCCTGGACCCGGCCAAATTGCGGACTGTGGCAGAATTTCCAAAGCCCCCTTCTGTAAAAGACCTCCTTAGCTTCATCGTCCTCTGCTCCTACTTCCGACGTTTTGTCCGGAATTTCATCACCATCATCGACCCCCTAACCCAGCTCCTTTCCAGCCACGACCTTTCGGCCCGGTCGCCAGCCTGTGCTGAAGCGTTTACGACACGTCTTCTCCTGAACACACCACCAACTGTGTGTCATTTTCACTCTCGTTCTCCAACGGAACTCCACGCAGATGCCAGCGGCGTCAGCCTCGGTGCAGTATTCGCACAGCGCAAGCAAGGCTTTGACGAATACGTTAGAACTATTCTGTTACCGATAAGGAATGTGTAGCCATCCTTTGGGCGATCGTCAAATTTCGCCCCTACTTCTACGGGCGCCATTTAAAGTTGTCACCGATTACCACGCCCTCTCCTGGTTGTCCTCTTTGAAAGATCCCTCTGGTCGACTGGCACGCTGGGCTCTGCGACCCCAAGAGTACGACATTCGCGTTGTCTATCGCTCCAGTCGCAAACATGCCGATGCTGATGTCCTCTTACGTTCCCATGTGCCATCTGAGGGAGTGCTTTGTATATGCGCCCTGCCTTTGCCGTTTGAGTCTGCTGGTATAGCATCCGAGCAACGCAAAGACCCATGGATCACGTGCCTCTTAGATTTCTAATCTGGCCAATCGTCTCGACCTCCTTCCCGTGCTCTCCGTCGTCATTCCCACCATTTCGCCATCACAGACGAGCTTCTTTACTGCCGCAACTAACTTATGGATGGTCGCAATTGGCTTCTTGTCATTCCCACCCATCTGCGCTCCGTCATTTGCTCTTTCTACCTCAATGATCCCCACTGTGCCCATGCCGGCTTCTTGAAGACCGTCACCCGTCTACGACAGCGGTACTATTGGCCTGGAATGTCCCCTTATGTTCGCCAGTTCGTTCAATTATGCACCGCAAGCCAGCGCCGAAAAACCCACCTTGCCGACCCGTCGCTCTAATGCAGTCGCTGCCTTGCCCAGCGCAGCCCTTCAAGCGTGTTGGCATTGACCTCTACGGCCCTCTTCCAAGCACTTCAACCGGCAAGCGCTGGACCATAGTTGCCATCGACCACCTTGCACGCTACGCTGAAACGTCGCCTTCACCATCTGCTACAGCCCACGACATTGCATCCTTCCGCTTCCCACTTACAGCCGAGATCGCCAGCCTTTCCACCTCTGACGCATCCCTGTCGTCGCTTCACATAAGCGACATTACCTCAGCGCAACGTACCGACCCCTGAATCGCTTCTCGTCTCGACTTTCTCTCCAACCCCACGGCGGCTTCTTCATCCCGTGCTATCCACCGCCATGCTTCTTACTTCGTGATTCGCGATAATCTCCTCTATCGCCGGGATTACAACTCCGACGGCCGCAAGTGGTTACTTGCTATTCCTCGCCACTTGCGCACGCACATGTGCGCCTGTTTTAACGCTGACCGACAAAATTTGATGTTCCATCCCGAAATAACAATGAATGAACACTTCAGCCTTCATCAAAAACGAATATTTCACACTTCATGAAACCAATGAATATCTGAAAAATCCCAAAAGAACAATGAACACTTCATAGAAGACAATGAGGATAACCATACTAAATATATTTCTCCCCTTTTTTTAAAGAACTAATGAGGGTTCTTAAATTAGTGGAAAAGCTGAAATTCCCAAGAATGTTTATCAAATTCGGCTAGGGCAGAGTCACTGAAGGCTACTATTAATGTCAGACAGTAGAGCTCACATGCTATAATTAAGGTTTGGATGAATTGTCTATTCAACTAGCATCCCCAGCGAATCTTCGGATGGGCGTCCCCACGAGCAGTGAATCTTTCATACAAATAAAAAAATATCTTAGAAAATGCTCCTCCTTCTTGTTGTCTTTATTAAATGACCGTAGAACATCAGCTAGTTTTAATTGGCTGGAACAAACATCCCACATCAAAGAAAACTTAAGGTCCACACGACCATAGAACATCGGGTGGCTTTACTCAACCGGAATATACACACATGAACATCGGCCAAATCTACTAAAAAGGAATAAACATAGAAAAGAACGGCAAGTCAACTTCTAAAGAAGCCACACAACTCTGATTGAAATGACACATAATATCTGACAACCAACAGCACTAACTGCATCTGTATGCATGAAGAAAAAAGATATACACAGTAGCCTGGAAAACGGTGCTCAATTCTGGACAGTTGAGAATTTTTTTTATCATTTTCGAATGTTACTTAGAAGAATATTCTCATTAAGAAATTCAACCTCGTAATACTCTTCTGGATAGTCCTGAAAACAAAATGGAAGAAACATCAGAAATATCTAAAGATATCTCATCATAACATTAGTGTAATATTATGCACTGAAATCTATCGTATTCGCTTCCTATATAATAGCTACTGAGAAGGAGAAACTGCGAAAGACAGAAATGGCTTTGAAATGCATGTAAAATATCCGGTTGCATTTCATGGTGAAAATTTGAATTATATTACCCAACAATTAATATATCAATTAAATACCCCTTCTTAGCCAAGGGAGAAGAATGTAAGTTATTGGGACACATAGTCCTTAAACCTGCATGACTTGCGAGTGTTCCTTCTTGGTCGCTCCGGTGCCAAACTCAATTCCTGAGGAAACGTCAGTCCAACTTCCGAAGGCTTCCGTCGGCATCGGTTCCTAGGTGGAACAGCTGGGGCTGGCTCCCTTTCATCAGGCAGCACTGAACACTGGGCAAGCAAGGCAAGAGGCACATCTTGCCTGCTCACAGAAAAATCACTTGAACACTGACCACTCGCGCCAGAAGGCACGTCACACCCGTTCACAGTTAAGTCACTCACATCAATGTGGAGGTGGGACAACATGGATTGTGCAGCTGGTGGCCGTGATGATATGGTGAAGCGAGTTCTAGGTTCTGAAGATTGAGGTACCGATGATGCATCAGGAAACTGCAGAGGCAACACTGGGCCCTCCGAGCCTTGATCCTGTGCATAACCTTTAGAATCGTAGCGAAAAGGTTGTCTCGGTACATTTGCCAGCTTAGAAGCATTTCATGGCTTGCCATTATCTATGCGGTATGATACTGGACCATGTCGTTGAATGACCTCCTGTGGTGTGGAGAAACGTCTGTCACCTTTGAGCTGAATGTGGGGTTTACAAACTTTGACAAAGCCCCCTGGCTGAATTCGGGGTGGTTGTTCTCCATGTTTTTAACTGTGTATTCTTTATTCATGATCTGTTTCATCTCCATCGTTTTCCTCAAATATTAAATAGCTAGATATGGATCTGGGCAAACAAGGACGGAAATGAAGGAAATCCCACAATATCCAGCTTTGTACGATGGCATCTTCCATGAAGAACTGCCGGTGCCACCCTTGTTGTGGCATGAGGTGTAGGTCTATATATACACAAATACTGTGCAATAGCGGTTTTCAAAGGACGCCATTCCAGCGATGACAGTTGAACAAAAGACTTGAAAGTCTACCTCCGCCTACCGTCCGCAGACAAATGGCATGTTTGAGCGTTTTAACTGCATCCTCAGCGACATGCTGGCCATGTATGTTGCTTCCGACCATTGTAACTGGGACCGCGCTCTACCTTTTGTCACATGCTCTTAAAACTCCACTGCTCAAGCCACCACCGGATTCTCTCCGTACTTTCTCCTGTACGGCCGTGGGCCTACTTGCACAATGGACACTATTCTACCTTATCGTCTTGATGCTTCTAAATTTACAACTCTTTCTCAAGGCGCAATTTATGCCGAATAATGCCGAGAGCTTGCCTGGTCCTTCACTTCTCACGCCCAGCAGCAGCAGAAAAGCACCCGTGATCCCCCTGCACTTCCTCCCGCTTACTTTCCTGACTTTTTGGTCTGGCTCTTGGGACCCTCATCAGGTCCCGGCCTTTCCTCCAAACTTGTTAGCAAGTACCTGGGTCCCTACCGTGTTCTTAAGCAGACATCCCCTTCATTTACCTCACCGAACCCCTTACGCCATCCCATGATCATCGTCGTCGAGGCCGCGCCATTGTCCACACGACCCGCCTCAAACCATACTACAACCCAGCCATCGTTACATAGCCCTAGGCCGTCAGATTGGGCCTTTTCGCCCGGAGGAAATTGTACGACTGGCCTTCGGCTCTGGAATCTTCAGAGGTTGGCGCTTAACGAAGAAGACGACGACAAGCGCCAAACGCTCTGTCCCTGGCGCGCCCTGGACTGCCCGCTGCCTCTGGTCTATACCAGGACTGTACCGCTGGTTGTTCGCGACGCAGTGCTTTGCCACACGTTTCTTATTAGAGTGGGAACATGGTTTTTGTCGAGTATTCTTTACGAAAGTCTGCCTGATCATTTGGTTTATTAAAGTGCAGGGTTGTCCTGACTGTTAGAAATTATTTTATTAAAAACCTTGCAGGCAGCGGACAGTAAGCTGATCGGAATAATTTATCAAGTTCTTGACGTCGCCTTTCTTATGGATTAAACTTATATTAGCGTTCTTCCGAGCTTCTGGTACGCCAGAGGTCATAGGGCACTTCGTGTGCAAGGTGGCTACTTCTAGCAGAATATTTCCTCTTTCTGATCTGCTGCTACCTGATCCTCACCACCTGTTTTCCCCCTTTGCATTGCTCATAAAGCTTTCTTTACTTCTTCTTTCGTTACTGACAGGATGACGCATTGCTGTGGGCTACTGACTATCTAACTAACGTCCTGATTACATTGGCTAATGTACAGATTTGTGTAAAAGTGTTCGGCTACTTTAACTATCGGATCCGCATTACTAATGACTCTACGCCCTTTTTCACTAAACGATTGCATCTTGTTTTTGCCTTTGCCTAGTTTTCTTTTCACCACGTTTAGGCTACCTTCGTTCTTTAAAGCGTGTTTGATTCCCTCTCCGTTAAATCATAATATTCTGCAAATATTCTGTACAGGTGGTAACAACCGCTTTGTGGGATTTATGCTGCTTTCATTAAAAGATCAAGGTTGCGCTTGAGGAGGTTCGCAAACAGCATGGAGTTCTCAAGGGATTCACCGTCATGGAAATCATCAAGGCCACATGCTCTATGCTGCATGAGACCTCGTCACCTCAGGAAGCTGGAAGCAGGACTGAGGCGACACACTCAGCACCAGCCACAACTCAGCAGCAAGTTGCACAACCATACACGGCTACGTGGCTGCGCCGATCTTCCCAATCCTCTCTTGCATGCACTATCGTGCATGTTGATCTGGCGCAGCTGGGGATGTAAAAGAACCAAAGCTCCGACCAGTCCTGAAACTCATGCGCACACCTCAAGGCCACAGCTCGGATCCGCCAGCAGAAGGCCCTGGTCCACAGCCGCCACAGCAGAACTTGAACTTGATCTTTATTTATTAGAAAGGCTGGTGGGTCACTTGGGCTAAAAGTTGTAATCAAACAGCTTGACGAGGCCCAGGGAACCCTTTCAATGCAGCATAGACGAGACCGATGAATAATAACAACACTAATAATAATGATGAAAAAAAGGTTAACATGAAATATTCAGCTTTACCAAAAAATAGGAAACACTTACAATTAGGTCAGTAGCAAATGTGTACACAAACACTGCATTTTTTGTTACAGATTGACACAAATCGCATGAATAATGAGAAGGCATCTTTGTGAGCAATTGGAAGGAAACTGTGAAAGAATAACTACAAAACGCTGTAGAGAAAAACTGCATTACAAATTGGAAAAAAGCTGTAGCAGTTGAACAGGTGTTAAACATTTGATGTGTTGATATTTGTTAATTATGGACGGAAGATTGTGACGTAAAAACTGGAGCTTGCAATCGATGCGGAAATAGGAAACGAGCCGTGTGTCTTTACTGCGTGTGTTTAGGATGTTAGTGTGATGCTGCAATGGACCAGTAATTGCTAAATGTGGCCGAAAATTGGCAGGTGAAAAGTAATGTGAGCGCAAGAGTATGTATTCATCAACGCCAAAGGGCTAAAAAATACTAAACATACGTGTAGCCTGTTCTTATCGCTCATATTCCAGGAATCTCTGAACACCGGTCCGATTCCACGTGACTGGCAGGTGGGCAAGGTCATCCCAGTCTTCAAGAAAGGAAGCCGATCATCGCCAAGTAACTACCGCCCGCTTTCCATAACAAGCGTTTCTTGTAAAATAATGGAGCATGTTTTATACTCGCATATTGCTACCTTCCTATCGTCCGTTCATTTTTTTCACTCAAGCCAGCATGGTTTTCGCAAGAATCATTCCTGTGACACCCAACTGGCACTCTTCCTGCACGACTTACATTTAAACCTTGATCGTAATATTCTGACTGATGCAGTGTTTTTAGACTTCGAAAAAGCATTCGATAAGGTTCCCCATGGTCGTCTCTTACTAAAGTTTTCGCGCCTTAATATTCATCTATGTGTTCTGAACTGGATTCGAGGGTTTTTATCTAACCGTCAGCAGTTCGTATATGCCAATTCACACTCTTCATCCTTAACACCTGTGCTCTCAGGGGTACCTCAAGGAACGGTACTCGGGCCCCTCCTTTTCTTGATATATATTAATGACCTACCGTGTAACATTTCTTCCCATATCCGGCTCTTTGCCGATAACTGTGTCGTTTACCGAAGCGATACTAACTCCACCGCCCATCTCGCATTACAAACTGACCTTATTCGCATACAGGACTGGTGTAAAACATGGCTCATGTCATTAAATATTTCTAAAACCGTGTTAATGTCCATTCACCGTCGTCGTAATTACGTAGCGCCTAATTATAATATTAATAACCTGCAGATTGAAACATCCGAATCATTCAAATATCTTGGTGTGCATATCTCGCGTGACCTAACTTGGACCTGTCATATTAATCACATAATAAATTCTGCTCATTGTGCTCTAGGTTATTTACGCCGTAACCTTTCACTCGCTCCTCCCCCTATTAAACAGCTTGCTTTTCAAACCTTTGTGTGTCCCAAGCTTGTGTATGCTAACGCTATTTTTGATCCGCACCACGTTAATCTTACTGACGCTTTCGAATTGGTTCAGAACCGCGCAACACGATTCATTCTATCAAATTATTCCTACCACTCAAGCATCTCAGCACTAAAAGCTCGAATCAACTTGCCCCCCCTAGCCTCGCGCCGTAAGATAGCACGTCTTAACCTTTTTCATAAATTTCTCCATTCTTTGCCTCTTGATAACCCCTACATAAAAGAGCCCACCGCATCGCCCGGTTCAGCCACAGTAACGCAGTGTATCCCCTACAAGCCCATACTGTGACATTTCAGCAGTCATTTTTTCAGCGTACTGCACGAGACTGGAATGACCTGCCCACCGAAGTTGCCATTATCATCAACCCACTAGAATTCAAGCGGAGCGTCGCCAACCTTTCATCTTAACATTTTTTACCATTGTTTGCCAGATACCGTCCACTCCTTCATGTAATGTCTCAACCGAGACCTTTGAAGAAATAAATAAATAAAAATAAATAAATGTAGGTTACATGAAGAGCATTCTACTGCTGGAAAAAATTTAGGGTGGAAGATAGGTAATCTAAAATAAATTTATGATGAATAGCCTTTTTTGTAGCACGAGAATTTTGTTTAGGTTCAGTTTAGTTGTTGTTAGCCAGACCAAGCTGCAGTAAATAATTTGTGAGCCAAACAAAGCATAATATATCTGAAGTTTTATTTTTACCGGAAGAATAGCGCGTGTACGTGATATTGCCCCTGTTGCAGAGGAGAGATCCTTACATATTTTCTCAACATGTAAATCCCACGGTAAATATGATGAGAATGTAATGCCAAGAATCTTGTGGTGCTCAACCACTTCATTATCCTGTCCATAAAAGTTAATTGGTTGATCTAAAACGAATACTTTACTTGGAGCCCGGAAAAACATGACGTTGGTGTTTTAGGATTGATTTTAGCTGATTTGATTGTGATCAATGTGACCAATTTTTTCAAGCAAATGATTACATCTGATCACTAAATTATTTGCATTTTTACCTGAAAGGAGAATATTGCAATCATCAGCATATATAAAGAAATTAATGGTCGTGTAAACAAAAACTATGCCGTAAATGAACAGAATAAATAAAAGAGGACCTAACAAGCTTCCTTGCGGGACGCCATTTAATATCTGTGATGGGGATGACATTGGATTTTTAATGCATACGCATTGTGATTTGTTTTCCAAATATGACTTGAATATATGAAGAGGTTTACCACGAACGCCATTCATTGAGAGTTTTCTAGTTAAAATATCATGATGTAGAGAGTCAAAAGCCTTGCTAAAGTCTATAAACAACCCAAGGATAACTTGTCAGTTTTCAAAATTTTTGATAATGTGTTCTTTTAGCGTCAGGAGTGCTGACTCTGTTCACCTTCTATTTCTGAAACCACACTGCACATCCGAAATAAGCCATATCCTATAGAAAAATTTATTTAATTTCGTTTATAAAATTTTCTCAAAGCCTTTCGAGAACACGGGTATAACAGATATAGGTCGATAGTTTGTGGGTTCTTCCGTATCACCGCCTTTATACAGCACCGACACTCAAGCTCTTATCATGGCACTGGGAAATTCGCCGACGTCAATGGCAAGGTTAAAAATATAACTAAGTACTGGAGCAATGATCTGAATGACTTCTTTTACGGGCTTGATTTGCAAATTGTCTGTATCTACTGTCTACGATCTACTGTTTTTTTAGTGACATGAATGTTGTATACCTCATTGTTGTATATCTCATTGTTGTATGAATGTTGTATATCTTTCTCATCTGTGGGAGTAAGAAATAGTCTATCAATAGAATTCCAAGAAGACTTATAATGCAGTGAAAGCGAAGGATTCTTTGGCTTATCTATATTATCAAAATATTTGTTAAAAATATCCGCCAGCTCTACAGTGGAAAGTACTCGTTCTTTGTGTTTAATGTAATCAGGTAGAGCGTCTTTCTTTTTATCCCGGCCTAGTAGGTTATTACCCACTTTCCAGGCAGCTTCAGGGTGTTTTTTTATTCAGATTGAAAAATTTCTCCACATAATTTTTCTTAGAGCTCTGTAGTTCGGAATTTAAGTATTTCGAAAAGCCTTAAATTCTCTTAATGATGCATCGGTTCTAGTGCTATTAAAAATAAGAAAAAGTCTGTTTTTCGTTTTAATCATCTTGGCGTGAGCAAGGGTTACCCAGGGTTTCCGGACTTTTTTTGATGGTTTCATTGTTTTGAAGAGAAAATGGTTTGTTTAAAGTTCCAAAAATATTTGAGAAAATTTCTGATATGCGTCAATAACATTGCATGCATCCTGAACAAACGACCAATCACATGCCTCAATGTCATGCCTGAAGGCAGATATTGCCACGTCTGAAACACACTGCACTGTAGCCATTTTATCTGCACAAGTATTTGCGTGGTCAAGAGGAAGACGAAACATGACAAAGGGCAGTGGTCACTGATATCACATGCGACTGAACCGGCATTTCACGTGCATTTGAACCGGCAGTTTCAGTGTTATCATTAGATCTAAAGCAGATGATATTGGCAGTGTGACACGAGTGGGTGTTGTGACTATATTGATGAAGCCTGATGAATACATCCTTGAGGTGAAGTCCCGTGTGATCGATGTATCTTGTAGAACGTTAATGTTGAAATGACCTCCACATAATAAACGAAAGTTATTGGTGCGTACATAAACTAAAAACATTTCAAAAATTTAAGGAAAGACGGCAAGTTCCCGCTTGGAGGTAGGTGTACAACCGAAGCTATTTTGTTTCTATATTTCAGTGTCAAAATTTCACAATCATCATTTGATGTAGAAAAATTAGAAAGTAACTCGCAATCATGGCCAGTTTCGAGATAAAGAGCGAAGCCACCTCCTCGGCGGCCCGCACGATTTACAAAAAATTTTCTATATCCTCGGTCTCGGTTAACATTATTATGCCTGGTTTAAAAGAAAGTTGGTCAAAAACACACTCCAGATCTTCTGTTTTGTCTACCGCAGAACAAACATTAAGATGCAAAACAGTATGCACTGCGGGTGACGAAAGGAAAATATTCTCGGCTACAACAAAGTTATGATAGTTCATGACTACTGACGGAAAACAAGTATGGATAACAGTACCGCTCATTGAATTTTCTGAAGGTCTTGCTCACGAGTTATCTCTACTGAGCATGAATCGTCACTCTGCTTAGCGAAGACTGCCGTTGTAGATCCAGACCGACTTACCTTATACAGATATTTTTGTTTTACAGGCATGCCGAGCAATTTCCCCAAAGCAGGGCAGAGGTGCTCGTTTACGTAGAATGGTACGGAACAGTCAATTCCAATGTCTTGGTTTGTGAGTCGCAACTTTTTTGCCTTTCTCAGCACTGTGTCACGCTTTGGTCTGGACCTGAACCGAATAATAATGTTTAATTTTTGAGAGTCCCGTGTGGGGACACAATGAAAAACTCGATTTCGCCTTCGGCTATTGGCTCATGTATGGCTATCTCGATTTCCGAGAAAATTTTTCCAACTTCTTCACCTTCTTTCTTAACAACGTCCTGTATCTCGATGTTTGTATTCCTTAAGTAGACCTCCAGTTGGACTGCTCGCTTTTCAAGATCTGCTATTTCAGCAGCTAAGGTACCACATTTAGCCTCCATCGTTGCCTTTTCATTTGTTATTTTTGCATTTTTGTAATCTCTGCATTCAGGTTTTTTTGCAGTTCTTCAATTGTTTCATGTGCGTTTTCAATGCTCTTAAGGAGTTCCGTTTGTTCGCCTTTAAGGTCTCGAACCTCGTGTAGAAGTTCTCTTTCAAGTGCGGCACGAGTAAGTCTAAGTTCCCCTTTAAGTTTTGATAAATCATTTCTAATCTCTTGACTAACATTTTCCAGGTCTTTAGACATGAAGAAAAAAAACACGTTTGCCAGCCGCCAGGAACGACCCCCGTGGAACGTCTGCTCCGCGCATTGCATCATCTGTCTCGAGAACCTCGATGGTCACCACAATGAAATGACCACGAAGTGTGGCCAATGTTTTCATAAAACGCGCCCGCAAGAATGGTTCAAGAACGACCAAAGTTGCCCAAACTGATGAGCTTATAGCCTTTCAGACACTGACATTTCGGTAGGGTGGAAAGAACGATAAATTGAAAAAATTAGGAAGCGGTATACAGGATTAAGAGTACTTAAATTTATTCATATTGGAAAGAGATAGTTTCGCGTTGTTTACTGATATGGCTGCGTACATATATGCTACACTGCTTTGAGCGCGCGGCAGCGGGTTTGATTACCGGGAGCAGTAGCGGCGTTGCAGTGGAGGCTATGTACACAAGGACGCGGTCGCACTGACACTTCTGATGCAAATCGCAGGACAGCATGTAGGCGTAGCTAAATCGAAACTGTCAGCTTTAATAAGCCTAATTTCCTATAATCATACATGGCCCTAAATGGCCTTCACCACACCAGGGGGATTTAAGTTTTACGACGGAATGAATCACTGACCCGTGAAAGCAGCGGTTCGGTGCTAGACCCGTTTTCGCGAACATCTTACTCCAGAAAAGTGGACGCGAGGCCGGGGACAAATCTTGCAACCACCAGAAAGCTGGTGTGTATCCGGGGGCACAGATGTCGAGCCCAGTACCTCTCAAATGCGATCGTAAGGTGATAAGGTTTTATTTTTGCAGTATTGCTGTGATCGTTGTAGTAGTCATTGGAGTCCTCTAGCAGTATAGAACCCGTTTTGCCTTAAAAAAACAAGAAAAACGATTTCAAGTATATTACACTACACCACCTTATGTTGCAAACGGCACTCCCTACAAAGGTTTTTTACAGCCCCCAATCTTTCATGAATGCAGGTATACGTCTAGCGTGCACAAAAGTGATATGGGGCATGCTGTATTGGTTCATGTAGCACATCTTGTTTTAACTTGTTCTTTTTTTCAGCTGGTCAGGCAGCCATGTGGTCCGCAAGTTGTGAAGGTTTCAACACAGTGCGCAACAGCAGGCCGCAGGAGACCACGGGTGTTCTCGTTTCGTGCCTTTTCAAACTCTTCGTTACCGGCCGCGTGCAGGTGCCGGTTAACTGCAGAAGCACAATGTAGAAAACCTGTGGAACGGTATTCACGCAACTGCACCGAGGAGGCCGCCACCACTTCGCGGAAACTCCCCTCCCTAGTGAACTGTAGCCTACCGTGATCTCGAGACCAACATGCTAACTGGTGGCTTTTTTGGTGATGGCAGGCCCCGTCGACGCATTGTCAACGTAGGCGTCATAGTATAGAGCGCCAACCCGAGGTTCCACTCCAGACATGACGGCGGTCCAGACTTCCGTAGCTGACCGCATTATAAAGGCCAATAGACGATGTGCAGTTTGGGCATTTGGCCGGTTTTGTTGTGTAATGCGGCGTAGTTCCATGTACAGTCTACAACAGCTGCCAAAGCATCTAAGCGTCGGAACTAGGGAAGAAACCACCGGAAATGCGTCACCGTGGTGGTCGCTGGGAGGTCAGCTGACGGGTCTACTAGGATGGGTGCACTCCCATGTGGGTGCTCCTCGCGACATCCACGGTCCTTTCATGAAGCGGGGTAGTGCCTTCCGTCGCCAGTGCCGAATGCCCCATGTGTGCTGGGGCTGAACCGGGGAGACGAAATGCGTTGGGTGAGCTCGGAGACCGGCAACTACCAAGATGAAACTGTTGCGCTGGTCATAGTGTGGCCTCCCCTGCTGTTGCAGTAGCTAGCTCCGTGTTCAGCAACGGCCAAGCATCCAGGGTGCGGTCAGGTGCCTGCTCAGTGGCGCTAAGTCTGCAAGCCATCGGTTTGTCAAAGACCGGTAGGCAGACGCATATAACGTGGCCATGTCCCATCGACGAAACAGCCTTTGGCCTGGATCGAGCAAATGGAATAGGAGAACGTGTGCAACGCACACCACGAGGGAATCTTCTTTGCTTTCAGCTCCCTGTTGTCAATGGCGCATGTGCAAGAAACAACGCGACGCATTTTGTACGAGTCATACCTAGGGGGAAAATGAAGTTAGAGCAAAAATATAAGAAAATTGTGGTATCGGCCTCGAGGGCCGCCCTAAAAGTGAGTCGAGACACAGCAAAACATGACGAATGACATATTATTAATGACAGGATGGGCTTTTATATAGAACAATCTTATGACATTTCAAATTACATATGCACATAGACAAGTCCAAACCCAGTCCAAGTAGAACCAAACTGAAACTGATACCCAAGACACAACATAGTTCCTTCCTTCAGAGAAAAGCAAACTTTGGTGAAAAAGTGAAATGGAACAGGAAATTTTGAATACAAAGTTATGCAAATACAACATGAACAAATATCTGAACACAGACATTAGCTTATACCCCTGTCACACGGGCATTTCGAGGGCCCTCGAACCGATAGTCTATCGACTCGAAGGCGATCGAGCGCTGCCACACGGGCAGTTTCAATGGCGATCGAGTCAATAGCCTATCGAGTCAACGGAGTAGCGCAGAACTCCATCGAGATTTCGAGGGCCTTCGAGCGCTGCCCAAGGTTGCTAGCGTTGCTCCGAGCGGCGCCAAGCGCACTTTCGTACAGCGCCGTGTCGTTCGCTTTCTTGTCTTTTGCGCTCGTTTTTGTTCGCGCTGTTTGTTCAAGACACATTCACGGTGAAAAAACATGAACAAACATTATTCGCATAAAATTTAATGTAAGCAGCCTGTAAAATTATTTTAAAATTATATTAGACTGGTTTTAAGCGCATTCATTTTGCGTTGCAGTCTTTGCGTTGCTTGCGTACTTAACGTCGACAACATGGCGGCACCCTGCCTGCCCGCTTCACAGCGATAACAGCTTTGTCGCTAATCCCTCAAAGCAATATCGTGTTCTAAGCGGTTGTATTCGCCTTCGATTTGCCCATTCTTACTCTCGCATAAAGTTTCAAGAGAAAAATAGCTCTTGTTTTTCAGATATCATGGCGATTTCCCCGGTCTTAAGCCTGACGAAGCAGCGCTCCGACGCAGTTGGACTGGCTTGGTTTTGGCTCGTCTTGTATTAAAGTGGCTACAGCAGTGTATGCATATGTACGTCGCGTACGTGCAACTAAAAGGGTTTTTAACGACTTTCGCGTATGCCTGTATTTCAGCATTTAGTATACATTTATCAACTATTTTTGTTATTTTTGCAAAATCCATAGTAGCGATTGTGGCGCCACTCATCTGTGGCGTAAGACACGAGAACCATTTCAATGGCCATTGAGATTTGCCGTGTACCAGCGGCGAGTTCGATGGCGATTGAGAATCTCGAAGACCCTCGACTCGAGGGTGATTGAAACTGGCCGTGTGACAGGGGTATTACTCGTATGCAAGCTTTGAATCCGAAAACAAATTTTTTTACTCCATCTCGAAATAGCAATGAATGAACACTTCACCCTTCATCAAAAATGAACATTTCACACTTCGTCAAACCAATGAACATGTGAAAGACCCCAAAAGAACAATGAATACTTCATAGAAAACAATGAATATACTCATCCGAAATATATTTCTCCCCCTTTTTTTAAAGAACTAATGAGGGTTATTAAATACGTGGCAAGCTGATATCCCCAAGAATGTTTAACAAATGCTGCTAGGGCAGTGTCACTGAAGGCTTCTAGTAACGCCAGACAGTAGAGCTCACGTGCTATCATTATGGTTTGGATTACTGGTCGATTCCACTAGCATCCCCAGCGAATCAGCAGATGGGCGTCCCCACGAGCAGTGAATCTTTCATCCAAATGAAATGAAATCTTATAAAATGCTCCTCCTTATTGCTGCCTTTATGAAGTGACCGTAGAACATCGGCTAGTTTTAATTGCCTGGAAGAAACAACCTACATCAATGAAAACTTAAGGTCCACACGACCATAGAACATCGGCGGGCTTTACTCAACTGGAATATACACACAAGAACCATTGGCCAATTCTACTCAACCGGAATAAACATAGAAAAGAACAGCAAGTCACCTTCTAAAGAAGTCATGCAACTCTAACTGAAAAGACATAATGTTTGACATGAAACAGCACTAAGTGCATCTGTCGGCACGAAGGAAAGAAAATATACACCGTAGCCTGAAAAATCGTACGCAGTTCTTAACAGTTGGGCATTATCTTTATCTTGTTAGAATGTCACTTAGAAGAATGTTGTTATTAAGCAATACAACATCATAATATTATACTGAATAGTCCTGAAAACACAATGAAAGAAATATCAGAAATATCAAAACATGTCACATATTAACATCAGTATAATATTATGCAGTCAAATATATCACATTTGCTTGAAATATAATAGCTGCTGAGAAGGAGAAACTGCGAAGGACAGAAATGACTGAAAAGGATGTAAAATACCTGGCTGCATATCATGATGAAAGTTAGAATTATATTACCCAAGAAGTTAAATCTCAATTCAATGCCCCTTCTTAGCCAAGGGAGAAGAATGTAAGATAAGTTACTGGGACACATAGTGCTTAAACCTGTATGGCCTTCGAGTGTTCCTTCCTGGTCGCTCCGGTTCCAAACTCGATTCCTGAGGAACGTTGTCAGTCCAGGTTCCGAAGGCTGTCGTCGGCGTCAGTTCCTAGGCAGAACACGTGGAGCTGGCCACCCCCTGTCGCCGCTGCACTGACATACGCCGACGTCGTCGCTCAAACGCCGCCCCTATCGCCGCTCCGCTGACATGCGGAGACGTCGTCGGAAGACCTCGATCGCCTTATACGAATGTATGCGCTAATAGCGACACAAAAGACAATACACACGCGACGCAAGCGCAAACTAACAACTGTTTATTTCTGTTTATTGCCAGAGAGGCAATATTTATAACATTCCAATATCATGCGGGAAACAATACAGTGGGAAATCAGGTAGTTGTGTCAACACGATGCTTCTAGAGCAAAATAATGACTGAAAAAATTAACCACCCGGTGAATTTACCGCAACATTGCAGCAGGTGTAAAAAGAAATGTGAACCAATGTTCAAAAAGACAATAATTGTATGCAAGCAGAAAGAACGGATTGGAAGAGAAATAGTTGTACTGTTTTAATCAAAAAGGCGAAAAATGGAACGTGTGTAAGCACTTCTATTGCAGTTACAGAAAACAAAATTGGTATGATAAATGCAGATGTTGGGTTGTGGTGATGGTCACGAGACTGATGACGGGAAGGTTGCATCTTTTAAAAACTGACGTTGCGTATATAAACGCATCTTCCGCAAGGAATAAACGGTTGTTAGTTTGCGCTTGTGTCGTGTGTGTATTGTCTTCTTGTGTCGCACTGAGCGCATAAGTTCTTATAATGATCAATCAAATGGCCCCGGTATTAGCCTTGCTCGTTCGCCTACCTATCCTTCGCCTGCAATACCTGTGCGAGTGGCGGCTCCCCTTCGGCCGGCTCCGCGCGTCAGCAATCCCTGGCGCACCATTGACTACCGGCCTAACTGCTACAACTGCAGCTTGCCTTGTCATGTGACCCGGCTTTTCCGTCGTCGTCTCCCAGTCTACACGCCAATTCCTCAAGCTCCCGCGTACTGGCCTTCCACGAGTCAGTACTCCGGGCCTGCTGAGCCGCCGCCAAGTTGTCCTTTTTCTTCTGACCGTTCGGCCCTTTCTAGACCCCGTTTAACTTTGCCGAGGCGCCGCTCTGTTTCTCTTAAGCGACGTCGCCCCAATACAATTCTGAAGGAAAACTAAGTGCCGCAGTTCTTGAGTCGAGAACTGCTTCCCTGTAGAACTTTTCAAGACCTGGCATATCCCCTCTAATCTGACCGAAATTTTTGTCGAGTGTATTTCTGTCTTGGCCCTTGAGGACCCGTTCTGCAATTTCTTGTATGTACGAAAAGTTTCTGTAGTTCGTTGAAGAAGGTAAAAACGCCGTTTGCTGGACTGTCGCTGCGTCTGGCCAGCGCTGAGCACATCAAGCCGTCCGCAGCGTGTAGCGCGCGAGTTGTTTCAGGACTCCCTCTACACAATACAATTCGTCGTGCTGCCTTCCTGTTCCCATCCTGTTATTCTGGGCTGGGATTTCCTTTGCCGCCATGAAGCTATCATTGACTGTGCTCGAGCGGAATTCGAGTTCTTTTCTCTGCACAATTCTTTGCTCTACGCTACTCCTTCTGTTGCATGTGTTAAAGCCATCGCCGCCGAAGACACTGACATTCCCCCATGCTCCTCTGTTCTTGTTCACCTGTCTTGCGAATCTATCAGTGACGACTCTGTCCTCTTTACTCCAGGCCACACTTTTCTGCATCGCAAGTGTCTCCTCTGCCATACGCCATACTGACTGTGTCCGCTGGCCTGTCGATACTTTTAGTCTCTAACCCGTTTTCCTGCACTACCGCTCTGCGCCTTGGTGAATGCCTGGGCAGTGCGCAGCCCATCGCATCTGTGCTCATCCGCGAGAAGACCGACGAAGCACCGCTCAACACCATGAACGCGCTCAGCCCACCTGCCCCTACGCCAGATCCTTCTGCTACTGAATTGTTCATGCGTTCCATCGAAGCCGATCTTCCTCCTCCGCAAAGAACACAGCTTCGCACCCTCCTTAGTTAATGTCGCTCTTCCTTCGATGCTCACGAAACCTCCTTGGGCGGAACTTCCACCGTCCCCCATCGCATCGACACTGGTGCCCACGCACCACTGCGGCAGCGCCCTTATCGTGTGTCTCCAACCGATCGCCAGACTATTGCAAAGCAAGTCAACCAAATGCTTCAATACGGCGCCATTCAGCCCTCACACAGCCCTTGGGCATCGCCTGTTGTCCTTGCGAAAAAGAAAGGTGGCTCCATACGCTTCTCTGTCGATTAGCGCCGCCTTAATAAGATAGCGCGCAAGGATGTCTATCCCCTTCTATAAATAGACGACGTTCAGGACTTTTTGCAAAGAGCGGAGCTCTTTTCATCCCTCGATTTACGTTCTGGGTACTCCAAGGTCCCCATGGAAGCGGCCGATTGTCCTAAAACTGCTTATGTGACCCACGACGGATTGTATGAATTTACTTTTATGCCGTTCAGCCTTTTTATTGCACCTGCAGCCTTCGGAAGGATGATGGACACAATTTTGCGTGGACTCAAGTCGAAGATATTCCTATGCTACCTGGACGACATTCTCGACTTTTTCCCTGACTGAAATTCATCCATCCCGCCTGAATCACGTTTTCACCTGCTTCTCTGATGCCGTCCTGCAACTCAACTTGAAGAAATGCCGTTTTGCTGCGCGCCAACTGGCCATTTCAGGATACGTTTTCTCCAAGGAAGGCGTTTGTCCCGACCCAGCTCAACTTCGCGTTATTGCTGCGTTTCCCAAGCCTACTTCCATCGAAGACCTGCGCAGCTTCTTAGGTCTGTGCTCTTACTTTCGCAAGTTTATTCGCAACTTTGCTTCAACAGCTGCTCCTTTAACACAACTGTACGGCAATTCCGATTTATTGATGTGGTCTCCGGCGCGCGAAAATGTTTATAACACCTTGCGCTGCCTCCTCGCAGCGCCACCCATACTGCGCCGTTTCGACTCGGCCACTCCTACCGAGGTCCACACGGACGCCAGTGGTGTTGGCCTCGGCGCTGTACTTGCCCAGCGCAGCCATGGTTTTGATGAATACATTGTTGCCTATGCAATCCGCACATTTACGAAGGCTGAATATAATTACTCCGTCAGTGAAACAGAGTACATGGTCATCATATGGGTCCTTTTCAAATTTTGCCCCTACCTCTATGGCTGCTCTTTTTACGTTGTGACGGACCATCATGCGCTTTGTAGGCTTTCCTGTTTGAAAGACCCATACAACCGCCTTGCCAAGTCGGTTCTTCGTCCGCAAGAATATGACACCCGCCTGGTCTATCGTTCCGGCCCCAAGCATCAAAACGCTGATGCCCTGTCCCGCTTCCCACATACAGCCGATATCGCCAGCCTTTCCACCTCTGACGCCTCCCTGTCGTCGCTTCACATACGCGACATGACCTCAGCGCAACGTACCGACCCCTGGATCGCTTCTCTTCTCGACATTGTCTCGAACCCCACGGCTGCTTCTTCATCCCCTGCTATCCACCGCCATGCTTCTTACTTCGTGATTCGCGATTATCTCCTCTATCGCCGGGACTACCACTCCGACGGTCGCAAGTGGTTACTTGTTATTCCTCGCCACTTGCGCACACACAAATGCGCATATTTTAACGCTAACCGACAATATTTGATACTCCATCCCGAAATAACAATGAATAACACTTCAGCCTTCATCAAAAACGAATATTTCACACTTCATAAAACCAATGAATATCTGAAAAATCCCAAAAGAACAATGAACACTTCATAGAAAACAATGGGTATACCCATAGTAAATATATTTCTCCCCCTTTTTTTAAAGAACTAATGAAGGTTCTTAAATTCGTGGAAAAGCTTATAATTCCCAAGAATGTTTAACAAGTTAGGCTTGGGCAGTGTCACTGAAGGCTACTATTAACGTCAGACAGTAGAGCTCACATGCTATAATTAAGGTTTGGATGAATTGTCTATTCAACTAGCATCCCCAGCGAATCTGCGGGTGGGCGTTCCCACGAGCAGTGAATCTTTCATACAAATAAAAAAAATCTTAGAAAATGCTCCTCCTTCTTGTTGTCTTTATTAAATGACCGTAGAACATCAACCAGTTTTAATTGGCTGGAAGAAACATCCCACATCAAAGAAAATAAAGGTCCACACGACCATAGAACATCGGGGGGCTTTACTCAACCGGAATATTTACACATGAACATCGGCCAAATCTACTAAAAAGAAATAAACATAGAAAAGAACGGCAAGTCAACTTCTAAAGAAGTCACACAACTCTGATTGAAATGACACATAATGTCTGACATCCAACAGCACTAACTGCATCTGTATGCATGAAGAAAAGAACATATACACAGTAGCCTGAAAAACCGCACTCAATTCTGAACAGTTGAGAATTATTTTTATCATTTTAGAATGTTACTTAGAAGAATATTCTCATTAAGAAAATCAACCTCATAATACTCTTCTGAATAGTCCTGAAAACCTAATGAAAGAAACATCAGAAAGATCTAAAGATATCACATCATAAGATAAGTGTAATATTATGCACTGAAATCTATCACATTCGCTTCCTATATAATAGCTACAGAGATGGAGAAACTGTGTAATAATATGCATTGAAATCTATCACCTTCGCTTGCCATATATTAACTACTGAGAAGAAGAAACTGCGAAAGACAGAAATGGCTTTTAAAATGATATAAAATATCCGGTTGCATTTCATGGTGAAAATTAGAATTATATTACCCAAAAAATAAAATATCAATGCAATACCCCTTCTTAGCCAAGGGAGAAGAATGTAAGTTATTGGGACACATAGTCCTTAAACCTGTACGGCTTGCGAGTGTTCCTTCTTGGTCGCTCCGATGCCAAACTCAATTCCAGGGGAAACGTCAGTCCAGCTTCCGAAGGCTTCCGTCGGCATCGGTTCCTAGGCGGAACAGCTGGTGCTGGCCCCCTTTCATCAGGCAGCACTGAACACTGGGCACGCAAGGCAGGAGGCACATCTTGCCTGCTCACAGAAACATCACTTGGACACTGACCACTCGTGCCAGAAGGCACTTCACACCCGTTCACAGTTAAATCACTCACATCAATGTGGAGGTGGGACGACATGGATTGTCCAGCTGGTGGCCGTGAAGATATGTTGAAGCGAGTTCTAGGTTCTGAAGATTGAGGTGCCGATGATGCATCAGGTAACTGCAGAGGCAATACTGGGCTCTCCGAGCCTTGATCCTGTCCATAACTTTTAGAATCGTAGCGAAAAAGGTAACTGAACTAATTCAAAATGTTAATCATCTTCCCGATTCAGTTGTTTTGGTACATTTGCCAGCTTGGAAGCATTTCATGCCTTGCTATTATCAATGCGGTATGATACTGGACCATGTTGTTGAATGACCTCCTGTGGTGTGGAGAAACGTCTGTCACCTTTGAGCTGAATGTTGGGTTTACAAACTTTGACAAAATCTCCTGGCTGAATTCGGGGTGGTTGTGCACACATTTTAACTGTGTATTCTTTCATAATGATCTGTTTCATCTCCATCCTTTTCCTCAAATATTGAATAGCTAGATATGGAATCTGAGCAAAACATGGACGGAAATGAAGGATATCCCACAATATCCAGCTTTGTACGATGGCATCTTCCATGAAGAACTGCCGGTGCCACCCCTGTTGTGGCATGAGGTGTAGGTCTATATATACACAAATACTGTGCAATTGCGGATTTCAAAGGACGCCGCTCCAGCGCTGACAGTAGAACAAAAGACTTGAAAGTTCTGTTAAATCTTTCGATTTGTCCGTTGGCTTGTGGGTGATATATCGACGAATCTTGATTGTCCTGTTACTCAGAATTTGCTAAAGTTCTTGTGACATGAACTGAGGGCCTTGATCGGATACTATCTCTTCTGAATAGCCTTCATAGGCATAACATCAAGTAAGAAATCTGAAATATCTGTAGTTGTTACTTTATCAGTCAATTTTACCTCACGCAATTTCGAAAAATAGTGAAATAAAGAAATGGCATAGCGAAAATGCCGAGGCGATCGCTCAAACGTGCCGACTATGTCGATTGCCAACTTTTTCCAAGGTTTCTAGGAAAAAAACAGGCTGCGAAAGTGTCACAGATGTTTTCGCCGTTTTTCTACATTAACGGTAATAGTTGGAATGATCTCTTTCTCCGACGCGTATGTCGTAGCTGGAATGTAATCTTCTTCTCACGCGTACTCTTGCACTTCTCTCCTAGAAAGTCGACGTCGATTGCAAACTGACTGAAAATGTCCAACTCGTCCACAATAAAAACAAGTGGTTCTTTGCGCAGGACGTGTAGGTGCCGACAATATGTGGCGATCTGATCCACACCTGTTGCAGTAGCAGTACGCCATGTTGCGCGTTGCGCGTCTGTGCGTGTTAATTTACGGAACCCTGTCGGAAAAGTTGCGTTCGTTCAGATGGCTGCCATCAACGCTGCTGAAATTGCGTCTACTCGTGGACGGTGTTACAATGCGTTGTTGCGCCAGGCGTCTAGAACATTGTGGACCTTGTGGACGCATGACGTATTGCCGCTCTTGAAATGTAGCACAAGGTTGTGAACAAGTTTGGTGAAACGGAGGCATGGTTTCTTGACGTCGGGGACGAACGATGCAATGAGTAGGTTTCTTCCTGCATTGGTGCTGCGACTTTTTGAGTGTCGCGAGCAGTTTTCTCATAACAAAAAGCAATATTCGAACCAATGGCGAAGGAGATATCGGATCCCTCTAACAAAAGGCGTTCGCGAACACGTAGCGATGAAACGCCGGTCACGAACCTGTCTCTCATTGCTTCATCTGGCGACGCAAAACTGGACGGGTTTGCCAGATCTCTGAGTGCCGCTAAGTATTCGGTGACCGATTCATCTGACTGCTGCACGCGGTTCTAGAATATTTGACGTCCTACAAGCAAATTTGTCGACATAAAATTCTTGTGCAAGTAATGTCACTGCAGCCTCATACACATCTGGCGCAGTATATCCCGTTTCTGTGGACGCTGCTTCTGGAAGCGATGCAATCTCCAGTTGCGTATTAGTACGTGCAAAATAAATTCTGCGCCCTTCGTCCCCTAAATTGTATATCAACAACGATTTCTTGCTTTCAGGTGATGCTGATGAACCACCAGATAAGGGCCACCCAAGAAGTGAGTAGAGACTCAGCAACACATAAAGAATGACGTTTTATTAATGGCGGGATGGGTTTTTATATCGAACGGTCACATGACAATTCGAAGTACAGATGCAAATAGACAAGGCCAAATCCAATTCAAGTAGAACCAAATTGAAACTGAAGCCTAGGACACAACAAATATATAGGTCACGATAAAAAGGACCAAAGGTCATCGCTATCTGTCATTATTTTCTTGTAAGAAGTTACATTTTTCTGGATGCATATGATGTATGCAGATATTTGATATTATTTCACCTTTTCAAGTGTTTTCCCGCCTTCAAATCTTGAGCAGTATTAGTTAGTAGATCGGCTCTCTGTCATCTTTGTTGATCTTAACGGTCACAGAATGCACTAATCGTGATTTAACTACTGCCCGATACAATTTCGTAGTTAGCTAGTAGCCACGCTTTGACACTGCCCGTATTTGAAAGCACAGAAGTTGAATCATCGAAGCAGCCTTTCAGCTTTGTCTATGTCCACTCAACGAACTTCGAGGGGAATATACATAGCTTTCATTTTCAAGAAACAGTGGCAAACGTGCGAAGAGCTGGCTACTGGTAAGTATAAAAGTGCTTAAATGCTTTTCGTTAAAAGAAACCAAATTGCTAATAACCCTACAAAAAAGCAATTAGAACATGTATCCTGCGGGATTTCGGGGTCAAAACTTTCCTCAGCGCGCATAGCACATCACCTAGGTGGGTTGTTTGGTTACCATCAAATAAAGATGGCACATTCCCACTACGGGGGATCGGCCAAGACACAAGCGGTGAATCGCTGGAAACAGTAGCGTTTAGACAGAGAAAAGAGTAGTAAAAGGGAATAGGCTGACAGATTGGACGACGCAACGACAGAGTCCTGTTAACTGGGACATCGAAGACGGAACAATCGCTTTATGTGCCAATTCGAACGCAATGCATGTAATGTTTCACTTTCGTACTGATTGAGAGCGGGGAGGAAAAAATGGGAGTCGCTGCGTTTCTAGGAAATTTTACGCAGCGGAGCGCACACTCCTGGTGGTTGGTCTAAGCAAAAAAGTACCAAGGGAAAGCACAGCCGCAGAGGACGCAGACAGACACAACAGTGAAGCAGAATTTGTAATAAGCACCTCTTCAAAGGGAGAAGCGGCAGCTGTAAAGCAGATAGTGGTCTACTGTCTCTGGTTCGGCTCAAAATGGACACAGTGGACACACCGCGAGACAATATTTGTGAAGGTAGAAATTTAGCAGAGGAACCCGGCAAAGCAAAAGTGTAAAAGAGACTTCCAGTATGCGCGAACGCCAGTCTTTGCTACTACTTCAAGGATGTAGAAGATACTGATATTTGGGAGATGATGTAATAGGCGACGCAGCAAATTCCCGAAATATTGGGTAGCTGCGAAAGCTCACCGCAGATTTATGTGTACAGGTTGGCAGGACAGCAATAATTTGGCCGCATAAAGAGGCCCTTGCTGAGGGATCTGCAAAGTCATTTAATTGAAAACCCATGTGCCTGCGAACCCAAAGCAACTTTACAGAATTTATATGGAGCGGGATCCGGAACTTAAGTAGCGTAATGCCCGAGACTGTGGGTCGATAATGAAGAGCAAATAGAGAGAGTCCGTCATAACTTTGACTTGGGAAACGATAGTTTCTAATTTATGTAAGGATAAGATTACTGCTAATAATTCGGCCTGATAAATTGAAGTGAAGTCAGGAAGATCGAGAGAAAGGACCAATCGAAAGAAGGTGTAAAAATGCCCACATCTTCTTTTTCGCGATCCTGTGAGGAATCGGTAAAAATAACAGTGTGAGATGGAAAGTACTTCAGGTGGTCTGCAACAAGCCCTGAAGGAAAGGAAAGGGCTGCAGTTTTTCATTCGATGAGAAAATTTCATCAAATGAAATCTACACGGAAAGAGATGTTATACATTAGGCGGACATATGTGAATTGAACGTTTAAGGGGTTAAGGAGAGACTGCACGAGCTATATACACGCATTAATCAAATGAGACCAGGCGGCATTAAAAAGACTGCATGTTGACCCAGAAACACTGTACAGGAGATGAGAATAAGTAAGTTGCACAATTTTAAAAATGTTTGAACTCTTAACAGGCGGAACATGGCTGATAAATATGGATTTCGCGATTCGCGCTTCAATGTGCAGAACAGCATTGGCGACATAGTTTGGACACCCCAGACAGAGGCGGAACGCCTCATACTCCTAGAGTTGAAGAGGGCGTAGATTATATGCAGAACCTTCTGAGAATAAAGCACAGTCGAACTCCAAATTTAGGCGGACGTACTTTTTATAAATCAACAGACGTGTGTACCTTTTCATGCCTGACCTAGGAATGCAAAGCCTACGCATGATGCCAGTGGTACGAACTCCTTCTGCAGAAACTTGCTCAGTGTGTGCCTGCCAGGATAAGATAGTGTCGTATATTACTCCGAGATACTTCAGCGGCTGAACTTGATAAATTATGCGATTTCTATTTCCCCGCTGATATTTACAGGATGAGAAGCCGAGAAGGCTCAAAATGCGCATATTTTCACATTCAGAGACAGATGAATTCTTCCTAACTAGCTGTCAAGAACACTGAGGTAATTCTGCAAGGTTTGCTAAAGACACTGAATATCACTTGCGGCGGCAGAAAATGAGATATCATTGGCGTACGCACGAGTTTTCAGATTTTTAAAGCATGTAATTGAGCTTAGAGAGATGTTAAAAAGAACAGGGGAGAGATTGAACGCTTGCGGAACTCCCCTTATCTGTCGGCAGCTCCTAGACGAAACACTGTTCCGGCAGCCACAAAATGATGTTTTACAAGAAAGCATATGCCCACGCAATAAAATAGTTCGGGAAATCACGGTCCTGTAATCTGTGGAACAGCGTCGTGTCCTCAACGCGGTCGTATGCTTTAATAACATCCATAGTGACAAGCGCGGCAAACTGTTTACTGCTGCGAGCTAATTTAATACGGCTCTCTAGGTTAGTATGAGCACACCAAATCGAACAGCCCGGTCTGGAACTACTTTGATACGGATTCAACAGATAAATGAACCGTCCCGACTGAGCCGGATCCTTTTTAGTAATTTCACTAGGTTTGATGTAAATGAAATCAGCCGTATGTTCTCTGAAGTAAAACCCTCCCCTTGTTTTATAGGCAATTGAACTGTTTCCGCGAGACGCCTCTTATGAGGTATCCACGGACCTTTAATGAAATTGTTAACTTAAGCCAAGGGGTCAATAGGATAATCGTTAAAGAAAATTTTGGTCATAGATGCTTTGACCTTATTGGAGCCAGGAGCCGCTTTATATATGCGCAGAACAATTCGCGATAGCTCAGGCACAGAGACCTCAACAAAATCACTTGAGGTGCATGTGAATATAGCCGGAGAAAGAAACGCAGGTGTAAGTCGAGGCTTTATTCTACATACAATGCCCTCTAAGCCCTTGGCGTTGCCAACAGGGGACAGAATGAGGGATTCAATGTTGACAGCCGGCAGAATCACTTCTCTGCTCCTCTTGAAATGAAATATTTCCTGATTGTGAAAGAAAATCATAATGACTTGTATGATGGCTGTACTTTGCGCGGGAGAATTTTCTTCCAGGCTGCTTACCGTCGTTATATGGACACATGCAATCAGCATTCCACAAATTACTGATGACTGCATCCTTGGTTCTCTTGACAAAACATTCGGACTTTAGCCTTGCACTCTCAAACACTGAGCAATGATGTGCAGCCTTGCATTCGGCACTTTACTCGGCGCTTGTGTCTGAAGTGATTGTGAGACCTGATTTTGGGGGGTCTTTAAAGCCACTGTAATTTAAGGTGCCATGGTATTGACCATTTCTCTCCACACCCGCCGCGATGAATAAGTGGTCTTGCGACTCTTGAGCCCAAGGATGCTGGATGATGTCCTGGCCGCGGCTGTTGCATTTTGATTAAGACATAGGCAAGAACACTCGTTTGATGTGATTGTTGATGTAGTTGAACAGCAGGTGGCCATGATGTGCACTGCTTGGCTTGAGAACTACCGACCGAACGCTCCAGCTTCTTCTTGGTGGAGTTTGTTTTCATTCAACATTTGTGATGATGGCAGTGAGGATTAGGAAAAGCAGCCGCGGATGATGGTGATGAAGGCATTTTAATTGCAACTAATTTTGGCAGTAGGTCTCCCTTTTCTGGGAGTGTACTGAACCTTGCAGCTGCCGTTGCTGTTTCTAATAAGCTCCTGCTTAACTTTCAGGTCCTAGCTCCTACCGCTCAATCTTCGTTTCATGTATCGTTTCTATTATTGTATTGTTGTGGTAGGCCCATACCAAGCGGTATATTTGCTCCTTTGTGCCACAGCATGCGCATTGTTGCTTATAGCAATCTGGTTAGATTGCGTGGTCTTTTTGGTCTTGAAAAGTTTTGTTTGTATTCTTCTCAGTGTTATTTCGTGTTCCCTCTCTAGCTTTTCATCTGGTGCTGCGTATTCTCTTCTGTCTTACCTATAGTGTTGTAGGATTTCTGAGTATGTGGTCAGCACGTTTGAGTAGTTATCCTCATTTGAGTTGGGGTGGCCGGGGCAAGAGTGCTCTGATAATAGACATTAAGCTTATCGGTCGGTAATATTTCATGTCCTTGACGTCTCCTTTCGTATGAATTAAGAAAATATAACCGTTCTTTCAAGCTTCTCATCATAAGGTCAAAGCCATTGCGTTGTCAGGGTGGCTAGTTTTTTCTAGTACAGTCTCCCCCCATCCTTCAAGAGATATGAGGTTACCTGATCCTCAGCAGCTGCTTTCCCGCTTTGTATTGCTCCTAAGGCTTTCTTTACTTCCTCGTTCGTTACTTGTGGGATGTGCCATTGCTGTGCGCAATTGCCGCTCATTGATGTTCTGATTAAATTGGCAAGTGTATACATTTGTGTAAAAATGTTTGGCTAATTTAACTACCTTATCTATATTGCTGATCACATTGCCCTCTTTATCTCGTTGCGCATATATCTGGTTTTTAGATATGCCTAGTTTCCTCTTCACTGCTTTAAGGCAACCTCCGTTCGTTAGAGGATGCTCAATGTTCTCCAAATTAAACTTCCTTTTGTCGGCTACCTTGCGCCTATTTATTAACTTTGATAGCTCTGCCAGTTGTTTTCTGTCCGTAGTGTTAGGCGCTTTCGTGCTTTGGCTTTGCTTAATCGTATATTTCTTCTTCTGGTATCCTGGTATCCTTTCAAACCATCCTAACGCCTACTTCTACAGCACACACCATAATTATATCTGTGAGATTATCGTTAATTGTCTGAACGTTAAGTTCGTCTTACTCAGGTAGAGCCAAATATATGTTCGGCAGCGATATCCAGAATTTCTTTATTATCTCTCTTACCGCCAACTTGTTAATGGGCATCCGCTTCACTAATTTCTCCAGTTTCCTCATCAGGCCTCAGCTCATTTCAGACCTTACCATTCAGTGGTTAATAGAACGCACATTTCTGAGGACCTCCATTACGACAAGCACAAAACATAGGTCGCTCCTGTTCCCCAGAAATGTCTGAGCTCCTTCTCATACGCCCCTCGCCATGTACACTTGCCACGGCCCTCATCATCGTTACTCTAAACAGATGCCCTGTCCCGGAAGTTGACCCGCTCAGCTCCTGGGCATTCACATCTAGAACAATGGCCGGAACACTTTCACTCTCAGGAAACTCAAACGGATTACGGAAGTGATCTCGCACCTTATCAGAAACTTGCCGGAAAACACTATGACATAAAAGAGCAGGATTTGGGGCGCATCATTCAAGCGTTCATATTCAGTCTTTTCTTCTACACAGTCCCGTACCTCCCAATTACACGAAAATAAATCGCCACCCAAGGTGCTATGCTCCGTAAAGATTACAAGTTGGGCCGACACCTTCCTCCTAGCACACAAACCACAGATATTCTCCGATGTGGCCTCTACAACACTAAAGGCGAACTGAAACAGGCCCACAGACAAGCAAAATGCACTTTCCTAGCTCAATATTTCACAGCACGTCACATACTTGACACCATCTTAACTTGCATACCCGCAGCCGACTCCACACTACTGTCAGTTCCCTACCCCATATACACACAGCACCTAGTAAAACTTCTTCCTCTGAGCATCCACGTCACATATCACTCAGCCGGTCGTATAGCCCCTGCAAAAGCCCTCCACAAATAATACGGTTCGGAAGCCGACGCCTTATGGGCAGACGCAGCCTGGACGGGAGAAGACGCGGGAATTACAGTCGTCCACTCCAAACCATCGCCACTCTTCAGCTTCCTGCCACATCCACCCCGGAATCCCCTGAAGAAAAGGCAATCGCGTTTGCTCTTACACGCTCTAATGCTCGTTACGTCCTTACCGACCCAAAACGTCACTTTAATATTGTGCATAACGGCGAGTCCGTTAGACAGCTTCCCGCACCTTCAGCTCGCCCCCTATAAGCCTGCCTCACCATGTGGGGCTGATCTGGGTGCCCGCGCATTCTGGTAACCTAGGCGACGAAGCAGCCAACGACAACACCCGACGTTTTGTCAAAAGTACAGTGGCGGAATCAGAGGCGGGCTGTTCCCGTGGGTGCATGCACTCCCCAAGTGAGCTTATCCAGGCATTCCGCGCCGAACGCCAGCTATCCCTTCCCCCCACCACACCAATCCGTTGACAATTACCACCAAATATTATTGCGCCGCCTCCTGACCCGCACCATTTCATTCCTCTATTTCGTCGCCCGCATCCATCCGGGAGCATTCACCCGCTCCTGTACTCAGAGCACCGATTCCTAAGCTACTCTTTCCTACATTCTCCTTTAATGCCCTGCGGACTCTCCCCCGCGGTATCCGGAGCTCCTGACCACTTGGGAGGAGTGGCAGAATCCTTCTGCGCTCGACGGATCCGGCCAGGTAGAGGATCGCCACTGACAGGGACGCCCACGTCATGGAACTCCATGAAATCATGAACGTATAGTGCAGTGCGGTCGTGCGGGGACCCAGGGACCTACGTGCCCCAAATCCCATGCTCAATAGTTACTTCTCTCTCCCTCTACATCCTGCACGATACTAGTGTGAACACATAGTATGGAGCCTATATTTTAGCCTATTGTATTGTAACCGACCTTTGCGGGTTTTCATCTCAACCTTCGTCTATAGCGGCGGATAAGAGGAAATTTGAAACGCCAACACAATAATATTCTCTCTCACGGAGGATACACACGTAGCGTCCATTAACACTACTAAAGGGCAGTTTCCTTGCCTTTGAAGTGGACGCAGTGAGAATGATACCCACCATCTTTTCGCAGCCCAGTCCCAGTTCCTCGAGGATGATATGAATCGCCATACGGCATCGATGCTAGGCGTTTTTTTCTGAAAATCACGGGTTTAATCGCTACTCGTTTTTCCCAAACTGAATTGAAAGTGCGTTCGGAGCTGATATGAGCCTGCATGCTGGAGGCCGTTCTTATCTGAGATCACACTCGTTCTCTTTGATGCATGCCTGTGCAGACACCCAAGGGATCATGCAAATGGCACCGCTCAGCTGCAGTTATCCAAACGTCCAGATCAGAGCACGGACATCATAAGACTAGCTTCATGGGCTTCCGCCTACTCGCCTGCGCGTTTCGAAGACATAGAAGGAGGCTCTTTTGAAATCGTATGCACTTGGTTGCTTTCGAGAGAAATTTGTTTAAAAGAGAAAATGGTTGACTACATGTTCTCAAAACACACGATGCAGTTTATTAGTTTCAATTGAGCTGAAACAAAGTGTGACATAATTTGACGCATTTAAAATTTGTTTATTGCTGAGAATTTCTCAAAGGAGAAAACATTCGCCGCGAATACTCTATCAAAGTCTCGGGCGTCTTCAGCAGCCCCAGCAGGTCATCAGCTGGACCTAGCGCACGCTGTGTAGAAGAAAATGTAACCAGCAACGTTAGAGGCACGGCATCGGTTCTCAAGGCAGGATTAATCAAGCATCAGTTTAAAAGAAGGGATACTGGATTTCGACAATATTATATGTGCTTGCGTTATCTTAAACCGCGAGAGAGGTGGAAATAATATTTCGAATCACATCCCAACTGAAGTGTCTGCTTCTTATGACCCACCGCTCTCCTGCAAGCCTAGATGAATGCGAGCAACCACGTAATTTTCTACGTTGTGAGATCTGAGATGCACTAGCTGTGATGGGTGATGATTATATGATGACAATTTTATTGCGCCAAGAAAGCTTTGGCCAAGGGAATGGTTAGAACGTTAATAATGCTGATCAAACGTCTCCAGGATGTGTTAGATGGGTGAATTTTCGTGAATACTGTAATAAAAACAGGTGACATGTATATCATCATCGTCATCATCATCAGCCTGACTACACCCAATGCAGGACAATGAACCCTTTCATATCTCTTTAATTAATCGCAACCTGTGCCAGCTGCGGGCACATTATCCCCATAAACTTCTAATCAAGTCGGCTGACTTGCCTTTCTTCCACTCCCTGCTGCGCTTCCTTTCCCTTGGAGTCCGGTCTGTTACCCTTAAGGACCATCAGTTTTTTTCGTTCGCATTACATTACATTACATTCACTTTTACATTACAAGAAATGGGCCCAAGTTCATTTCTCCCCCTTGTTTTTGACTGGAATGCTCTTTGACCCGTGTTCAATCCCTCACCCACTCTGCCTGCCTTCTGCTCTCTTAACGTTACGCCTATCATTTTTGTTTCCATAGCTCGCTGCGTTATCCACAACATAAGTGGAAGCCTTTTCTGTAGCCTCCACGTTTCGGCCCTAAAATTGAATACCGCTAAGGTACAGGTCTTATGCACTTTTCTCTTGAGGGTTACTCCTAAAACTCCTGTCATAATCTTTGAGAACGTGCCAGGTTAATCCACCCCATTTTTATTCTTCTAATTGGATCGCTTTCGACATTCGGATCTGCGGTCACTACCTGCCCTAAGCAGGCGCATTCCCTTTCCACTTTCTGCACTTCACTACCTATACCAATTCTAAACTGCGGTTTCCTTCAGAGATCATTGAACATTATTTTGGTTTTCTGGTTATTAATCGTACACCGAAGGTTCTGCTCTGCCTGTCAAATAATTTAGGTTGTTTTCTAGTTCATCTCCTAGTCATTTAGCAGGGCCACGTCGTCAATGATTCTCAGAATACTAAGGCAATGTTCTCTTACTGTTACACATAACTGTTCCCAATCCAGGCCTCTGAATGCCTCTTGTAAGCAGGCAATGAATAACATTATTGGCGAGATCGCGTCTTTCTGCGCGACACCTTTTCTTATTAGAATTTTATTGCTGACGGACTTTATGTAGCTCTATGGTAGCTGTGCAACCGCTACACATATCTTTATTTTTACTTAAGACTCTACTACATCCTGATTCCACAATTCCTGCATGACAGTTGAAGATTCGACGGAGTGAAATACTTTTTAGTAATTCATAGAGCCTATACCTAGGGGTTGGTTATACTCAGTGCAGTTCTCCATCACCTGATTGCCAGTGCGAGTTGGGTCTATCGTCGAGTACCCGATACGAAAGCCTGCCTGATCATTCGGTTGACTGAAGTATGAGGTTGTCCTCACTCTATTAGCTATGACCTTAGTATATTGCGACATAGCTTCCCGTAGTCCCGACCAGCTTCCGCTTGTTTGGACGCCCGTTCACCACAGCAACCGCCGCCTCCTGGGTCTGGTTTCAGAGTTTGGCCTCCTATACAAAGAGGCTCGCACTCATCGACCTGGTGAGCATACCACCATGGCGCAGGCTAGCGCGTCACCCTTGACGCTTCAGCAACCCCGTGTGCCGCCCAGCTTCCATAGTGCCACTTTTGAAGACGTTGAAGACCGGCTTGACCAGTTTGAGCGGGTAGCCAATTTCAGTCAGCCGAGCCCTGCGCAGAAGCTGCGGGACGTTTATTTCGCACATGAAGACAGAGCCAAGACTTGGTTCGAGAACACGGAGGCCGAAATCTAAAGCTGGGACACCTTTCGCCAGCAAGTCCGGACACGTTTGCTAGCACAGACCGCCGGGATCATGCACGGCGCCTCCTGGACGCTCGCGTACAAAAGCCTATTGAGAGTGTTCCCATGTTCGCAGAGGACGTGACCCGCCTTTGTCGACGCGCTTACCCAGATATGGCGGAAGCCAGGAAGCTTCGCCACTTGATGCAAGGTGGCCGAGAGAGAGAGAAACAACTTTATTTAATCGCCAGCAGAACGACAACATGACTGAATGGCACCGCGACGCGGGCCCTGACGTCTTCTCAGCGGGTGGTCTCTACTCAACTCCAGCGCCTGTTATTCCCGCAGTCGGTTGCCCTGAGGAGGAAGGTTCCGTCGGTTTAGCTCTGCCTTTGTCATTCAAGAGCCGCCAAGACCTGCTGAACGGCCCAGGTTTGGATTTCGTGGTCATAGCACTCCGCCGCAGCCGCGAGTCGCGGCGGAATCGTTTTACTTGTCGAAGCTTCGTCAGGAAACTTGGTCCAATACCATAGGATGTGCGTCAGAGTGGCCCTCTTCCGCTGGCACACGCGGCACACATCACTCACATATACTTTCGGGTACAGATGATTCATTAACACTGGGGTCAGTAAGGAACCAGTTTGTAATTGAATGAACAGCATCGCCTCCTCTCGGCTCAGCCCCGGGTGCGGAGGTGGGAAAGTCCTTGGAGTCAGGCGGTGAAACTGTTTGTTCGTTGAGTGTCGTTGGGGTCCTTGGCATTACACCACGTTGGATGGTCGGTTGCAGCGGCGCGGTTGGTTAGAGCTCCCGCCACTGCGTGTGCAGTCTCGTTGTGGATATATAAAAGAAGCGACCGCCATTTAGCGGGCCTTGCAGCAGCGTTGCCGCCGAAACGAGTCCTTGTGCCGTGAGCCATGCAGTAGTGCGGCCGCTTTGAGCGTGTCCAGCGACAATTCGTTGTGGCGCGTGCTCATACGCGCGCTAGTCTGTGAAGAGCTCCTAAAACTGACCCTCCCCTCGCCTGATCCGAGAGCTGCGGCTTTCACCAAAGTTGTGCGCGACGAGATCCGCCGAGCATTTTCCCTGCCTCCTGCAGTCATGCCGGTGCCACCCACCATGAGCTACGCCGCGGCTCTACGTTCCGAATTGCCACCTGTGCAACGTCTGCCATACCACCCGCCGCCGCCGACCACTACGCCGCCGTCCTTCTATACCAGCGGCCCCAGCTAGGGCCTGCATTGTCAACCGACTCAGAAAGTGGATGTTTGGCACACTTCTGACCAGCAGCCGCTCTGCTACCATTGCGGGGAGGCCGGCCACCTGTATCGCCATTGCAGATACCGCGAAATCGGGCTCCGGGATTTTCCACGTGACGCTCCCTACCCCAGTTCGGTGAGCGAACCCACGAAATAGAGGGATGCCTTGCTGCTCATGACACTTCCTCTACCTGCCGACCACGATCTCCGTCTCGCACGCATCACGTCGCCCAGCCACCAGGCTTTCGCAGGTGTGCTGCGGGGCCGGTCTCCAAGCCCGTGCCGGGTATATGAGGTTAACGCAGCGACCTCAAGAGGAAGGTTGCTGACAGCAGATATTCTGAAAACCCCCGAATACCGCCGAAGAGCGGTGCCGAGATCCCGTTGCCGCCGCAGCCTGCATCTGTGATAGCGAATTGTACGGAGCCCGAGGCAGTTGGTAGCGCCGACCTCCGCATTCGCGTTAACGGACACCCAGGGACCGCTCTAGCTTATACAGGCGCGGACTTTTGAATAATAACCAAGAACCTCGCGGATTGCTTCCGCAAGGTGAAAACAGAATGGCATGGGCCTCAAATTCGTACTGCTGGCGGCCACCTGATGACGCCTGTCAGAAGATGCACTCCTCCAGGCACCATTGCAAACTCTGCTTTTGTTGGCATTTTTGTTGTTTTGCCGCACTGCGGCAAGGACCTATCTTTGGAATGGAGTACCTTCGCGAGCATGGTGCCATCATAAACCTTCCTGGCCGTCTGCTAACGTTTTACACCCCTGGAACAGTTTCAGCCGACACCGAACCACGCAGAGCGGCCCTACGCATCAGCGACACGAATGTGACCATGCCTCCGCTATCCTGTGCCCTCGCTCCCGTAATTTGTGATGACCAATGCAGTGCTGAAGGCGCAGCAGAACAGAACACTGCGCTTGTGCTCTCTGATGGGGTTTGCATCGGGAGAGGTATCGCAACGCTACGCAACGGCCTGGCAGGCGTCTTTCCAAGGAATTTCAGGCCGAACGGCAACACAGCGCCAAGGGTACTGCAGTCGCATACCTCGCGGGCATCGCCGAAACTCACGACTGTCTTGTCCTCCAGAGCGAAACATCCACCTGTCGCACATACCAGTTGGTCCTTGATGTGAATCCAGGCTCACCACCAACCGAGAGAGAAAGACTGGTCGGCCTTCTGTATCTGTTCTAAATCTGTTTCTCGTCTACATCGGCAGTCAGACAGACACCTCTCGCTAAGCACTGCGTAATAACAAACGACAGCACTCGACCGGTTCGACAAAACCCATACCGTGTCTCATTGCGGGAGCGTGAAGCCATAGCTAAGCAAGTCCAAAAAAAACACTACAGGATTGTATTATCAAGCCATCGAGGAGCCCCTGGGCTTCGCCTGTGGTTTTGGTTATGAAGAAAGATGGCAGTCAGCGATTTTGCTTTGACTACCGGAAGCTTAACCAGGTCATAAAAAGGCGTCTACCCGTTACCCCGCATTTACTACTCTCTTGACCGGCTGCGGCACGCGCGCTTTTCTTCGATGGACATAAAAAGTGGTTACTGGCAGATCAAATTTGACGAGCGGAAGCGCAAGACAGCGTTCGTGACGACGGATGGCCTTTATGAGTTTAAGGTCCTTTCTTTCCGTTTGTGTTCGGCTCCGGCAACATTTCATAGAATGATGGACGGTGTTTTGTCAGGCCTGAAATGTCAAGCGTGCTTGGTATACCTGAGCGACGTTGTATTTTTGCCAACGTCCGAAGAACACCTCCAGCGTCTCGTGGCCGTGCTACAGGCTATAAGATCTTTCCGATTGACGTTAAAGCCCGATAAATGCCACTTTGGTTATCAGGAGCCCTTTTCCCTGGGCCATGTCGTGAGCCATCGTGGAGCCCGGCCGGATCCTGCTAAAACCGCTGCGGTAGCCAACTTTCTCACTCCTTCAGACAAGAAAGCGGTCCGACGTTTTTTGGGTCTTTGCGCGTATAACCGGTGGTTCATTGACAACTTTTCCCGCCTTGCTGACCACTGACGCATCTTACATGAGAGGACGTCCCCTTCGCGTGTACAGAACAGCAGCAGCAGGCATTTGCTGAATTACGGCGCCGCTTACAATCCACGCTGGTCCTTGGTCATTTCCATTCTCGTGCCGAGAATCTCGTCCACACAGATTCCAGCGACGTGGGCTTCGGTGCTGTACTCGTCCAGTGGCAGGACGGCGCCGAGCACGTGATAGCATACGACAGCCGAACCCTGTCTCTTGCTGGATCTAATTATTCTACGACGGAAAAAGAATGTCTCGCCGTGGTAAGGGCAGTAATAAAATTTCAACCTTACCGGCACGGCCGGCATTTTCAAGTCGCAAGCGACCACCACTCTCTCTACTGGTTGACGAACTGACGTTCCGCTCTGGCCGTCTCGTAGTGCTGTTGCATCTTCGCAGAGCTTCTCGGTGTTGTAGTTTCCCTGGCGTCTAGACGTGAGCTACGAGCACCAACTGCTACGTGACAATATACGTTATAGGCAGCGGATAGTAGGCACATGAAGCCATCCTTTTCCTTTCTTATGGAATAAAATTATAGTAACTTTCTTCCAAGCTTCTGGTACGCTCGAGGTCATAAGCCAATGCGTATACAGGGTCGATTGTTTTTCTAGTACAATCTGCCCTCCGTTCTTCCTTTTCATTGCTCCTAAATATTACTTCCTTCGTTACTGACGGGATGTCGCAGTGCTGTGCGCTACTTACTCTCTCATTAACGTCATGATCACACTGCCTACTCCATAGATCTGTTTATAACTGTTAAGCTACTTTAATAATCTTATCCCCATCGCGAATGACATTGCCCTCTGACTCTTAACGAATACATGTGGTTTTTGCCTATGCCTAGTTTACTTTTCACTGCTTTTAGGCTACCTCCGGTCTTCAGAGCATGCTCGATTCTCTCCATCTTAAATCATAAGATTCTCTACATTATTGTGTGCAGGGCGTGTCATACGTTCAGTGCGACTTATGAAAATTTTTGGGAGACTATAAATAGTGTTAAAATAAAAAAACTGAAGTTGCATACAGGTCTTAGGAGTGCTTAGTCAGTGATATTTCAATGAGATGGTTTCGCGTTGTTTACTTATATGGATCCATGCATATATGCTACCCTGCTTAGAGCTCATGGTGGTGGGTAAAATACCCGGCGCGGCAGCTGCATTTGAGGGGAGGCTACGCAAGGACCCCGTCCCACTGACATCTCTGATGAAAACCAATGGACAACATGTAGTCGTAACTAATGCAAAACTCTCACCTGTAATCACGCTGATTCACTCTAACCTTAAATGACCTCAAGTGGCCTTCACCCCACGAGGCGGATTTAAGTTTTACGGCGGAACGAATCACTGACCCGTCAAATCAAGCGTTTGGTGCCAGACCATTTTCTCTTGGATCACATTCCACAAAAGGCGAACCCCAGGCAGAGAGGAAATCATGTAATCATCACAAAACTATGGGTACCTGCAGGCACGGGGGTCGAATCCAGTACATTTAGAATGCGAGGCGTATGGTAAGGCTTCATTTTAGCAGTATTGCTATGGTCTTTGTAGTAATCACAGGAGGCCGGCAGCAGTGAAAAGCCCATCTTATACTCTACCACATACCGCTCTAAATGGCACTCCAAGCTACGCTAATTCTTTGCTGCTTTTTGTAGACCCTGCCATTTTTGTACTTCTTGAAGCTATACGTTATGAGCCGCATACAGGCCCCGGATAAGTGCGGATGTGCAATGTAGGAAGAACGGGCAACGCCACTCACCTAATCGCACCGAAGACACCGTCGTAGCAGCGCGGTCTCTAGTGCACTGCAGTCCATCGTGCTCTTGAGACCAACAGAACACCAGGGCGACATTGATGGTCATGGTCGGCGTCGATGTCATCGTCAACGGAGGTGCCACAGCATAAAGCGCCAACCAGAAGTTTCGCTCCAGACAAGACGCGCTGTCCATACCTCGGTTGCTGGCTGCAATGCAAAGATGAAAAGACTGCGTGCAGGTTGGTCATTAAGCCAGTTTTTACAGTAATATGTCGTAGTTTTATGTACAAGTAGTGTTCAACTGCTGCAACAGCATCTAAGCGCCGGAACTATAGTAAAGATCGAAAATACCTCACCGCTCACCGTGGCAGACGTTGGAAGGTACGCTAAAGGATGAGCCGAAATACAGGCGCTTCCGCGCGAGGAAAGGCGCTGGGCGAGCTCAACGCAGACCGGCGACCGCCAAGACACAAAACTGTGTGCTGCCCACGGTGTGACCGCCCCTGCCGTTGCAGAAGCTGGATCCTTGTTCAGCAACGGCCAGGCATCCACGCTGAACCAGGAACCTGTACTGCTGCGCCGAGTCTGTGAGCCATGCGATTATTAAATAGTGTTAGGCAGACGCGTACAACGTGGCCGGCTATGTCCCATCGAAAAAAACAGATTTTGGCTTGAAGCGAAATTCGTTGGTTGGTTGGCCTCACATAATGATGAATCGAAGTACAGGAAAAGGAGTGCGCTTGCAACACACACCATGAGAGAATCTTCTTTGTCTTCAGTTCTCTATTTTCAATGGCGCACTTGCAAGAAATAACGTTGGCAGTAGGTGGCACGTACAGGAACGTATACGTGGTGACCAATTATAATAAACGTAGGACAGAAAAAAGGAAGGAAAAACGAAATTTAAGTGGTGTCACAAAAATTCGAAAACATAAAACAAAACAAACATCGATAATGAGTTTTATGGCACTCATTAAGCATTTTAGTGCAGAATGAGCAGTTAGCCATTGGGCGCTGAGGCACAAGCAGCTTTTTTTCAAGATGGGTCGAACAAACATTTTCTCGCCACAGTGCCGCGGTTCTCAGAAAAAACGAGACAAATGTATGTTGTATGAGCCAGAGTTAGGGTAAAGAAAGCAGACAGAACAAAAAAAAGATTATAGGTCACGACAAAACGACCCCAACGATCAATGGGTTGATGCCTCTACTTCCTGTGAGAACTGTCAGAACTCAACTTTTCCTGAGTGCGTACGATGCGTGCAGATATTTGGTATGATTTTGCCCTTTCAAGCGCGTTTCCGCCTGCACAACCTCAGCAGTGTTTATTATTGGATATTCTCATTATCAACTTTGTTGATCTTAACGTTCACTGCATGCGCTAACCATGAGTTAATTACTGCCATATACTAATTCGCAGTGAGCGAGTAACAACGCCGTGAAACTCTCCGACTGCCAAAAGCAAACAAGTTCAACTGCCCTATTGCAGTCGTAAAAAGCTTCCGCCCAGTCGACTCTACGAGCTTGGAGGTAAAATGTGGACCATCTCCGTTTTCAATAAACAGTTGCCATCGTGCGAACAGCTGGCTACTGATAAGCATAAAAAAGTATTTATCCGGTAGCTAATTACTGATAAGTGTTCGAAGAAAAGTATTTAGAAGTTGCATCCTGCAAGTTGTCCCCTATGGGTTCTAATGATGGAATTCAGTGAAATCATAGAGAAGGACCATAAACTTCATTTCAAATAATTAATTTAAAAAACTTTCTGCCAGAGTGAGAAAACAAGAAAAAAAAACGTTTGAGATCACGGCGGTAACCAGCATTGAAGGAATGCGAAAGCATTGACGCCTCCTCGTCTCTCTTTGCCCCTCTTTGCTTCACTTGTCCCTTCTCCTCACATTTAGTCGACTTAGCGCTGATGTGAATTCATCGAATTTCCAAATTACAACAATTATTTGTTACGTAATGAAGTTTCATCAATTGCCCTTTTTAAATTTTTAATCTTCGTAGCAAACTTCGTTTTAAAATTTAGCGCCACGCGTTGCACCGCCCACACCTCCAGTTTTTCAAATTTGGCGCCAGAAGTTGTCCTGGCTTCGCCCACTTTTTGGACATTTTTGGCTGTAATTAATAACCAATTCATTTATCGCCATAATTATTTTTTCAACATCAGTCTAACATCATCCTCTTTCTGTTACAGCGATTCGTTTGGCGCTACTTCTTCACTTTGGTCACAACTGCTGCGGACATGTTTTGCGGACACGACCTTGTCGACATAGCCTAGTAATGCTTTCGCATTAATAATTTTGATGCATTGCAACGTGTTATAAAGACAATAAATGAATTACCTCTATAAACCGACATGCCACATCTTTACAGCTGTGTTTAAACCATTATATTTTGCGACCTACTGAAAACTACGTAGACTCTGTGATTCTACTTGATCACAACATTGAGACCATGGTGATGATACTGTCTTCCTCTCGCATCACCGGAGCTCCCTCTTTTGAGGTTAAGACTCCCTGTGTAACTCCGACTTCTTCTCTTGTTCATTGTGACCACAAACGGATTCGCATTAAAAATGGTTTGTAGATACCTTCCCGACTACATTATATCAACTTGACAGTTTGCTTGTAACACTATTCAAGATTATTCCGCATGTCTAAAATTTTTGTATTTTTTTTCTCGTTTCATATTACTTTTATTAAATTTTATTGAGTTATACTTTTATATAGACTTCAATAATTTCACTATATCCCACATTTCTGACTCATGCCTCTCTTTTCCTTCCAATGACCAACGTTATCCTCCTCGCCATTCAACAACAAACCCTGGCCACCCTACCCGCATGTGTATGTGCCATGTCTACTGAAGTCAACAACAAAAGCAACAGCAACAGCAACCACCTCTCGCATACCACATCTGTGCTTCGTACACAGTGGCTAGTGTATCAAAGATCTGCTTGCTGGTAGCAGCAGTTTTGATGGCCGTACCTATTTCCTAGGGGGAGGGGGGAAGAGAGTTGCTTGATGATGTCCCTCTGTCCAGGTGACGCTTCGGCTTTTGCCGAAGGCGACCACGTCCTGCTCACGGGATGAAAGGGGTAAAGATGCCAAAACATTTTGGTCGCGTATTTGCTTCGATGTAATGATGCGTACAACTTCAGTATATAGGTAACACTACGTGGTGTTTGCCTACGACCACAAAATAATTCGTAATCAAATGCCTTCTCTCACATGTTTCGATTTCAACACCCACACGATTTCTGTAACGTTAAAGGTGAGTACAGGTCGTTTGTGGCATGAAAAAAACTGATGTAAACCCTGTTTCCTAGTCGCGAAACTTAGCCTGCCTAAAGAGCAGGAGTCATAATGCAGCGTATTTTTCCCCTATCCTGTGGCGTATACTTACATTTGAGGTCATAGCCATCATTTGGCTCGTGAAGCCGAAACCGCTACAGGTTATAGAAACTAAATTATGAATTATTTAGCGGTCGTTCACAAATACCACTTGGTGGTTCGTGTACAATAATCTCTTGCGCACCGGTTCAAAAAAGAAATCATACAACAGAAATCTGGCGTCTATACTCCTTGAAGTTCCTTCGAGCGAGGATTGCCCGATAAAGCCTGGCCGACGGCTTCCAGTCATTCGTTACGGTCTGCATGTCCCTGAGGCTACTGTGCACGCTCGGCTACTGCACAGGGCAGAATTCTTGTTCTTCTTATTCTTTCAAACGATAGCACATAACTACACCAGATGATCGGCCAAGAATCGGGAAACAGAGGTTGCAAATCACCTATATTAAGTAAAGGCAAAATAAAAGCACGTAGGAAAGCAATACCGGTGCATTCTTCTTCAAGAAGGGCATAGACTGAAAAGGAATGAAAGTTTAAATTAAAAAAAAGATTTATTAAAAATAATAATAGTAATAATCAAGGACAAAATATAATAACGCATAGAACAAAAATATAGTAGCACTTAGCAAGGCAGGCGATGAGATTCTAGAAAATTTGAACAGCGCAACAAACAGATCCGTGGCTGAACCCAACAGTCGTGGCGCAAATTGATAGCAAGAGCGGGCGGCTCAAACAAAGGCCAAAATGCTGCAAGGGCTCCTCTAGCAATTATTTTCTCAAAGAGGTGAAACGGCGACAATGGAGCCAAAAATGATCAATTTATTCAGGCTCGAGGTAAACTGCACAGAGAGGGGATAGCCACAAGGCAGACCTGTGTAGATAACATTTTAGATGGGGATACGGCAGTGCAGTCTCGTCAGAGGTATTTCAAGGTTCCCGATATGGACAAACTTTACTGCTCCAAGAATATCTCAGGTGCTGATAATCCGCCCATGTAAGTAGTGTTGTGTCTTGCGCGCTCAATAACGCTCGTCACCAAAACCTAGACACCACTGTCATCCTCTTCATTTTTGTTCTCTCGGATACTCCTTAGGAGAGAGCGATTGGTACCTTTATTTTCTGTGTCGCGCAGCTTCCGATGCTCTGTTTTCCAAGATATGACTGACGCTTCTTCTTGCGACACCCTTCATATATTTGACGCCAGCGCTCGGGAAGACGAACGCGCCGATCAAGAAAAGAACGAAGTGTTGAGGAAGCACTCTCGTCAAGGGGTACGCCGCTACTTACTCTCGATCGCTTAACGCCATTGCTGACTCTACGCCAACGCCAACGTGACATCTGGGGGAGGTGCGGGTACGTTGTGCATGTACCATATGCCCCCTTCAAGCCGCAGTTCAATTCCCGGAGAAATACCGAAGGCAGGCACGCCAGTCCACCAGGGCAGTCACCGATTGCAAAGCCTATCTCCAGAGTTTGGACTACTCCCTTCTAATCCACCCCGAAGGGCTCCCACAATGAATACCAACCCAGCTACAGTTCCACCGGTCCTGCTCCACCACCAGCATGAGCCACTGCATTTCCACGGGACACCCCACGAGGACGCCGAAGACTGGCTTGACCAGTACGATCGGGTGGCCATCTACAATAGCTGGGGCGGTGACTGCAAGATGCGTCATGTTTATTTCTTCTCGAAGACTACGCGAGGACCTGGTTTATCATCAACGAATCTGGCCTTCGAACGTGGGATACGTTCAAATCCGAGTTTCTCCAAGTGTTCAAGGACAGCACATTACGCAAGGAGAACGCTGACCTGTTTTTGCGTGCCCGACATCAACTCCCCAACGAGAGTGTGACGGTGTACGTCGAAGTAATGAAGCGACTCTTCCGACGTGCGGACCCAAGTATGTCGGAGGAGAGGAAGGTAAGCTTCCTGATGAAAGGGGTTAAGAAGCAGCTGTTCGCCGGCCTGGTTCTAAGTCCTCCAGTGACCGTAACTGACTTCATAAAAGAGGCGAGCTTCATCGAGAAGTGTCTTGACATGAGGGTCCGACAGTACGACCGCCCAACAACATCGATGCACACGGCCACTATGGAGGGAGGCACGATGATCTCGGCAGAATTTCTACGTGAGATAATTCGATCCATTGTGCGCGAAGAACTGGCGAAGCTCGTTCCGGCTAAGGTACCGCCTGAGGTTGCCACACTTGCTGTTGTTGTTCGCGAGGAGGTGCAACAAGCACGAACACACCACTACCTCTCCCAGACCCGGTACAGCCGCAGCACCCTGATCTCAGCTACGCCGCCGTCACACGTCGTTTTATTCCGTCCCAGCCGAACCCACGTTACGATGCACCTGCCTCCGCCGCTACGCTGAGTCAACCTCTCCAGCCGAATTCTCCACAGCACCTAGGACGACGCAGAACGGATATCTGTAGAGCACCAGACAATGAGCCGCTGTGCTACGATTGCGGTGAGGCTGGAAATGTTTGGCGCAGCTGCCCATACAAGGAGATGGGTCTTCGAGGATTCCCCGTCGGCTGTCCTCGTCCGACGTGTGGAGAACTACCACAGGAGATCGCGGACTGCATCTCGCATGCGGGCTCAGCACAGCGTCGCATCTCTCCATCACCGTTTCATCGTCGCTACAGTTCTCCAAGACGAGCCCAGTCTCGGAGTTCCCGTAGGGGAAACTAGATGCAGCAGCCTCTGGAGGAGCGGCTGCTCAACGACAAGGTGTGCCAGATTCTCCATCGCTGAAAGTCAGTTCCAGTTCACACACAACGCCGAATGCCCTAGCCGTACCGACGACTCATCAGACAAAGTGTCTCAAGACAAGCCGATGTCCTCACGTACCCCTCCGTGACCACGACGCCTTTCCTCAATGCCGGACTCCTTCGACGCACTTCAGCCGAGACCGAATGCCTCGACATCCCCAAAGTAAGACGCTAGCAACAGCCGACTTAGAGATTTCGGTCTATGGCGCCGATGTAGCCGCGCTGGTGGATACTGGCGCCGATTATTCTGTGCTCAGTGGAAAATTTGCGGCGGCACTGAAAAGCGTCACAGCCGCTTGGGACGGCCCACAGATGCGTACTGCAGGGGGGCATTTGATCAGGCCAACGGGAACATGCACGTCGCGGGTAACCGTGCAATGCCAAACATTTCTGGCAACGTTCGTAGTGCTAGCCGAGTGCTATCGGGACGTCATACTCGGCACGGACTTTCTGAGTTAAAATGGTGCCGTCATTGATCTGCAAACGCAGTCCGTCAAGTTCTCGACCGAGAAGGCGATATCTGTCAATAGTGTTCTCCTAGCGGCGCTGCACATTCTCGACGAACAGGTGGTCGTGCCTCCATGTTCCAGTGTAATGGTAAGCGTCGGCTCAATGAAAATACGGCAAATTGAGGGTGTCGTGGAAAGCAAGCAATTGTTGCTTCTGGACAGAGGACTTTCCGTCGCCAGGGCGGTTCTCTTTCTCGAATATAGCAAGGTGAACGTTCTTCTTACAAATTTCAGCAAACACACCAGCACCTTAACAAGGGGACGACTGTGGCATATATTGACGCTCTTAGTGAAACTAGGTGTGTGCGCAGTTTAACGACTGCTTCAACGACTGAGCCTGATATACCTCCTGGTGTTCAGTACGGCATTAACCCAACCCTGCCGCTCGAGCAGCGCGACAAAGTGCGCGAACTGCTCAATCGCTACCTTGGTGCCTTCGCGTCGTCGTCACGCGTCGGGCGGACGCATCTTGCGAAACATCGCATAATTACTGATGAAAATGTTCCACCACTCCGGCAGTCACCTTATCGAGTGTCCACAAAAGAACGTGAGGCTATCAGCACACATGTGAAAGAAATGCTCGCCAACGACGTTATTCGACGTTCTAGGAGCCCGTGGGCGGCACCTGTCGTGCTTGTGAAGAAGAAGGACGGCACCTTACGATTCTGTGTAGACTACCGTCGGTTAAACAACATCACCAAAAAGGATGTGTACCCGCTACCCAGAATTGACGATGCCTTGTATCGCTTATGCAACACCAGATATTTCTCCTCCATGGACCTTAAGGCTGGATATTGGCAGATTTATGTAGACGAGAGGGACCGCGAAAAAACGACATTCATCACTCCAGACGGCCTGTACGAGTTCCAGGTGATGCCATTTGGTCTTTGTTCGGCACCCGCGACATTCCAAAGGCTCATGGATACCGTTCTTGCGGCTTTGAATTGGCAAACTTGTCTGGTCTGCCTAGACGACGTCATCGTTTTTTGCCCCGTCTTTCGAGGAGCACCTGCGTCGCCTCGAGGAAATATTGCAGGCCATAACGTCCTCAGGCCTTACTCTAAAAGCCGAAAAATGCCATTTTGCATACGAAGAGGTAATTTTTTGGGCCATGTCTTGATCTACGAAGGAGTCTTTCCAGATCCCGAGAAAACATCCGCCATTGCCAATTTTCCACCGCCGCGTAATCAGAAGGAAGTTCGTCGATTCCTCGTACTATGCGCGTTTAACCGCCGCTTCGTGGAGAATTTCTCTAACATTGCCTCACCCCTTACTGATCTGACAAGGGCGCATGTGCCGTTCAGGTGGGAACCACTACAGCAGATGGCGTTTCAAGAGCTTCAACGCCGCCTGCAGTCACCCCCTGTGCTGGCGCACTTTGATGAACTTGCAGACACTAGGGTCCACACTGATGTAAGCAACTTTGGTTTGGGCGCTGTTCTAGTTCAAGTTCGGCGGGACCAACCACGTGTCATCACCTATGCGAGCCACGCACTATCGAAGACAGAAGCCAACTACTCTGCCTCTGAAAAAGAATGCCTCGCCATCGTATGGGCAGTTTCGAAGTTCAGACCATACCTTTATGGCCGCTCTTTCAAAGTAGTGACCGATATCACGCACTATGCTGGCTTACCAACCTCAAGGATCCCTTCGGGCGACTCGCACGATGGAGCCTTTGACTCCAAGAGTTCGATATCGCCGTCATTTACAAATCCGGTCACACACACGCAGACGCCCACTGTTTATCTCGTGGTCCCGTGCAAGCAGCTCTGGACGACGCCGCTGATGGCGATGAAGTCTTCTTGAATGCAATGCATGCGAACGATTTCGCCGAGCATCAACTCGCCGACCTCGACCTCCACGATATCATTCGTTATCTTGAAGGTACCAGCAGTAGAGTTCCTAAAGCCTTCAGGCGAGCTTTGTCGTCTCTCTGCATACGTAACGATGTTCTGTTCAAGAATAATTTCGCCGCGAACAGTAGGCAATATTTGCTGGTTGTCCCTGTGAACCTACGCGACAAAATTCTTCACGCCTGCCATGACGAACCAGCTTCAGGCCATCTTGGTGTAACTAGAACACAAGCTGGATTCAAGACAAGTACTACTGACTTCGCCTGGGCCCAGACGTTGGGCATTACGTCCGCACTTCCAGAAATTGCCAGCGCCGCAAAGTTCCACCCGTGAAGCTAGCCGGATTCCTCAAGCCAATTGAGCCACCTTCGCAAGTGTTTCAACAAGTCGGTATAGACTTGCTTGGGCCCTTTCCCACATCAGACTCCGGAAAAATGTGCATAATAGCCACTGATTATCTTACACGTTATGCGGAGACAGTATCTCTTCAAAGTAGCACCGCAACCGAAGTACCCCAGTTGTTTGTTACTCAAATCGTCTTATGTCATGGTGCTCCACAAGTTTTAAGTACGGACAGAGGGGCTGCCTTTACCTCTCAGGTCCTGCACCATATAATAATTTTCAGTAACACCAGTAACCGTCGAACGACTTCTTATCATCCCCGAGCTAACGGACTGACGGAACGTCTAAACAAGACGCTTGCGGACATGCTTTCAATGTACGTGAACGTGGAGCATAAAACCTAGGACGACGTCCTACCCTACGTGACGTTCGCATACAATGCAGCCGTGCAGGGAACAACAAACATGACACCATTTGGCCTAGTTTATGGATGTCAGGTCAAGACAACACTCGATGACATGCTGCCTCATGTCGACGATCATCCAAATGACGACGTTGCGTCTTTCTTTCAAAGCGCCGAAGCTGCCCGCCAACTCGCACGGCCTCGAATTCAGGACCAACAGGGCCACGACGCTCAACGCTACAACCTACGGAGGCGGCATGTGGAATACCACCTAGGTAACCTTGTCTGGGTTTGGTCTCCAATCTGTCGACGCGGACTGAGTGAGAAGCTCTTGCGCCGCTACTTCGGTCCTTACGGAATTGAGCGACGCCTTGGAGTCCTCAATTATGAAGTCGTCCCTCATGAGACTCAACAATCTCGATGCTACCACCGGCCCGAAGTGGTCCACGTGGTTCGCCTAAAGCCCTACTACGCAAGGACACCACCCTAGCTCTTCTCGAGACCCCCTGCTTTCTTTTCAGCATCGGGTCGATGCTTTCGCAGGAGGGGGCTAATGACGCCAGCGCTCGGGAAGACGAACGCGCCGATCAAGAAGAGAACGATGTGTTGAGGAAGCTCTCTCGTTCAGGCCGACGACGCTACTGACTCTCAGTCGCTTAACGCTGTTGCTGACTCTACGTCAACGCCAACGTGACAATAATACCCTTCGTAGTAGTCAGTGTAACTTGTAGTCTGTACAAACGTGTGTCAAGAAATTAAAAGCCGACCCCTCTCTTCTACAAAGCAGTCTCTTCGAGGAGCAGATCATGTCCCTAGAACACGCCGTATCAAGTTATGGAGACCCCATCGGCTTGGAGCGAATGAAAATCGTCGTCAAAGCATTACAGTTAACGAGACGCACGATTCCCTACAGTTCTATAAACGTGAAACTCAAGAGAGCTCGGCATGGATAAGATGCGTCTCCGCCGCCCCACAACAGTCGAATGTCGATGGAAGAACACGCATAGCCACATCGTTCTAGCGATGCAGTTGCTTGACGCATTTTTTCTTCAGCTGCTAATGCTGCCTAATTGCTCTGAAAAGCGTTCGTGCATCTTAGTTCATCTAGCATAAGCCGGTCGCGGGCGTTGAAATATTACTTTCCACGCTGAGTTCACTGCCTCTCTGAATTTCTTTGCGCAGGACGCAAAGCACACGGTGTAGGTGCGAAGGTCATCATCATCATCGTCAGCCTTACTACACCCACTGCAGAGACAAGGCCTCTCCCATGTCTCTCCAATTAACCCTGTCCTTTGCCAGCTGCATCTACCCCTTGCCTGAAAACTTCATCTCATTCGCCCACCTAACCTTCTGCCGCCCCCTGCTACGCTTATTTTCTCTTAGAATCCATTCCGTTACCCTTAAGGACCAGCGGTAATCTTGCCTTCGCTTTACATGCCCTGTCCAAGCCCATTAATTTCTCTTGATTTCGACTAGGATGTCATTAACCCGCATTTGTTCCCTAACCCACTCTGCCCGCTTGCGGTCTCTTAACGTTACACCTATCATTTTTTTCCATGGCTCGCTGCGTTGTTGTTAACTTAAGCTGAACTCTTTTCGTTAGCCTCCACGTTTCTACCCCATAGGTGAGCACAAGTAAGATACAGCTGTTGTACACTTTTCTCTTGAGGAAAATTGGTAAACTTCAACTCATGATATGAGAGAACCTACTATATGCTCTCCACCTCATTCTTATCCTTTTGATTATTTCCCTCTCATGATCCCGATCAGCTGTCGCAACCTGCCCTAAGGAGACGTATTCCTTTACAACTTCCAGACAGTCGCTACCAATTGTGAACTGCTGTTTCCTTGCTGGACTCTTGAACATTACCTTCGTTTCCTGCATGTTAATTTTTATTCCCAGCGTTCTGCTCTGCCTGTCTAACTCAGTGCTCATGATTTGCAGTTCACCTCCTGAGCGACTCAGCAAGGCAGTGTCATAAGCGAATCGCAGATTTTTTAGGTATTCTTCATTTACTCTTATTCGCAACTGTTCCCAATTCATGCCTCGGAATGCCTCCTGTAAACAGGTGGTGAATAGCATTTGCGAGATTGTGTCTCCTTCCCAGACGTCCTTCCTTATTGGAATTTTATTGCAGACTTTATGGAGGACTATAGTAGCTGTGCAGTAGCTATATATACCTTCCAGTATTTTGAAATAAGGCTCTTCTAGCCCCTGATTACGCTATGCCTATATGACTGCTGAGGTTTACACTGAGTCGAATGCTTTCTCGTAATCAATGGGCGCTATATATTGAGGTTGGTTATAATCTGCGCATTTCTCTATCACCTGATTGACATCGTGAGTACGATCTAATGCGGAATATAATTTAAAAAATCCTGCCTGATCATTTGGTTGATTAAAGCCTAAGGTTGCCCTGATTTTATTGCAATTACCTTAGTAAATACCTTGTTGACAACGGAAAGTAAGCTGATTGGTTTGTGATTTTTCAAGTCCTTCGTGTCGCCCTTCTCATGAATTCAGATAATGTTTGCAGTTTTTCAAGCTTCTGGTACGTTCGAGGTCATAAGGCATTGCATATACAGGGTGCCGTTTTTTTTCTAGCACGATCTCCCCTCCATCCTTCAACATATTGGCTGTTACCTGATCCTCCCCAGCTGATTTTCTCCTTTCCATTGCTCCTGAGGCTTTCTCTACTTCCTCTTTCGTTACTGACGGGATGACGATGACGGATTGCTGTGCGCTAGCGTCTCTCTCACTAATGTTCTGATTACATTGGCTACTGTAGAGATTTGCGTAAAACCCACGTTAACTATCTTATCCATATTTCTAAAGACATTGCCCTCTTTGTCTCTTAGCTCATACATCTTGTTTTTACCTATGCCTTGTTTCCTCTTCACCGCTTTTAGGCTATCTCCGTTCTTGAGAGCATGCTCGATTCTCTTCATTCTTAACTTCCTTATCTCTCCTACCTTGCGCTTATTTATTAACTTCGATAGCTCTGCCAGTTCTGTTCTGTCGGTAGGGTTAGACGCCCTCATGCTTGGACGTTTCTTAATGAGATCTTTCGTCAGCTGAGATAGGTTTCCGAAATCCTGTCGAACTGTCCTACCATCTACTTCTAGTGCGCACTGCGTAATGATGGCTATCAAATTATCGTTCACTTTATGAACATCAAGACCGATTTCCTCAGTTAAATGGACACTGAGGAGAACCCTATCAAATTTTTTTTAGCAATATCTGATAGTTCGGCATTTCATGGCTTTGTTGACGCATGTCCGGGAGCGAAAGATGCATTTATTTCAAAGAAATTTGGATTCGAAGTTCAAAACGTTTCCCGCCGCTCCGATTCAAACTCTAGAACTCTTGTGACGACACGGAGAACTCTTATGACGACACAGAACGGAGTGACGTGAAACGTGACGCAAACGGAGACTCCGTGATTTTTGGCGGCTAGCGGTGCGGTCTAGCTGCTGCCGAAATGAAAGCTACCGCCGCCGCACGTTGACGGCATCTATCGGGGGTCGCCATCGTCGTTTTGTTTACGTTTGCACCGGCGTCTTGCCAGCGTTACGATGGATCCCGTTCCCGAACCCGACGACGTAGTTCTCGCAAAAACTCTGGCCTGCATTTCAGCGACCTCAGCCTCACAGAGCGTGCGATGCTTTTGAGGGAGCACGGTTAGGTTAGGCGCCGGCGGATTGTTTCCCCCTTCCTCAGAGAGCAGCCGTTGCAAATTAAATGTCATAACCCCAGTGCGGGGAGTCGCAAGGGGCCAGGACAAGGTCGGCGCCTTGCGCCCATCGGAGGCTGGCCGGGGCTTTGGGGCCAACGGATTGTGATTCCTTGAACGGCGCGGTTGCACGGCGCAGCAGGCGCCGTCGAGGTCTCCCACGGTTGCAAGGGCCAAGTTATTTATTTATTTTTTGCCACAAAAAACAAATGGGTGCTCGAGGGCGGTCGCGTTTAAAGTCGGCGGTTTGAAACCAAAGCCGGCGCACGACGCTTCAACGGCTTCCGCTAGATCCAACAGGTACACTGGATCTTGCTCTCCCGCCAACTTGCATGTACTACCTTCAGATATGTACCGTGAATTGATTAAAATAGCAGAGCTCGAAAAGAACAGCTCCGCCCAACTGCCGCAGCTATTGAATATAACGCGCACTTCGCCGCGGAGCCAAATCAGTCTGGCCGGGCCGGCGGCGGCTGGCGCACTCGGCGCGAAATAATATATGCTCCAATCTCCCCGTCAGTGCGGTCAGAGTGCGCCCAAGCCGCCGAACGCGTCGGCGGTCAAGCGCAGTTGGAGTATAGAGTCTCGCTTTGACCGACGTGACTTCGCCGTGCAGGGCGCGCGCGCCTCGCCGCAGCATGAACGCGCCTTAACAGAGCCTGGGCTTAACCGCTAACCAACGTATTCAGCGGTGGCATCCATCGGAGCCACTGAAACCACCCGCCCACTCACTGATTAAAAGAAAAGTCCGGTGCCGAGGTTCCGAATCGAACTAGGGCCTTCGACGTTTGAGGCGGAAATGCTGCCGCTCCGCCACGACGGCTCAAGTTACAACCGTCAATAAAGGCGCATCTAGTGAATGCACTCTTCTGATGCAGAAATCTCCGCGCTTTCGCCAGGTATATCCTGGCCTAACAAAGCTAAGCCATCAGCAATTTTTTCTGAACTTCCTTATACCTTGTCTCCCGTCCCTAATAAACTATTTCCGTTAAGTAGTTTGATGTTGACTGGCACAGCCGGGAATATTTCGCCGGGCAAGCGTGCGAATACACAAGTGCTGCCTTGTACGATGACCGACCATCGTGCCGTCATAGCTTTTCATCGACCGTGGCGATCATCTGACAAGCCTTAACAGGCTCCTTCAAAGGCTAACTAGCACTTGAAGCGGCACATAGAGTTCCTCTGCTGTTCGGCGCTTGTAAATCGAAGCGCGTCAAAAACAAAACCACGGGGCACGCAAAGCTCGTAGACGCGAAGCGCCATAAAAAATCTAAACTCTCTTGGCCGCCTGTGGCGCCGCCAAGCATCCGTTTTCTTTGCTTCCAACACTCAGGTTGTCTTTTGCCTGCCTTCCTTGTGTGATAAAAGCGCACTATTGGTTTGAAAACAAAAGTTACCTCAATATTGATCTGCGCAACCTACCTTTGTCAGCCTCAGAGATTTGCGAAACCAAGTAGGATGAAAAATTCCTCCAAGGTGGCGTCTCTTGTCCTATGGCGTCACCACGCTTGTACTTGCGAGATTGGCCTGTGGGGCGATACCCGTATTTTGGTTCTTGCTATTTTCTACCTTACAAGAGCTTTGTTTTCAGTGAGAGCGGCGTTTTTGGGATCAGGAGCTGGTATTCTATCGATACAAGCCAACTTCAATTTCTCCTCAGTGTCCTTTAAAGCCTAATATTTCTTTTGCAGCGCTATCCTAAATTCCTGTACTTTCCCTCTAACGGCTAATTTGTTAATTGACTTTCTCTTCACTAGCTTCTTCCGTTCCCTCTTCAAGTCTAGCTAATTCGAGACCTTCTCATTATGTGGTCGCTACAAAGCACCTTTCTGAGGAAGGCGACATCCTGAACGACGCCAGGTCGAGGGCACAGTATTAAGTCTATTTCATTTTTAGGCTCACCATTGGGGCTCTTCCAGGTCAACTTCCAGTTTTCTCGTTTGTGGAACAAGGTATTCATGATCCGTTAATTATTTATATCGGCGAATTCGACTAATAACTCTCCCCTGCTATTTGTAGAGCCTATCCCATAGTCACCTACCGCGTTTTAGTCAGCCTGCTTCTTGCCTACTTTCGCACTGAAGTCGCCCATCAGTACAGTGTACTGTGATTTGACTTTTTTCTTTGCCGATTATACGTCTTCATAGATACTTTCAGCGGCTTGGTCATCGTGGCTGGATGTAGGCGCGTAGGCCTGCACCACATTCAGCTTATACCTCCTATTCAGCTTAATTACAATAGCTGCTACCCTCTCGTTACTACTATAAATCTCCTCTACGTTGCCAGCTATATCCTGATTAATGATAAATCCCACACCTATTTCTCGTCTATCCTCTAATCCGCGATAGCGCAGTATGTGTCCGTCCTTTAGTACCGCATGAGCTTCACCTGTCCTTCTAACTTCGCTAAGCCCTATTACATCCCATTGAATTCCCGCTAGTTTGGTGAACCGTACTGCTAGGCTAGCCTCACTAGATAAAGTTCTAGCGTTAAACGTTGCCAGGTTCAGAATACAATGGCGGCCGGTCCGGAGCTAGAAATTCTTATCGCCCTCCACCGCGTCACAGGCCTGACCACCGCCGTAGTCAGTTGCTTCGCAGCCGCTGGGGATTGAGGGCCGAGAGTTAATTCGTTTGTTCATAGACGGTTGTGGCCAAGTGCTACAATAGGGTGGCCAAGTCCTGTTCTGGTGAGCGAGTGCGTTGTCGTTTCTGGTCACCGAGATCAGGTTGTACATCAGGCCCCGTTATGCAATTCCATCGACACGCGGGTCATTTTTTAACCCGGTGGAGAAATGCGCGGCACCAGGATTTTATCCCCGGACCTCTTGCACGCGAGGCGAACTCTCTACCTCTACGCCATCGCTGCTGCTGACGGTGGTTGCACCGTCACGCTTGCAGACTGGCTCGCGCGGGCGTCGCGCAGCCACCATCGACATATCAGCCTGCCGGAGCAACGGGGTCGTGGCGCCATGCCAGCAACTGACTTCGTTCACTCAAGCCAGGGTTGAGAGCAGCACAATCATGGCGTGAGGATACGCTAGTCACGTGATTTTTTTTTGTTTTACGCAGGCTTTCATTGTAGCTCAGAAAAAATATCCACATGAGGCTTTCGTTATGGCATATAAATGGGACGGAGGTTTCTGAAGGTGCTCTCCAACTTTGCTCTGCACATTTGCTTTCTAAAGTCAATATTTACGCATTGATAAAAATTACCTTAATTGCTAATTAATTAATTTCAAACCAAAAATTCCCTATGATGCGCAAGCCGGTTGGTAGGTGCATGTAAGTGGTTTCCTTGGACTACCTCAAATATCTTCTTTTTTAACCCTTGACGAAAGTTAGCCTGGACTCCCTGTATATTTAAAGATGACAGGCTCAGCAGATGACTCGTGACAAGGAAGAAGATGGCCTTGCGCCTCAGTCATATTGCTATCGACTCAAACGTATGTGCCCGGCCTTGCTGCCTTCGGACTGTTTTCGCGGCTGCTCTCGTCCTCCCAGGTCCTTTGAATAGACCCCGGCCTTGCATTTGGTGGACGTGCGGGCCAACAGCCCTATAATTGCATAGCCCTACTCTCCCGCCACCTGTGATGCCTAACGACGTTCAATATCAAGCCGTGCAAGTGGGCCCAGCTTTTACCTGCGCCGGCTCCCTTCGCCAACGGGAGCCGGCCATCTTCAGCGGGACCGATGAGCAGGATATCGAAGATTGGCTCAAGTCTTAGGAGCGAGTGGGAGTTTTTAAAAAATCGGAGGATGCAAGAAAACTAAATAACGTAGTTTTTTATATCACCGGCGTGGCTAACCTTTGGTATCCTAACTACGAGGTGGACATCCGAACTTGTTCGGCTTGAAAACAACCTTTTCCGAAGTGTTCAGTCGTACTGCTGTCCGGAAACTCCAGGCCGAACAACGCTTGCGCGAACGGTCTCAGCAGGCCGGCGAAAGTTTCACCAGTGCCTTCGAAGATGTCATTGAGCTATGCAAGCGTTTTAAACTCAATATGTCTGAAGCTGAGAAGATTAAGCACATTTTGAAGGGTGTTGGCGACGCCGCCTTTCGGTTGCTGTTAGCGCACTACTTGCGCACCGTTGCTGAAGTCGTTACCCTCTGGCAAAGCTTCATGGAGCTGTGGAAGCATAAGCTCCAGACTCATCAGCACCTCCGACAGGTTGACGCCAGCATCTGACACCTCCTCCAACCTGCAACAGATCAAAGAATTTTTTCTTGAAGAAGTCGCGCGTCAGGTATCACTTCTGCCGAGCCCTACAGAGCGAGTTCCATATTTGGCTCCGGCTCTTCGACGTGCCATCCAAGAGCAGGTGGCCGAGGCTCTTCCACCCGCCCATTCGCCACCACCTTTCGCCGCTCCACTGACATACGCAGGCGTCATCGCCCAAACGCCGCCCCTATCGCCACTCCGGTGACATGCGGGGACGTCGTCGACAGACCTCGATCGCCTTATACGAACGTATGCGCCAAGTGCGACACAAGAAGACAATACACACACGACACAAGCGCAAACTAACAACTGTTTATTGCCAGAGAGACATTATTTATAACATTCCAATATCATGCGGGAAACAATACATTAGGAAATCAGGAAGATGTGTCAACAGGAGGCTTCTATAGCAAAATAATGACAAAAAATTTACCACCCGGGGAATTTACCGCAGCTTTCCAGCAGGTGTAAAAAGAAATGCGGACCAACGTTCAACAGCACCACGATTGTAGGCAAGCAGAAAGAAAGGATTGAAAGACAAATAGTTGAAGTGTTTTTAGTCGAAAAGGCGAAAATGGAAAATCTGTACGCACTCCTTCTATTGCAGTTACAAAAAACGAAATTGATATGATGAATGCAGATGCTGGGCTGTGGTGATGGTCACGTGACTGATGACGAGAAGGTTGCGTCTTGTATAAACTGACGTTGCGTATATAAACGCATCTTCCGATAGGAATAAACTGTTGTTTTTTTGCGCTTGTGTCGCGTGTGTATTGTCTTCTTGTGTCGATCTTAGCGCATACGTTCTTATAATGATCAACCAACTGGCCCCGGTATTAGCCTCGCTCGTTCGCCTACCTATCCTTTGCCTGAAATAATTTGGCAAGCGGCGGCTTCTCTTCGGCCGGCTCCGCGCGTCAGCAATCCCTGGCGCACCATTGACTACCGGCCTAACTGCTACAACTGCGGCTTGCCTGGTCATGCGGCCCGGCTTTTCCATCGTCGTCGCCCAGTAGACGCGCCACCTCCTCAAGCTCCCGCGTACTGGCCTTCCACGAGTCAGTACTCCAGGCCTGCTGAGCCGCCGCCAAGTTGTCCTTTTTCTTCCGACCGTTCGGCCATTTTTAGACCCCGTTCAACTTCTCCGAGGCGCCGCTCTGTTTCTCTTATGCGACGTCGCCCCAATACCGTTCAGGAGGAAAACTAAATGCCACATTTCCGGAGTCGAGAACTGCGTCCCTGTTGAACTTTCCAAGACGTGGCATATCCCCTGCTAATGTGACCGAAATTTCTGTCGAGTGTATTTCTGTCTTGGCCCTTGTGGACCCGTGCTGCAATTTCTGTTATGTACGAAAAGTATTCGTAGTTCGTTAAAGAAGGTAAAGACGCTGTTTGCTGGATTCTCGCTGCGTACGGCCAGCTCTGAGCAAATCAAGCCGTCCGCAGCGTGTATGGCGCGAGTTTTGTTTCAGGACTCCTCTACACAATATAATTCGTCGTGCTGCCTTCCTGCTCAAATCCTGTTATTCTGGGCTGGGATTTCCTTTGCCCCCATGAAGCTATCATCGACTGTGCTCGAGCGGAATTCGGGTTCTTTTCTCTGCACAATCCTTTGCAGTACGCTTCTCCTTCTGTTGCCTGTGTTAAAGCCATCGCCGCCAAAGACACTGACATTACCCCATGCTCCTCTGTTCTTGTTCACCTGTCTTGCAAATCTATCGGCGACGACTCTGTCTTCTTTACTCCAGGCCATACTTTTCTGCATCGCAAGTATCTCCTCTGCCATACGCCATACTGACTGTGTCCGCTGGCCTGTCGATACTTTTGTTCTCTAACCCGTTTTCCTGCACTACCGCTCTGCACCTTGGTGAATGCCTCGGCAGTGCGCAGCCCATCGCATCTGTGCTCATCTGCAAGGAGACCGACGAAGCACCGCTCCTCGCCATGAACGTGCTCAGCCGACCTGCCTCTACCCCAGATGCCTCTGCTACTGAATTGTTGTTGTGCTACATCGACGCCGATTTTCCTCCGCCGCAAAGAACACAGCTTCTCACCCGCCTTAATCAATGTCGCTCTTCCTTCGACGCTCACCAAACTTCTCTGGGCCGAACTTCCACCGTCCCCCATCGCATCGACACTGGTGCCCACGCGCCGCTGCGGCAGCGTCTTTATCGTGTGTCTCCAAAGGATCGCCAGACTACTGCAAAGCAAGTCGACCAAATGCTTCAATACGGCGCCATTCAGCCCTCACACAGCCCTTGGGCATCGCCTGTTGTCCTTGCGAAAAAGAAAGGTGGCTACATACGCTTCTCTGTCGATTAGCGCCGCCTTAATAAGATAGCGCGCAAAGATGTCTATCCCCTCCTATGCTTAGACGACGTTCAGGACTTTTTGCAAAAAGCGGAGCTCTTTTCATCCCTCGATTTACGTTCTGGGTACTCCCAGGTCCTCATGAAAGCGGCCGATCGTCCTAAAACTGCTTATGTGACCAGCGACGGAATGTTTGAATTTACTTTGATGCCGTTCGGCCTTTTTATTGTCCCTGCAGCCTTCGAAATTATGATGGACACCATTTTGCGTTGGCTCGAGCGGAAATTATGCCTATGCTACCTGGATGACATTGTCGTCTTTTCCCCCGACGTTGAAATTCATCTATCCTGCCTGAAGCACGTTTCGACCTGCCTTTATGACGCCGTCCTGAAGCTCAACTTGAAGAAATGCCGTGTTGCTGCCCGTCAACTGACCAGTTTAGGCCACGTTGTCACCAAGGAAGGCGTTTGTCTCGACCCAGCCAAACTTCGCGTTGCCGCTGCATTTCCCAAGCCTACTTCCATCAAAGACCTGAGCAGCTTCTTAGTCCTGAGCTCTCACTTTCGCAGGTTTATTCGCAACTTTGCTTCGATAGCTGCTCCTTTAACGCAATTGTACGGTAGTTCCGGTTTACCGATGTGGTCTCCGGCGTGCGAAAATGTTTATAATACCTTGTGCCACCTCCTCACAGTGCCACCCATACTGCGCTGTTTCGACTCGACCGCTCCTTTCGAGGTCCACAAGGACGCCAGTGTTGGCCTCGGCGCTGTGCTCCCCCAGCGCATCCGTGGTTTTGATGAATACATTGTTGCCTAGGCAAGCCGCACATTTACGAAGGCTGAATCTAATTACTGCGTCAGTGAAACAGAGTGTTTGGCCATCGTATGGGCCCGAACCTCTATGTCTGCACTTTTTACGTTGTGACGGACCATCATGCGCTTTGTTGGCTTTCCTGTTTGAAAGAACCATCCGGCCGCCCTGCCAGGAGGGCTCTTCGCCCGCAAGAATATGACACCCGCCTGGTCTATCGTTCCGGCCGCAAGCATCAAGACGCTGATGCCCTGTTCCGCGGCCCACTTACAGCCAAAATCGCCAGCCTTTCCACCTCTGACGCCTCCCCGTCGTCGTTTGACTTAAGCGACATGCCCTCAGTGCAACGTACCGAGCCCTGGACAGCTTCTCTTCTCGACTTTCAAACCCCATGGCTGCTTCTACATCCTGTAGTATCGGCCGCCATGCTTCCTACTTCGTGCTTTGTGATAATCTCCTCTATCACCGGGACTACAACTCCGGCGGCCGCAAGTGGTTACTCGTTATTCATCGCCACTTTCGCACGCACATATGCGCCGGTGCTAAACGACAATGCGGTCACGCGGCAGTTTTCAAGACATACACCCGCATCCGGCTGCGCTAATACTGCCGCGGCAGACACACCTTAGTACTTAAACACGTACGCTCCTGTATCGCCTGTCAACTTCGCAAGGCATCTCCTGATCGTTCCGCTGTAGAGTTGCAGCCGCTCACTTTCCCACCACGCCCTTTCGACCGTATCGGCATTATTAATGTGATCTAAGAAGAACCAGCGCGAAAAAGACAACGGACCAGAAACAAGGAGGGTGACATAGAAGCGCGGACCTTTCAAATAGTTTCGGAAAAATTATTACAACGTATTTATACATTATCCTTTCAGAGGCAATGACACACAAGCATAGCAAAACTATCTTTTGAAATGACAGTGACTCAGCATCTAAATGAAGTGTCGGTGGCAACAAGCAACCCGATCAAAACGCACGGCAGAATTTTTTGTCGCGCATCTGTCGCGCGACACAATTTTGTGTCGCAAGACAAGCTGTCTTGTCGTTCCTTGTGTCGTGCGACAAGCTTCGTGTCGTAGGTTCTTTCGCGCGACAAAGTTGTTTGTAGTAGGTTCTGCCGCACGATAGACATCTTTCCTGCATTTTGTCGTGCGAAGAAGGTCCCTGTCGCAGCATTTGTCGCGCGACAGGTTTCTGTCGCAGGTACTGTCGCGCGACAGTGGGAGTCGTGCCGTGCGACAGAGATTGCGTGCCTCAGCAAAGTTACCTGTTGTGGGTTCAGTCGCGCGACAGACTTCTAGCGCGCCTCTTTTCACGCGACAAAAGTACCTGTAGTGCGGCCTGTCGCGCGACACAACAGCTTGTCGTGGGATATGCCGCGCGACAGATACCTGTCGTGGGATGAGTCACGCGACAGACACCTGTCGTGGATTGTGCCGCGCGATAGATACCTATCGTGGGATGTGTCATACGACAGATTCCTGGTGAGGGTAATTATTTTACTGCAGAATTCTAGAAATACTGTCGTGCGGTCGTGTGACAGCGATAGGATCAAATTGACCAAAGATGCTTCAAAGCGCGTTCACTGTGGCGAGTCGCGAAGAGGATGCGAGGTGCTCTGGTCTGTTGGTGACGGGCACCGAGCGAAATGAAGTGCTCATTCACATTGGCGAATCGAGTTTTCAACTCGCTTCCCGCGACCTCGCTCTCTCACCGAACGAGAATTGGCTTAGAGGAGAGGCACTGCTCGAGCACTCACCTAATTCCCTTCTGTTCCCACATGACAATGTGACGAAAGTAGTGCATGCTCAAGAGTATAATGCGGCTTTGAAAGCCCAAAAAGCTGTATGCACAAGCGACGAAGCCAGCGGTGCCTGCGTATCCGCACGCTCTTGCGGTGGCGGCATGTAGCTGCAGCCACGACAGCGCCTGCACACCAATCGGTGTGCGCAAGTCGAATGGCGCTACTGAAAGTCAGTGTCCTCTTGGCTTCTGTGACATGTTCAAGCCATGTAACATAATGTACCGCTACTACTATATGCGCAGAAAAAACCAAGGACACTTCTATGCGTCGCTGAAAAGAATGTCGTTAATCGTCAATCAGGGAAAATTACTCGCCATAACCATCCGGCTACACAAAGGCAGCATGTGTGTACATGCACGCAGTTCTCTGTATAAATGTTCAAAGCAACCCCGATATCATTTTTCCGCGCGTTTCAGTTTTAAGAGCGTCAGCTCTTACTACTTACGTTTGCCAAGGACACGTCTGTCTGCAGGGAAGGTCAAATTAGCCAAGACAGTTACCACACTATATCACATAGCAACAGCGGGCGCGTAGAGCCTCAGTTGTCAGATACCTTCGATCCGTTTTACATATGCTAGTATAGCGGTATCGAAGTGGAACACCGGGGACCCCCATTTGCATCAAATTTGGGGGCCGCCCGTTTGACGCATAACGATCGAAGTGGTGTCATTTGACTTGTCATGTTCCTTAGGATAAAATAAATATTTAGATGAAGCCCAAAATATGTGTGGGATTCGCACCGACGACCTTTTCGCCCCCAAACCGTGCATTCCGGGGACTTCCAGACAGCCATAAGGCCTAATCGTTTGTCGCAGAGAGTTCCGGATGCAGTCAAACAATTCATCTTGTTGTAATGCACACGTTTATGAAATTCGTTAACTGATATATAAGGAGGAAACATACCGGATATAGCGAAGGTGGCTGTAAATCGCAATAGTAGTGCAAAATCTTTGAAATAGATGACGCTGCTTGTATCTTAGAACGAATGTTTCCGAAACGAAATGCCCTCAGATGTGTATTTTGTCTTCTCCACGTTTGCTGAGCACCCCGATCTAGCACCCCGATCTAAACACTTGAAGCTCTCGTAGCTAACGCTCTTAAGCTAACGCTTTTTAGCGGCAGTGACGTGGTGCTTATCATAAAATAGCAAAAAAAAATACTTTACGATGTGGTTCATTGCCTTCACTGAAAATTTCATGACGGTGACACGAAAATGTCGCTAAATATAGACAGCAGCGTACGCAGCCGGAGGTGAAATGCGGCGGCCGGCGAGTTCGAACCGATTTGATTCTCGGTCGAAATGAGAATAAAGTCTTGGGACTGACATCAACCGCGCGCTTTAGAGTTTCGCCTGCGTTGACACAGTCTAGCTCCTGTGCACCCGCGCTCGGTCCTCTAAACTACTCTGGTCCCAGTGTGACTGTGTGCTATGACAATCTGAGCGAAAAAGAGGATGTCTGGGGGTTTTGATGTGCACCACGGCCATACAGTTGAGCGACGTGATAACGTACGGGCGCGGTATGCCAGCCTGAATACCGGCCCGCAGCGTAAGAAAAATGCCACAGTAATGTTTGTTCAAGTCCATACTAAGCCGTCGGATGGAGTATCGTTGGCCAATATCGAGTCGTTGGTAGAAGCGATAACAGGAATACAAACAAATCTCTCCCCACGGCGCCTTTAATTGCTGCTGCTCAATCGCGGCTCCCCTGGCCTCAGCTGGCTCCGCTCCTAAAGGTGTCGCGGAAACCGAGCATATCTTTGTTTTACTATGAGACGAGGTTCACAGTAAAACGATGACGAGAGCAGCACCTCAGCGCTAGCCAGTTTCGAAGTGCACTCAGCTGCTGCATCGATGCGAAAGCGGCTAGGCTTAGCGACGACTAGGGCAGCCAGGGGGTAGCGCGTAGTTCATTGCCCGGCGCGCCCGTGGGCGGCGTCGTTCCCGAAAGCTCGCCTCGCTCACTCCCGCTGGCTCACTGATTGGCTCAACAGCTTGCGACCTTCACTCGGAAGGCTGGAAAATCGAGAAGCGAGCGACTGGCGCTGCGACTGAGCGATACTTTATGCCCACGCTTGCACTACTGGTGAACAACCTTTAACGCACATATGCTTGGGTTATCGGCTGCTTTGCGGCGAGTCATAGTTAAGATCGTCCGCGACGCCATCGTCACCGTCCGTGACGCACAGGCTGAGAACTTCAATTCCAGTACGTGCCGAAACAACTCGTATTTTTCGTAACGATACGAGCTCGAAAACACGCCTGCTTCGATGCGCTAGTGGGCTCTTGCTTGTTAAACTACACGCGATCAGTATGCGGCGAGTGCTAGCCACTGTTGCATATTAGCTAAAGTGAGACGCAAGTATCGACGTAGTTTCGTAACGCAGTTGATATCAAAGCACTCCGCTTGTACTGGTCACCGATTAAGCTGTTAAGTTTCATGATCTCCGGTGAGCGTGCCAGTGTCGCGCAAATTAATGCATCGCAGCTACTCTCCATCGTGCCAATTGCGTTCAACTTATCCACGATATTCGCCAGCTTGAGATACGGCGCTTTTCTTCGCTGTTTTTGTCGCAACTTAGTGATTTTATCTGGCATCAAACGAAATTGCATTCTGTCAACACCGTCATCTGCTCCGTCGTCTGCTAGGCATCCGGGTCACTTCAGGGGATCACAGGATCGCAGCTTCTACAAACGACATGCCAGAAAAAGTAACTGAAAGCGCTTTAGTATTCCTAAATAATCTAAAAATAATTTAAAATAAATGCAGTGTCTTTGTTGTGAAGATAATACAAGAATTCATGGTTTAAAAAACAAATTTTTTTGTTGGTTGTAATTTTTCACCCACACGAAAGCGCAGCCGTCGGCGCCATTGCAGCGCAACCGACACGTCGTGTTTTGTATTATTTGCCTCTTTGAGGCATTGCTTGAATACTTGTACGGCGGACACGTGTGAAGAAGTCATTCAATAGGAAGGTGAGCAGAAGTGTGCTTTGGAAGCCAACGGCCAGGATTTCGGCCTGTCAACATTGGCGAGTTTCAACGGGTAAGCCATGAAGAGTGCTGCGACGTCTTTTCATCTGTTAGGTGAACGAAGACTCCTGCGCCGTTTTACTAAGCCTGGATGAATCGCATGGCCGGTGAGTCCCGCTCTGCGTTTCTTTGCTAATGATCTGTGTTCACACGCGCTATTTGTATGCGGCTATATCGAGATGCGAGTGGAGGCAGTCCGCCTGCGGTTGCCGCAGCTATAATGCGGCGCCAAAAAAGCAGGGCCTATATCCTGCATGACAAGTGTTGTTCTCATTGTCTTTATGTGCATTTATTACTCGCGTGCCGTGGTAAATAAAAATGGCACCAGATATCACAACAGAGTTACGCTTTCGCTTGCTAGCGCTTCCACACTCGGTGCAAAAGCATGGATTTGCACTGCGTAGAAGACGATGAGCGAGAAGTGCCGCGCGGCGGAGCGCTCGCGCTAGGCCAGCTGCGATCAGACACCGCACTATTTTGATCAGGGTTAGTACTCATCGGATTAGTGTTTGTGCCTTAATATGCGTCATACTAAATTTTGAGACAGTGATCGCATGCGAAAGGCTAGTTCATATTCATCGCCTTGTCATTTGTAAATTTGTCTGTGCTTCCCCAGTAGAACAGGATTTGAGGCAGTGTTATGTCAAAGTTAGATCAATCTTGCGTCTCCTGAGCTGTAAACGTTGATGCTTCCTCTCCTGAGCACTGCGAGCTGTCGGATATGCAACTTCACAATTATTTAGGATTTCTACCTTTTTGCTATATCCCTCGCTTTTGTGGCCCGCATTCAAGTCGTTCGCCATTGTCGATGGTTTTTTTTGTTACTTATTTTCGCTTTGTTATTTATTCTTGGTTGCGTGCCATCAGCTGTGGTGCCAGCGATTCTCCGAGCTCGGAACTCTTCCCAGGCACGGGATCCTACCCACAGACCTCCCTTCGCCGCACTCACAAGTGTTCTTTGGTATTTTTTTGTTTCTCTTGCCTTTACTTGAATTGCTAGTCGACAAATTTGTGCAGCTTTTAATTGTATGCAGATTTGTTAAATGCGCTAGCAATTTTTCTATGATGCCAAGCTGTGCTGTGAGATATCAAGCTTCTTGCTAGTGAAGGCATGCTTTGTTCCATTCTCTCTTGTCATTTAACCAAGGCAGACTGGTTGCAACTTTCAATTTAATACCTAGACATTGGTGCAAGGCACCATGATAGGAATTAATGAAAACCTGCACATCCGATATTCAATTTGGTGTGCGGTATTTCAGCCAGCTCATCTTTCAGTGTGGTTATAACAGTCATTGTGACTATTCTCAAAGAATGTATATGGGTGCATTACATAAAATCTGTTCATTTGTTTTGTCATGGGCTAGCTCATTGGTTTTTTATTTACTTATATTACGCCTAAGTTTAGTTTTTAAAGCAGTAGACGATTTCCTCTCTTGTCATTCATGACATGGCTATAGCCACTGACAGCTGTTGCTCTGGATGTATTTATTTGCAGTTTCCAGCGGCCAGCATCTATTGGGCCATGCGTGCTTCCTGCCTTCGGCTGTGTCATCCCTCCTGATCCGTTCATGGTAGTTATTCTTTTTCAGTGATGCATATCTTAGCTGCCTATTTAGAAAAATATTTTCAATATAGGCTTGCAGCTAGGTTTAGAAATGCATGAAACTCTACATGCACTTTACAGCAATACCTCAGCTTATAATTACCGGAACTGTAGACTTGTACAAAATATAGTCGCTGATGTAGCTCTTGACGCAGCTGCTGTTAACATAAACGTGCTTTGACATTGCACACCTGTTGCCTGGTATGCATATGTGTCCTCGAAAAGGACCTATATGTTCATTTATCCCTTTAAAAACATTGTGCTCTACAATGATGGTTTACCAGTATTTCTGACACAGAGACCAAATTGTCAGTCAGTAATGTAACATTGCACGATGACACCAATTCTTGTATGGTATAGCATCCTTGCAATGCACTGGGCAAGCTGCTGTCAGCACAGATTTATTGCTGGTTTATTGCCATAGCATATGGTTATACTGCACAGTTTGTACCTCTACCTTCTTAAAGCTGTATACATGAAAAATTTAAAATTAGTTGAAGGAAAATTCAAGGAAATGTAACAGTAACTGTCTCACATTTTGGTAGACACTTGAACCATGATATAAGGGAGGTATATAGAAGGGAAGTAATGAAGAGCTGATGCCCATGTTAGATGCCCCTCTTTAGTTAAATATAGCTCGCAATTAACACATTTGGTGCAAAACAAACATGGAACTTGCACGCTCACAAGCACCCTCATGTCAGTAAAACAAAGTGCCAATGTTGCCGTACTTTAGAGCTTTGCTCCTAAAAGTGCAGCTGACTGCTGCTCAAAGTTGAGAGCAAAAATATGTCTACTTTTCCTCATGCGCAGTCTGCGGTGCTGGTGCCATTTGCAATGGTGATTGACATTGAGTTGCATGATGCTCAGTCTGTTCCTGGAGTTAGTGATTTTGTCTGTCGTGTGAATGTGCTGTTAAAATTAGTGCAGAACAATGGTTCTCTAGTTCATTTTAGGTAACTGTCTCCTGTGCCACATGCTACCACCCTTTTTCCTCAAATTTCCTAATCTCATTTTGCCACCTGATTGCCACACATTCATGCATTCACCTACTCTTGGAATCCTCCCAGTGTTTTAGTGTGGTATTGCTTATTTATATCTTCTCTGCATTACACATGCACTGCACTTCCTCTTTTTTTGATTTAGTCAAAACATCTCTGTTCCTGTTTCTTGCATAAGCATAAGAGGCAACTCAAGTGCACCATCTGGTCTTGTGATGCAATGAGTAGGGTGCTTCGTTTTTGGGTAAAACCTCGTTTCTTCCTACTGTTGCACCAAAAAAGATTCCTAAAGATCAGGTTCAACCCAATTTCTGTGCAAATGTGCCTGTAAGAAAGTGTGGTTTGAAGGTGCACAATGCGAAGAACTGCTGGAGTGTAGTGGATGTCACATAATTCTTCTGACAGATTTTTTAAACAATTCTGGTTATTTTATTTCTCTTCTAATGTTTGTTTGTCGGTTGCTTATAATTTTTGGATAAACTGAAAACTACATGTACTGACTGGTATTTCATTCCAATAATTATTCCCAATATTATGAAGCTGTGTTGGAAGGTAGGTGTGCATTTAGTATGCGTGCTTTGAATTCAGTGATTGTTTCTGCAATGCAAAATGGAGGACAGGTCTCTGCTGTGCGAGGTTTTTGCAATGGAGTGAAAGTAGCTGGAGAAGCATTTGCTACTGTGTCACCCAGCCAAAAGTTCTCCCACAGACCACTGAGCTTCTGAATACCTATGGCTTAAAGCTCGAAGCTCTGGTTGCCCTTTCTGAGGTTTTCTGCATTAACGAGTGCAAGCCCAAGGGCTCAGAGCTAACAAGCATTTGAAACCATAGAGCTATACACAGTAGTGCTGGGGCCGTGCAGCAAGTCAGTGTGAAATAGGTCGCGATAAACATGGTTTACTGTAGAAAGCTAGTGTGAAAAAATAGTTGCGCTCACAGAAACCGCTGTTTCTTAGTCGGTCATTGAAACAAAGCAATGCATTTAAAATCATTTAAAATTTTATATCTCACTGATCCCAGAATTTTTTTCCAGCTAAAGACCAAGAGTTGCATGGAAGTTGTGCAAGCCACCAAGTTGCGTGTGATTTTTGCCAGGGACCTGGAGCAGGCTGGGAAATTAGTGGATGGCCAGTGGTATTCACTCAGTAAGGCAAGCTTTTTCTGTAAGTACAGTTTTTGGCATGGCATTGCTTAGGAACGCATGCACTAATCTGACTACTCTATGCCGGCCCATGCTTCAAGAATAATGAAGTACATGAAAAAAATTGATTTCCGAAAAACAATTGCCGCTTCTGGTATGTTTTTTCAGGAAAGTATTTTCCATTTAAAGGGATGTGAAAACCTTAAAAATAATATGCTTGTTGCGGCTTTTTTTTCAAATTTCTTCCACGTCTATGTTGGCCTGACCTTGCAGCTTGTCTGCATGAGATTGGCTGCTACCTACAGTTTGCTTTTTTGTTGCTTCTTTATTGCCTGTCACAATCTTTACTTTGCGTGGCAGTGTCATGCAGTTTGGGAAGTAATCTGATCTTATTTCTGCATGGGCCTGTAGTGCAAGCTTTTGCATGTGGGGCAGGTTTATGGTGTCCTTTTGTTTGCTGTAACTGCAGTTTGGCCATGAGGGTTAGAGGCTTAGTCCTTTTTTTATTTTGATGCAGTGTCATATACTTCATGCATAAATTAATGAAGTAAGCACTATTTTTTGTAATAAATGAGCATTCATTATAGCTGTGGCCATTATAAGTGCACTTGACTCTAAAATGGCTTTCTTTCGGCATTCAGTATTACATCTTAAAACCAGCCGGAAGACACAAAACAGGAGAAGAGATGAGCACAAGATGAGGCTGGTCTAACAACTGAAATTTTATTGAAGGAAAGTGGCAAAAGAAGACCTGCAAAGAGATTCAAGCACGCAAGACCGCAAAGCAGTGAGAGGGCAAAAAATAACCGAAAGGCACTGACGTACTAGTAAACCATCTAAAAAACTAATTCCTTACAGTGAAGGTTCACCGACGGTTTAGCCAGGCACTTGTTTTAGCATTACTGATGTAGTAAGCCTCAACTATATCAGGACAGATTTATCACTTCCCTAAACCACTGATGTGCCGCAGAAATCAGGCGTGCAAAGAGAAAGGTCGTCCTCCGATTGCATTCACGAGATTGAACGTGCAGTGTCAGGTGAAATTTCGCCTTCCTCTCTATACAGTGAAAGTGCTCTCAGCCAGGCGCACATCCAGATATCTGCTTGTCTGCCCATAGTAGTTTCATCTACGAGGCAGTGGAATGCAAAAAACCGGTTTACTTTTGCAAGTGGTGAACATTTTTTATCTGCCACTGTGCATAGCGGACGATTACCCGTGGTTGTATCAAGCCTAGTTTGAACGAAGAAGCAAAGGGCTCCTACCTTACTTTTAGCGGTCAAGACAACAGCAACATCATACTTTGGTGCAACTTTCTTGGGATGGTGCGAAATGGCGTGGAGGTAAGGTATAGAGCCCGTCTTTTTGTGCTGCTCAACTATGTCAGCATCATGTGAACGGTGTTCCGTTCCCTCGAGAGAGTAAAAACACACTCTGACAGGTGCGCAAGATGGGCAAGTGGGAACCCAGGTGCCATTGGCTTGGAAACCTGCTCCGAGAATGCATTCTAAACGCTGTGATGGCATGACTTCCATAAAGCAGTCGTGATGCATGTGATTGCCAACCTGTCCTTCACCAGCCTCGAGTGGTTCAACTCGTAGCTAAGAGGCTTCCTGATCTTGGGCTTTGGCGCCAACATATGTGGTCGTCCGCAAAGCGCAGGTCTAAGTCAAGAAGCTACAAACGGTTATGCTTAGTGAAATTCAGACCTAAGAGATAGGCTTTGACCACATGCCTAAAGATTTCTAAAACGTCTTGTGCCAACTTATCTGAGCCCTCCTTGTGCAAACAAATTAGGTAGCTATCAACATAATGAAATGCTACTATGCCGAGGCCTTCCAAACAGGGCTTTGATGCGGTATCGACTCTGGACAGAAGAATGTCGCGGAGGAACAGTGCAACCTGGGACCCTCTGCATATGCCTGATTTCTGATGTAAATACTGCCTTGCCAACTCACAAAAGTGGAGTTCTGTGGAGTTCTAGTTTCTTGTGGACAGCAACCTGGGCAGGTGCTCTGCAGTGAGCATCGACATGGAGGGCCTGCACTATTCATTGTCACATGATAGACCTCTGAGATATGTGCAAACTGCATCAGGGTGAACAATGAACATGCTTTTATAGATGATTGCGTGATTTCGGTTGCTGGCTTCTTGGGGCTGTTGTCCTTTTACTGCAAATCCTCATTTGTCAGTTGGCAGGGCAGTATTTACACGCAGGTCGTACCTTTGCTCAGCAACATTTTTTTGTCTATAAAGTCAATAAGGGATTAGAGCCCTGTTTGGAAGACCTTGGCATAGCAGCATTTCGTTATGTTCATGACTGTAATTTTTCTGGACATAGAAGGCTCAGATAAGTTGGCATAAGATGTTTTAGGAGTCTTTAGGGCATGCGGTCAAGGCCTGTCTTTTACATCAGAATTGTCTAAGCAGAACCGTTAGCAGTTTCTTGATGCAGACTTGCGCTTTGTGGACGAATATGTTTGTCGGGGCTACAGCTAAAGATCGGGGAAGGCTCCTTTTAGCTACGAGTCGGACCACTCGTTGTTGGGGAAGGATGGTGAAGAGGTGTATTTGTCGCTGGTTAAGGTCAGTAAAGATGGAAACACTTGATGGGTGTGCAATCGTGTGCATGACATCAGCTTTAGATAAGTCATGCCATCACTGCTGAGGACGCATTCTTGTAGCAGGTTTCCAAGCAGCTGGGTTCCCACTTGCCCATCTCAACAACCTGTCATAGTATGTTTTCACTCGCTCGAGGGTAAGGAGCACATACTCCAATGATGCTGATACACCTTACCTCCAAAGTATTTCACAGTCTCAAGAAAGTCGCGGGAAAGCGTAATGCTGCTGTTGTCTTAACAGCGAAGTGCAAGACAGGAGGCCTTTGCGCCGCCATTAAAAAGGCTTGATAAAACTGGGTACTTGTCCACAATAGACAGTGTCACAAAAAAAGGTTCACCACTTGCAAAAGTAATGGAGTTTATTGCGTTCCACTGCCTTATGGCTGCAACTAATATGGGCAGACAGGCAGATATTTGAATTTGCACTTGACTGAGCACTTTCACTCTATAGGGGGAAGGCAAATTCTAATCTGGCACTGTATGCTCAATCTTGTGAATGCAAATCTGAGGATGACATGTCTCTTTGCATGCCTAATTTCCACGGCACAGTGGTTTATGGAAGGGATAAATCTGTCGGTAGATAGTTGAGGCTCACTACATCGGTAAGGCTAAGGACACGTGTGGCTAAACCATCGGAAAACCTTCACCGTCAGGAATTTGCTTTTTTAGATGATTCATTAGTATGCCAGTGACCTTTGATTGCAATTCGCCCTTTCACTGCTTTGGGTTATTGTGCGCTTGTATCTTTTCGCGGGTCTCCTTTTGCGGCTTTCCTTCAATGATGCCGCCGCAGTGGCTCAGTGGTTATGGCGCTCGGCTGCTGTCCCAAAAGACGCAGGTTCGATCCTGGCCGCAACAGTCAAATTTCAATGGAGGCGAAATTTTAGAGGCCCGTGTACTGTGCGTTGTCAGTGCACGCTAATGAACCCCAGGTGGTCGAAATTTCTGGAGCCCTCCACTACGGCGTCCCTCATAGCCCGAGTCGCTTTGGGACGTTAAATCAAATAATCAAAATCTTCAATTGAATTTTTGTTAGTCCCGCCTCTTGAGCTCATGTCTTCTTGTGTGTTCTGGCTGGTTTTAAGGTGAGTCAGTACCAACTCGGCCAGTCATAAGCCTTGTTCAGTATTACAACATTTTGAATAAAGTGAGAAGTTTACTAGGCTATGTTGCCGGGGGTCGTGTCTGCAGCAGTTGTGGGCAACTCAGAAGAGATAGCGTCATACGATTGGTTGTGTAATTGGCAGAGGATGATGTGAGGATGCTGCTCGAAAAGAAAATTTCATAATCGGATAATTATTTACAGCCAAAAATGTCCAAAAAGTGACTGGGCCAGAGAAAAAGTGCTGCGAAATTTGAAAACGCTGAAAGTAGGTGGAGCTACAGCGTTGTGCCAAGTTTGAAAATCTGGAAGTATGGACAAAGCCAAAGCTTGGCGCCAAGTTTGAAAACTCGAAATGAGCAATCACGTGACCAGTGATAAGTGTCCTATACTTAACCAGGAGATAGGAAAAAGAATGATAAATTAGAGGCAATTAGGTAATTATTGAGAAGCGAAAGGCAATGAACGCGTGATTAAACTGAGCGGGTATTCAGTGGGCGGGCAGGAACGATCCGTGGAGGGAAATTTGAAAACTCGAAATCGTTGCTGGGATGAAATGAGGGTAAAATAAGAGTTAATTGATAACCAATCAAGTCAACAAGAAAACAACCATGGTGCCAAATTTGAAAGGCGACCAGTGTCGAGGAAGCATCAACGCTTTCACATTTTTTTGCGCCGGTAGCAGCGGTGATCTCTATTTTTTGTTTTTTTCAGCCAAGACAAAAACCATTTTTCTTGGCTCATGGACGATGTATCTAGGATCCTGTGGCCAGGACAACGCTGGACAGCATGCATCAGCAAGCTCGAAAAAAAGCACAAAACAGTAAATAAATATTGATCATTTTCATTTCAATTCTAGTGGTTTTGTGCACGAATTATTCTGAAATGCACAAAGCTTGTGTTAATTGACAGGCGACCATTAAAAAGCTGTGCATTTTTGTGCATAGCCTACTCCAGAACACAAATCCTGTGTTAATTGACAGGTGACCGTAACGACGGTTACACAGTGTACGAGCACTACACAAGACACACTACAGAAGACAATTCAAACTACAGAAGACAAGACAGACTACAGAAGTCAAGACAGACTACAAAAGAGAGGACAAACTACAGAAGACAGACTATAAAAGACAAGACAGACTACAGAAGACAGGACTACAAAAGACAAGACAGACTACAGAAGGCAAGACAGACTACACAAGACATGCCCAAAATACGACAAGACTACAGACTACAGAAATTTTCTGTCTTAGAATCCTGTAGTGCGTTTTGACTGGGAAGTACAACCAACACAGCTCTTTACTATAAAATATGGGGGAAAGAAAAGAGATAAAGGCATAAAAAGGAATGTGAAGATTTATGGCCAATGGCCAAAAAGGAACACTTCACAAACAAGCGGTGATAAAACCTAGGTCTTGAAAGCTAAAAACAATAAAAGGTATAACAAGCAAAAAAGTATAACTAGATAAAAGACCATAAAATAACATGGAAAAAAGATAAAAACCAAGCTAAACATACAGATCAACTATAGGAGGCGCTCAAAGGTGATGAAAGTGCTAAAAAACAGTAAACGTGGTGGGATGGTTGCGCAGCTAATTCCTCTAATTTCGTGCCAGATAGGCAAGATCTTTTTCTGATTGTGAAATAGAAGGCTTGATAATGCAGTTGTTCTTTAATGATAGTATGTTAACTGCTTCAGTGAGTTCACGGGGCACCTTGTTTCTGCTCCTCGCTATTACTAGAGTTTCTTCAAATTGGGGCAAACAGCCTGTTTTCAGCACCGGAACACAACAGTCGAAACAGAAAAAAACAATTGAAAGTCACAACACTAGAGTTGAGCGTCAACTAAAGCCTATTTCTTTTCTTTCTTTAGCGTGACCTGCTTGTGCTACATAGTAAATTTAGTAGAAGGGCAGAAGACGAACGCACCAGCGCTGCCAGTCAACGTAAATTATTTTTTTTCAACGAAATAATAATAATACTATCAGACGAGCTGTAGTTGCAAGTCAGTGCTCGTCCTTATTGCGTTCTTTCCTAGTTCGCATGTTGTCAACCAGAGAAACTCGAGTTGGAAAGTAAGTTAAGAAAGAGGACTGCTACTAGCAGCACCCAAGCGCGTGAGCTCCACAGGGTATACAACTTTACGGAGATTTATATTGTGAGCGAAGAAGAGACGACCACAGAACTGACAGACACCTCAACCATTTAGAGCTTTGTTGTATTAGAGTGCTATCTGTAAATGTATTTCTTGATAATGATTCAATCAGTTCAAACTAACCGGCCTTGAAAAGCTTTTTTACATGTCCGGGGATCACACAACACGAGATCCGGCTTGGTTCTTTAGGGGCCGAAGGAAGATGCATGAAGAGGCCGATCACCCTATCCAAGCGCTTTTTCAAGCAGCACTGCCAAGCCTACAGTACGTGCAAACACTGCAGCACGCTAAGGTGTGAAGCCAGACAAAGCGGTTCGTAATTGATGAAAAAAGGCAGCGCAAAGAAACGATACATAAAGTTCAACTGAAAAACAGAGGCGCTCCCCCCTCCCTCCTTCCGACTATACCGAAACTAAGAATTTTCTCTAGGCGGCGCTAAATTATGTCTTCCTATCCCCACCACCGCCCAATAAGGTAATTCCGGAAGGATGTCTTGGTCGAGATAGCCGCAGGCTCCTTTGTCGACGTGCCGTGGCTGATGGCTTTGTTGTCGTGTTGCTGCTGACGATTTCGAACGATTAGAACCGAACTATGATACAGCGAATTTCCCTTCTCCAATTCTTGCGTGTGAGTAGTTCCGCATGCTGTTTTCGAAAGCCTTGCCCTTAGAAATAACCCTGGACTGCTCTGCCCTAGCTTGATTATCCAGAGTCAACAAAACTACAAAAACCTAAACGTTAGGAACAAGCACTAAAAGCCAAATTAGTTGCTTTCCTTTTTTTATTGATCACAGGTAATACATATGTTTAGATTAATGGGGGACAGCCAATTTATATTCCCACTGTGTTAGCCATTTACTGGCGCCGCCATGCAGTGCGACTGCACCCGCTGGTCTTCCTTGTCTTCCCCGGCTCGTGCGTTCGTTCTCTGTGTGCATCTGCCTGGCTAGTTCTGATGTACCCTTCTGCCCTTTCGGTCGGCTTTCGGTGACATTTTGATTGCAGGTGCTGGGTAATTTCTCAATGCACGAAGAGCTCCCGGGAGCATCCGACGACGCCCAGCTAGACCCCGTGGACACAACACCTGTCCACAAGACAAGCCGCCGCTCGCGAGGCTTGGATCCTAAGTTTCGAACCCTGACGGCACCACCCCGCACAATGACGTCCACTGCGGCAAGTCAGAGCACCCAGAATGCCGTCAGTTCCCCACCTCGGCTTCTTTATGCGCCTCGCACTCCCACGTCGTTTCATGGCGACAAGTTCGAAGACGAGGAAGACTGGTTGGCCAGCTAAGACCGAGTCGCTGCGATTAATCTGTGAGACGAGGACTGCAAGCTACACAATTAATGTCTATTTTGCCCTGGAAGACTCCACCAAGACGTGGTTTGAAAACCACGAGTCCGCTATCCCCACCTGGCGAGACTTCCGGTGGCTGTTTTTCGAAACCTTCGGCAGCAATGAAAGGAAGGAGCGAGCTGAAGTTGCTCTGCAGTCCCGAGCGCAGCGGCCAAATGAGAGCGTCGCCATTTTCGTACAAGACATGACGCGGCTCTTCAACCGCACAGATCCTACCATGTCTGAAACGAAGGTATGTAATCTTATGCGTGGAATCAAAGAACAGCTTTTCGTAGGAATTGTGTGCGACCCTCCTAGCACAGTGGTTGACATTGCTCGGGAGGCGACGAGCATAGAGCGCACCTTGCAGAAGAGGTTCGCGCATTGCGGCCGTCCGGCGAATATAACTGCTATGGACGCCAACATGCCACTGCCCGGCACTGAAAGTGAAGCCCTCCGTGAGCTTGTCAGGAGCACTGTGCGCGAAGACCTACAGAAGCTTCGCCCTGTCTAGCAACTCCCGGGTGTGTGAGCCATCTCGGTTGTCATTCGCGACGAAGTACGTCGAACTGTGCAGCCAATGGCCGGTCCCCAGCCGCTGCCTGAGTCCTATGTCATGACGTACAGTGAAGCGTTGCGCAGCTCTGCGCCAGCACTACCGGCGTTTTACTGCCCTACTCCTTCTGCACCGCATCAACGCTTTTCAACTTCGCCTGTCCTCTCCTACACACGACCACCCCTCAGCAAAGCACAAGCGTGGCGCACATGAACCAACCGGCCCCTGTGCTTCCATTGCGGTGAAGCCGGCCACATAGTACGCCGTTGCCCGTATCGTCGGATGGGCCTGCCAGGGTTTGCACCAGACGCACCCCGGCCACGCTATGGTGAACAACCCCGTGACATCGAGCAGTACCTGCCGGCCAGCGTCCCCCTTGCGCCTTCGCCATCGCCCGTCCAAGTCGCCGTCGCCCGGCCGGTTCTCTTCCCCAGGTCTCCAGCCGTCCATCCGGCAGTCCCGTAGTCCACGCCAGGAAAACTGAAGACGGCGACCTCTGGGGGTAGGGCCGCCGTTGCTCCGCAATTCGAACAAGATCCTCCGCTCGCCGACTTGACCCTTCAACCCGATCTTCCACCGGCTCCGACCACCTTCCGACGCCCAGAACAGCCTCTGCTGGATGCCCCATTTCTACAAACACCTCGACCCTTCACTCTAGAACCTCCACGACGCCCATTCCAGAAATGAGGTTGATTCAGCCGAAATGCCGGTCCTCGCCGACAACCACCATGTGACTGCCCTCGTCGATACCGTCGCAGATTTCTCCTTTTTGAGTCGTGGTCTTGCTACACTCTTGAAAAATCTGCTGAAACCCTGGCACGGAACACAAATTCGGACCGCTGGCGGTCATGTGGTGATGCCGCTCGGCGTCTGCACGACTAGGATTGAGATTCGCGGTATCATCACTGGTTGCTTCGCTGTGCTGGCTGAGTGCTTCAAGGACCTGATCCTCGGTCTCGATTTTCTTCCTGAAAACAGGACTGTCATCGACGTCCACGAACTCATGGTAACATTTTCGGCCCGTGCGCTATAGCCGACGACAGTGCGCCAGGAAGACCCGTTTTTCGCGTGTCCAATGACCACATCACTCTACCACCGCGTGTCAGCTTATTTGTTACGGTGGCCTGCGACAACCGACGCGCGTCCAACGGCATCGCAGAAGCAAACTTGTCTTTACTGCTGAGCCAACCAGTCTGCATGGCAAGGATTGTCGTTGCCCTGCAGAACCAGCGAACTCAGCTTCTAGTTACGAACTTTAGCGCCGAATACCGCCACTTGGCCAAAATATAGCCATCGCCTATTTCGATGAATTTAGCGAGCCTGCCACCCACAGCGCGTTGTCAACGTCCCGAGACACCCCTTCAGGAGGACCTAGTCGAACAGTTAAGGATGACGTGAACCCTGCTTTGAACACTTATCAGCAGCGGCGCTTGCAAACCATCCTCGACTCTTTTCATGACGGCTTTGCGACCACCTCTAAGGTCAGTTAGACGTCCACAACGAAACGTCACACCATCGTTGATGACAGTGCCCATACAAACATCAGCATCTCCATTTCTTTGACCAACTGTTGGCATCTTATGGAATCAACAACTAGTCAAAAAAACGGAATGCTTGTTGACTACAGTCAACAGCAGTCAATAATTTTTTTTATTAAACTTAGCCAACACTGTCAGTGCCATTGACTGCAATCAACGCTTGATAACAAATTTTATACTTACCTTGTCAACAAAGTTGATGCTGTTGACTGCATTCAACGGCCATCAACAAAATTTATGCTTAACGTTGTCAACACTTTCGATGCTGCTGACTGCATTCGACAGGTGTCAACAAAGTTTATACTCAAATTTATCAACGCTGTCAATGCTGCTGACAAAAATCAGCGAGTGTCCAGAATATTTATATCGACCTAGTCAAAAGGTGTGTTTCTTAATGCGTGTTGAATTACATAAGCATAGTATGGTTAAACTAAGCCGAATATATATTTAACTTAGGTAATCAAGGAGAATTGCCTTAATATATAAAACCTTTTATTAGCACTCAAGTAGGCTGAGAGAGCCCTATTCTTTTCCCTTGGAAAATATTACCAATATCTTGCGGATTTTTGAACAGGATGAGGTGGGATCATGCATCATGCATAAAAAAGCAAAATCGAATGTTGACATTAAGTGAGGCGATTTCCAAAAAGCTTTTCTTGAGCATTTTATTCTGTTAGTTTTTAAGTATAATTCAAAGTTCTTTTTTCATAGGTCCAAAGTAAATAAAAGTTCAGTCATGTCACAAAAACTGAAAGAAGTTCCGTGCACATTTAAAAATGCAAGATGTAACTTAGAGGCGATATAGTTAAAAGCTGTATATCTTTTGTGCCCGCAGCTTTGTGTTAGTCGCTGAATTATGCAGAACTGCCTTATAGCGAAGTAAGAGATAATGACGGATTAAAAGTTTTGGGATGTCTGTCAACAATATGTATTTGTAATATTGGTAACAAGAGTTGGCACCATTCTGTGGCAGAAGATGATGATTAGGGCCAATTTTTGTCTCTGGTAAGTGCTGTTCAAATACAAAGATCTTTGCATCGCATGGAAGCAAATAAGTGTTGCTGCCATATGATCACAATGGCACAGAAAGAGTTAAAAATTAACAGATAATGGTTCACTGCTACAGGTAAAATGTAGATAGCAAAGGTATCAAGGACACGCATATTATAACACAAATGACAAAAAACAAATAAGTACACAATTCATGGACCTTTGCTTGCCCAACTAATTACACATGTCTATATTACAAAAAAGAGATGTATAATACAGAAATAATATACCAGACTAGTTTGGTGTGTGCTGGTGTAGACATTCTAGTGTGTTATCGTGCTGTGATGTGCACGCCAGGGTGGGTTGGTGTGGCCTGGTGTGCACACCAGACTAAAGTGCACATCAGAGCGCTGGTGTGTGCTAATGTGCACATCATAGAGATGGTGTGTTCTTGAGCATTTAACAATGCCCACAGAAGCCAATTTATTCGCTCTGTTTGGATCATACTTAGCTCAGCATAATTATCAAATAGAGATGTAAACAATTACTTCACACCACAAAATAATATTTGCATTTTATCAAAATAATTGCATGCCTAATATCACGGCGGTATACACAGTCTCTGTTGGAAATCTGACAATTGAAACTTACGCGTCAAGGCAACTTCGAGTGCCTTTCAGGGGCGGATTGTGGTCACTCGAAGACACTGAGGCGCGAAGTGCCTTAGTCTAAGTGGAATTCTGTAACAGTTCACAGTATTCATTTGCCGTGACACGCGCAACGATAATAGCCACGCGCCAACGCCTAGCGTGCTTCCCAACGCCGTTCAAATCCAGCGTGCTGGCTGCCAAGTAACAGGGCAGGACACACCAACTCCGAACTCCTTGACATCCGGGCATTCTAGCGTGATATTCAGTTAGGCCTTACGCCGCGCCGCGTCAGGGTCCGTGCTGCTGTTGTGCGAGTGCTGTTTATGGCTTTGATTTCAAAATTTCTACTTCAAACTTGCGTTTGGGTTTCCTGCTGATCGTAGCTAGCGCCGCGTGTCAGCATGCATGCAGCCCTTCGTGTACTTTTTCAAAAGTGACCATGGCAAGAAGCATGGAGCCGTTTCATCTTGACATTACGTTCGACTTCAACCGTGCAAGCCGCTGCCGCTTTTATCTTGCCGCAAAGCAAGAGCAAAAAGCGGTTACTGCAAGCCGTCAAGTCTTCGTTTCCAGGTGAGACCCTTAGTGTAGCGCACGAATCCGGGCAATTTGCGACCGCGAAAATAATCGAGCGAGCACAAAGGTGAGTCCGGCAGGGTTTCTCGAGATACAGCAATCTCATGAAACCCTACCGCTTTGTCCTGTCGTTTCCCTTCGGCATTGCGCGTGGTTCACTGGTTGTTTCCGCGGCAGCAAAGAGCATTCCACATCGAATCATCAACATGCTGGTCTGTCAGTGCTCGTAATGTATGCGTTGCGACGCAAACGCCGTGGTGTGTGCATAGATGCGCTTGCTAAATACCAGGTAGGCGTGTACGCGTAGGAGTCTTTAATTAATGTGAATGTGGCAATTGGATTTCGCCATGCAAGGCACTGGCCCAGCGAACCGTGTGACTATGTTTTGGGCTTTCGTTAAGGTTGTTCACCGACTTCCTGTTCATTATTCGATGTTCGACGTCATTGTACGCTGCCTGCACGCGTGTTTTTTGACGCCACTATTGGCCCGTTGCGGACTGCCTATAGCGTGCGCCGCTCGGTCTGTTTAGCTTTGTGTTATTCTCACCGCGTATGTGCGTCTTTATTGCGATTTGATGTGGCGTCTTAAGGTTATAACACACCTCTACGAGCCAATTATACCAGCTGTCAAGCTCAGAGTGTGAGGGAGGTGGCGCGTCAAGGCATGCAAGCGACTGAGTGAACTGAGCGACACGTCGCAGCCACGGTCGTCGCAGCGATACCCCATCAAGGAGGAGGAGAAGATTAAGCTTTATGTTCATCGACCAAGGTAGCAGTTCGTGTGGGGTTATAGCTCCATCATGTGGCCATGAGCCTGTGGCGTCCGGCGACTTCTAGGGCTCTTGTCGCAACCCGGATCTGCGTGTCCGAGTCGAAACTGAGCAATGCGGCCTCCCACTGGTCTGGATTCGGGAGCTGCAAACCTCGCAGAGGGGAGTCCTGAAGGCAAGCTCAGAGTAAGTGGGATGTAGTGGCATGTTGACCACATAGTTGACAGGAGGGAGAGTAGGCCACAGAGTATAAGCGGGCATATATCGCGTGGTTGGGGACGGTGTTCGTTTGGAATGTCCTACACGCAATCTTTTGGGGAAGCTGGCTGCTCAATCACCAGTGTAACATCGGTAACGTTGCCTGCAGCTGTAAACTGGTTTTAGTTGCAGGCGGCCGTAAAGAAAAATCACTGCTAAATGTTGACGAAGAAGTAGCCCTAGGAAAGGAGCGCTTTGTATCTCTTTCAAATTAAGGTGCTATGAATAACCAAAGTAGTGCAGATCTTATCATAAAAACTAGCGTGAGCAAGTGGCGTTATATATTTAAAGTTTGGCTGTTTAAACATTTGTTGTGGTTGTGTGAAATGCCAGCAATACAAACAATTATCAGGAAGTGCCTAGCATTGCGGGTTTAAGAATACACAGCTGGAAATTATGATTGTATGCAGGTGAAATGCCCGCTGTTCTGTAAGAAGAGGTCTGAAAAGAGCTTCATCGAAGAGGATGTCTCACTCTCAAGATTTGGGGCTGTTCTTCTCTGTGCCCGTTCAGCGTACATTGCAGAGAAAAAGTATGTTTTGAGTTTTCTAAAATCTGTTTTTTCACCGCTGTGTTGAGATCAGTGTGTTGCAATGATTGCTTCTAACCAGAATGCTGACGGCATGTATGGGCATTTCCGTATTTAAAATAACATGTGTGTCTCTTCTCAATAGGTCATCATCAGATAGTGCCAATTTCATGTTCATTATGAAGCACTGCTTATAATCAGAGGGGTCTCGGCTGGCCTCAGTACCTCTACCAATACTAACGAGGAATTTGAGTCCCCCGTACTAGAATGTAGGGAGGGTATGAATCCGAAGCAAGCAACCAATTTTCTTTTTTTTGTTAGTGGTGATAGGAACATTTCTTCTGTCATTTCTAAAATTTCTCGGTGATTTTTAGCAAGAATCATTAACACATTTTCTTAAAGCCTAGATGGAGTAAAAATACAAAGTTGACAGCACAACTCATAGGGTGGAAGAAAAAGGAAAACCCGCATCCTCACACCATGAGTGAATCCAGAGCTGGCCGCTCAGCTCCAAGGCTACACAGCAACGAGCACACCGGCATAGCCTGAGCTCAGCCAGTTTCTCTCTCTCCCTCTCTAGTTCCCTCCCCGCCTGTTCTCGAGTCACTAGAGACGCCCTTCAATGAGGCCAGGCTTTAAAAAACACCAATATGGAGTATTGAGCTAAAGGGCAACCTTTTAAGGTGATATTACTAGATGAGAACAATGCTTTTATCCTTTTTCCTCTCGTACCAATCTCACATTGCAATCCTCAGACAGCTATAGCAGAACGAAAACCATGTCATCCTGCTGCTGTAATGCCGGTTTCGCATGGCACTCCTCAGAGACTGCTCCAGCAAAGGTGTCTTATTTTACTTGGTAAAAAATTATGAACTGTATTATGTAGTGCAGCTATGAATGCGCCTCGAAAATGAAACATTAATTAAACTTTTAGTCTTTCTCCTACTCCCTCTGCTGACAGCTTCTCTTGTAAGCTTCACTTCTGTGGCCTCTCATAGTAGTTTCAATGTTTTTACTGCCTCAAGATCTGAGTGCAAAATGAGCACCGTCTACTGCAAACTACTTCAGAGTCAGTTCAATTGTAGCCTTTGAAAAAAAAAGCTTAAAGTGATAAATGAAAAAGGTGACTGTTCACTACAAAACGTTCTTGGTGAGTTTTGGTGTTTGTTTTTCTATTTCACTTGCTTAGTGATGACACTGTGCAAGTTCAGTGAATATACTTGCTAGCGTACACTTATCAGAAATTAGGAGCTCATATATAGTGATCTGTTTGACTCAGCCTTTCGGCATGCTACCTGATATCATAATTAAACAAAGTTTCAGAGAAACATGTCAGACATTGATGCATGCTGCACTCTCAGATGTTTACATGACCAGTTCGCCAAAATATATGGCTGATATTTCACATAATTATAAATAGAAAACACCAAAAAAAGGAAGGCAAACTTGAAAAAGATACGCATAACATGACCCTTTTACATGCTCCTAGCAGCAGTGGGCCTAGTGAAAAACGGCGTAGTAGTAAAAAGCATTCAACTTGGCTTGCAAAATGCACACCTTTTTGTAAATATGAGGTCGCAGGGGTACCTGCACCACGCTTTACTCTCTAGTCTTGCTTGACTCTGCATCTTCACATAACTAAGCGCATAATGTTTTGTTTTGAAGGCCACTGCATTAATTTACTTGCCCCGTGTATTGAACATTGCTGTCAGGGAAAGGATAAAGGAGGGACTGAATGAAGAAAGGAAGAAACAGGTGCTGTAGTGGAGGGCTCCACAACAATTTCGACCACATGGTTATCATTACTATGCACTGACATCGCACAGCACACGGGCGCCGTTGCATTTCGCCTCCATCAAAAACGCAGCCACCAAGGCCAGGTTCAATCCTGAGTACTCCGGCTCAGTAGACAACCGCCTTAATCATTGAGCCACCGCGGCGGTTTTTTTTTTTTTGCTAAATTGGTTTTGAGGTCATGTCATGTCTAGCTTTGAGCGCTCATTTTTTTTCATACGCCTTCAAATGAGGGTGCTACAACTGTCTCATTTCATTTTTACGCTCTTGTACTTGGGCTACTTTTAGCTCGGAAGGTGCTCCTAAATTTGGTTTTCTATTTTTCTACATAGTCGCTGGATGCAAGTTAGGCGTTTGAGAAGACCTGTTTATCACGTTTGACTCTATTTGTACTGCTCATATTTCCACTATTTTTATTTTGGGCCATGTTTATATTCCGCCGCCTTCCGAAAGCTGTTCTTCCATAGAAGATGCTTACCTTTAGCCCCTCAAAATACCAAGCTTTTTTGCCTACACTACAATTGTAATACTGATTTCACAATACGCAAGCATTCTTTGGTTCCCGCAATCTATCACTAACGTCACTCGGCTTGAGAGAGTGCAACTAAAAGCTGTAAGGTTCATTCATAACATATACATACCCTCTGACTTCCCTACCGATATTACCGCTTCATCTGACCTTCCACCACTGTCACCTAGGGCAAAAGAATCTCGCCTGAAGTTTTTATATCCAAATATTACACAAGAGCTATAGTGTAAATGTGTCTAAATAAGCATCCTTCTGACAATTACTGGAATCACGACACAAGTATGCGCATACGCTGACTGAATAGTCATGTAAAACCAACATTCTCAAGCATTCCCTCTGTCCTTTAGCCACCAGAGAATGGAATGAACTCAATCCATTGATTACTGTTGGGTACTAAGTATCACTATCTACTTTCACCTAAAGATCAGAATCCAACAAAAATGAGTAAAGTAGACATAGTCCTACATTCTGCCAGAGGACTGTGCAGCCATTACTTTTTGCCGTTACTTGATATGTTGTTTTTACGGATGGTTAGGTGGACCATTGCGACCCGGTACCTTCTTTTTCTAGCATGCTTTTTAGCAAGAATGACTGCTGCTCTACTCGATTTCTGTTTTTCTGCTGTTCTGAATTTTTAATGTATTCTTTGGTAACCTGCCTTCCTTTAGTTTATAACATTTATTTTCAAAGTTCCCTTTCTCTTGATCCGCAGGAAACAATTTCTCTTTATTGTTTTGAGCTTTGTGTTGTACTGATTGACCACATCATAGGGTCTCGTATTGAGACTAGCAGTATTTTAAATAAATAAATCAATTATACTGTCTCTTATGACACAACCACAAAGCAGGAGCATGTTTCATTGTGTAGCAGTTTCTGTGTTGTCACTGTAAAACAAGGCCTCTAAAACTTTGTTCTCTACTCTTTGCTGTCTTGCGAATGCCTTTGTTACAAAGGTGTAACATGTTTTGTCTTTGCAGGTTTATATTGTTGGTAGTGTGCTGGTTAACAAATCGGTGTTTGAGCTGTTCAATCATTCGCACAGCTGGCCTGAGAAATATGCCCGTGCGCTGCTCTGCCATCTATTTTCTCCTGAGCAGCTGCAGGGCAGCTCTCTCTTTGTGCAGCAGAACACAAGCACACACTCTAAACGCGGGGATCTGGACCAAGAGAAAGTCTAGGCAGTAATTGGTAAGTGTCCTTTTCAGACATATCTTTATGTAGGCAGCCATCTAAAATAATTTTTACACATCCAAACTGCTGATTTAGAACTTAGAACTCCTATTGCTGACAGTAAAAAAATTCAATACGTTAGGTTGAAAGCACTTGAGATTTTTTTTGCAAACACAGGATGCAAACGAGACGTGTACGAATAGCACATTTTTAATTTAACATGAGTAGTGTAACTGGCCTACTGAGATGAATACGAATAGAATACTTGTGCCAGTAGTTGCTACTTTCGCAAATAGTCGTACAAAACGGTAGAATAGTGTTAAATATTGATGTGATAGTGGCAGCGCTGCAGTACGATGCTAACTTACGGATTTAAAGCTGTAGGTGTCAAGTTATGCAGCACTGATCTCCACTAAGAGGCTGCAACACGAATTCATTATGTTAACTCTATGAACGTCAAGTCATGCATGTACGGAAATTATTTTCTTGTTGACAACAATAGAGAATAAACTAGAGCCACAGATAAGGGCATGAGAGGGGCGAAAACATATATGAGCCATGATCTCCATGGCTGCTAAACTTGTCGAAGCTTTACTGCGTTGTCGCACTTTAGAGGCCATGTGTGAGCATTACGAATGCTGCCGCACGTATGGGCTATGTAGTGGCACTGAACCCTTCATGGCGCAGATATTGATCACCGCAGGATGGTACACAGCATCAGTGTGTGCCCTGTTCTTTGAAAAACAGTCATCGAGGAAATATACCATGCCGAGCTTTGTTTCAACATTATGCCGATTGTTCGATAATTGTTCAACAGTTCATAACCAATTCGGTTTAGTTCGAATAATTTTCAAAATACTTTATTTCACTCGTTCGAGATTTTCTCACAGGTCCACCGCAATGGCTCAGTGCTAATGGCGCTCGGCTGCTGAGCCGAAACACGCAGGTTCGATTCTGGCTGTGGCGGTATAATTTCGATGCAGCCAAAATTCTTGAGGCCCATATACTGTGCGATGTCAGTGCACGTTAAAGACCCCCAGCTGGTCGAAATTTCACTGCGGCGTATCATAGCCTGATTTGCTTTCTGACATTAAACCCCATAAACAAAACCAAATCAAACCTATTTTCTAATATTCGCGCACACCTAACACGAAGCATATAGCAAGATCTCACCAAAAGTTATGTGGCCGCCGCGGTGGCTGAGTGGTTACGGCGCTCGGCTGCTGGCCCGAAAGACGCTGTTTTGATCCTGGCCGCAGCGGTGGAATTTCGGTAGAGGCGAAGTTCTAAATCCCGCGCACATGTACTGTGCAATGTCAGTGCACATTAAAGAACTGCAGGTGGTCGAAATTTCCGGATTCCTTCACTGCGGCGTCTCTCATAGCGATTCTCGTTTTGGGACGTTAAACCCATACAAACCATAAACTAAATGGTATGTAAAAAAGAAAAGAATAGGAAAGAATGAGAAATGTTATGCATGTTGAAACAAAGCAGCTGCTGAATGCTTTGAAATTGCAGATTGCATGGACGCATACAAAAATGCTGCTCCCACTATTGTGACACATATTAGTTAAGACAACCTGAGGTAACTTATTTATATCTGCCTTTATTAGCAATAGCTTCACAAGGCACAATTGAGAGGGATATGGCTGAACTCATTATATAAATGCTTATAGTTTTATGGAGCAAAGAGAGTTACTGCGCTTAAGATAAGGAAATGATGAGTCAATATGGCAAAGCCATATATGAATGTTGCCGAAGTGTGAGAGTGAAACCACACGTCAAGTGCTTTAGCACGAGATTTTTTTACATGTTCAACATCAGTTTGCCATATTTGTTTTCAGGCTTTACATGCAGAAAGTTTCCGGATGCCAGTGCGGATCACATCAGGAATAGCGTGCAGAGCTACCTGGCTCGCCTCAACAATAGACCGGCCACAGCAACGCCAGAGCGGGCTACGTGAAAAATAGCCTCATACGCTGCCTGACACGCCTTATTACATGGAACCATGTTCATACGTTTTTCAAAGGACCGGGAAATAAAAACGTAACACCCAGGAAAATGCATTTGTGAAGAACGTAACAACAGGGTTCTACTGTAATGGGCCGGCAGTAACGTTCACCTGCTGAGACATACAACTGTTAATTACTTTTTTCGGCTCTAGTCAGACACCTGTGATGATTTGCGAATAAAACAAATTTTAACATTTGTTCCTGTACGTCTTGAGGTACATGCAGGTACGTGTGCTCAAACTGCATCTGCATGTATGTCCTTCCAGCAGGATTGATTGCCTCTATGTGTGCGTAAACAAAATGACTGCAACATCTCAACTCAACGGTTGAACAGGCATCAACAAGATTACCTTTCTGTGTGCGTCAACAAATGACAAGAAGTTCTCAACTCAACATATTTCAACATGTGGTCAACAAAAAAGCGTGCCACTATGCAATAATTTAGCAACAATAAGGTGTGTGGTCATTTTGATGCATTGTTATTGACTGTGTTGATGGAAGTCCACGAAACGATCACTAAAACAACACACCATTTTGGTAAGGGTGAGTGGCCTATTCGTCAACACCCCTATCGAGTGTCGTTGAGAGAACATGAGGCGATACGACTGCAGCAGGACGAAATGCTCCAAGATGATGTCATAGAACCGTCTACAAGCACATGGGCTTCGCCAGTTGTGCTGGTCGCCAAGGACGCGATACTGAGATTTTGTGCCGACTATCGAAGGCCTAACAAAATTACCAAAAAGGACGTTTACCCGTTACCTCGAATCAATGACTCATTCGACCGGCTGCGTCATGCCCGCTACTTTTCTTCTCTTGACCTGCGCAGTGGGTACTGGCAGATTGAGGTAGATGAACGGGACCGCGAGAAGACAGCGTTCGTTACTCCTGACGGGTTGTAAGAGTTCAAGGTGCTACCGTTCGGCTTGTGTTCCGCTCCTGCCACCTTTCAAAGAATAGTGGACACTGTGCTCGTTGGCCTCAAATGGAAGTCCTGCCTCGTCTACCTTGATGATGTCATTATTTGTGCCACCTACGAAGAGCATCTCAAGCGCTTGAGTGCAATACTGGAGGCCATACTATCGACCGGCCTCTCGCTCAAACCAGAGAAATGCCACTTTGCGTTCCAACGACTGAAGTTCCTGGGCCATGTCGTGAGCGCTGAAGGTGTTAGGCCTGACCCCGACAAGACGGCTGCCCTCTGCATTTCCGACCCCCAGTGATAAGCGTGCTCTGCGCCGTTTTTGGAGTCTGGCCCTATTGCCAGCGTTTTGTGCGAGACTTCTGCCGGCTATCCGAGCCTCTAACTCGCTTCACAAAGGACGACAAACTTTTCAACTAGGCCCAAGAACAGCAGACGGCCTTCGACGACCTCAAGAACCACATGTGTGAAACTACGCCCATTCTTGGCCACTTTGACGAGGAGGCGGACACGGAACTACACACCGATGCCAGCAACGTTGGTCTGGGGTCCGTTCTCGTTCAGTGGCAATATGGTGCTGAGCGCGTGATTGCTTATGCAAGCCGAACTCTGTCACGATCTGAAGCGAATTATTCTACCACGGAAAAGGAGAGCATTGCTGTCGTTTGGACGGTAACAAAATTTCACCGATTCTTGTATAGTCGCCCATTTCGAGTCGTGAGCAATCACCACTCGCTTTGTTGGCTCGCGAACCTTAAAGAACCATCGGGGAGGCTAGCGCGTTGGAGTCTCCGCTTCCAGGAATTCGATTTCAGCATCGTGTAGAAGTGTGGCAAAAAACACAGCGACGCCGACTGCCTGTCCTGTGCTCCTCTCTCGTACACCATTGCTTACACGGGAGACAATCCCGCTTTTCTTGGCACTTTACCCAAGTCCATCCTTGCTCAACAACAGCGAGATGACCCCGAGCTATGACCCCTCATTGAGTACCTCGAAGGCCGCACATCGTCGCCGCCCCGCTTCTTCACACGTGGGCTATCGTCGTTCTGCTTGTGGGGTGGCATCCTCTACAAGAGAAACTACGGTTCCACGGACACTCCGTACCTGCTTGTAGTGCCAACTGTGCTTCGAGACGAAGTTCTGCACGCATGCCACGACGACCTTCCTTCGGCCACCTCGGCTTTTCTCGCAGGTTGGCGCAGATACGGGAGAAGTTTTACTGGCCTCGGCTTGCTACAGTTGTCCAGCACTACTTTGTCTTGCCGCGAGTGCCAGCGTCAGAAGAGAGCACCTGTGAAGCCGGCCGGCTAATTGAAGCCCATTGATCTGCCTCGAATCTCTTTCCACCAGGTCGGCATAGACTTGCTGGGACCATTTTCGACATCATCATTGGGCAACGGGTACATTATAGTTGCTACCGACTACCTCACCCTGTACCGACTACCTCACCCGGAAGAGACAGAATCTCTTCCCTGAGGCACTACTGCCGAAATTGCGAACTTTTTCATATTTAACATTGTCCTCCGTCACGGTGCCCCTGCGGTGGTTTTAATTGATAGATGACGGCTTTTACATAAGCCCTTATTAAGGAAGTTATGCGTCTCAGTGGCACCAGTCGCCGCCGAACCACTGCCTACCATCGTCAAACAAAAGGACTAACTGAGCGACTCAATAAGACCATTGCCGACATGCTTTCCATGTACGTCGACCCCGACCATGAGAACTGGGACCAGATCTTGCCTTACGTCACGTTCGCATACATCACTGATTTTCAAGAAACGACGCGCTTCACTCCTTTCAGTTTGGTGCCCGGTCGCGAAGCCATGACTATGCTGGACGCAATGTCACTGCTAGATGCTGCACGTCACTTCGTCGCTGGAGCTGAAGAGTTCGTTCGGCACGCAGAAGCCGCCCGCCAGCTAACTAGACAGCGAACCCGTACCCAGCTGGAAAGCAACGCTCAATGTTACAACCTTCATCACCGGGTGGTGCTTTACCACCCTAGCGATCAAGTTTGGGTTTGGACCCCAATCCTTCTGCGGGGGCGCTCCGAAAAACTTCTGCGCCGCTACTTCGGACCCTACAAGGTACTGCGCTAACTTAGTGACGTTAACTACGAAGTGCTCCCGCAAGAGTCTGTTCGCTCCTCCAGGCGGTAGGCGGCATCCGAAATCGTCCACGTTGCCAGGATGAAGACCAACCATGCAGGCTAGGACTTATTCTGCCAAGTCCTGCGCCACAAACTTTATTCCGGATTTCCTTGATTCCGTGGCATCGGGGCGATGCCCTTTGCAAGAGGAGGGGCAATGCCACAGTGTTAGCCATTTACTGCCGCCGCCATGCGGTGCTACCGCACCCGCTGGTCTTCCTTATCTTCTACGGCTCGTGCGTTCGTTCTCTGAGTGTGTCTGCCTTGCTAGTCCTGGTGAGCCCTTCTGCCCTTTCTGACGGCTTTCGGTGACAATGTGTTCTTTTGATTCGCCACATTGAGAAAGAAAACTGCTCATTAATTTAAAGCAGTGTAAGTGTAAAAATTGTTCATCTTCACGCTAGATAAAATATTTTCGCGGTACGTTCGCCTTCTTCTTGCCAATTTTGGTCAATTAGTACAAAGTTGCTAGTTTTGAAGACTTGCAAAAAGTGGTTGTCATCTATAGGCAGACTTTTTCATCCTCTTTCTATCACATTCTTGGGTCACCCAGCCTTGCCTGTCACCCAGCAACGTTTAGCGGAATTGTAATAAGGGTATAAACCTACACCTTTGGGGGATTCTTCTAAACATTTGACTAACAATTATTTCTGAAAGTACGCTCCGCACTTTTGGCCTACGCGTCCGGGCAGAGCGTCGGCTTGAGAAAAGAAGTGTGGCTCCGGAATTTTGGGGTGTCCTCCCCCTCTGCTAGTTGCTTTTCTTCTCAACTATCAGCGGTTACATGGCTGCGACGAAAGAGCATCGAAGCGAGCTGGCATATGTTTACTATGGCGGCACATCAAAGCTTCCGCTATGCTGGTGAAGCCCTACGTCGCATCTGGAAGTTATGGACCTGCGTCTTGGCCCGCTCCACTTCAGAATACAGGGTTTCCCGGTTTTTCGGCGGCTTCACCGCTTAGTTTTCAAGAACGCCCCCCCCCCCCTCCTCCCCCGTCTCTCCCGGTCCACTGGAAATCCACTCGTTTCGATGCGAAGGGATTTCCGGTTCATGCCTCTTTCTGTAAGGCGCAATTGGGTATCGATTTACCCCATGATGGAGCAGCCATACCGCTGCGACTGCGTAACGAAGCGAGCAGTTCGTATGGCGCCGACGCGAGATAAACCGGTCTTGCGGTGACTCTGTCGAAGCTGTCGTGGCGCAGGGGTTCACTCGAACCCGGGCTTCATTGGGTAGCGTGTTCGAGCCTTCGGGTTGAAGAAATATGGAACTTTAAGGTTGTGAAAACAAAAACAAACGGGTTTTCAAGAAACTTGATAACATAATTTAGATGGAAACAAAGTGCCAACAGTCAAGAATTAAAAGCTCATTGCGTCGAGCGACTGGATGAGACTTGTCGCCAAGGACCAGAGCCACTAGATGAGCCTCCTTGCTAAGGCCCAGAACGATCGTTCGTACTCAGGACGCTCGTTACACTGAGGCTCCGCCTCTTTCAACACACGAGACACAGGTCGGAAGAGTCGCCACATAGCCCGCACAGCCCCGTGGAGGATTCGGAGGTTCGCTGCTACTTCGTCCGAAGCTGTCAATCACGGCCCGCTTCCACCTTCGACTGTACACCGTCAGTAGCGTCTTGCGAGGAACTTCAGACAAAGGGGAGGTCATCTCCCCCTCTTCGTGTGCGTGAGAAAGATTCCAGCGGCTGCTTCCCCGGGAGGCATGTTTTTTTCGCAGGGGTCCTCGTGGGTCAACGATCTGTCGAAATTGCTGCTTTCACGCGGTCTTACCGGTCGTTGAATCTTCACTTTAATCGCTGCCGGTCTATGAATCTTCGCTTAAATCGCCGGTGTGGATCACGTTCAAAGCAGCACCTCCGGCGCCAGACAATACTTCCAGGAAGATGAGCTGCTCCTACGGAGCTCATCTGCTGGACGTGAGAGAATAGGCTATTCTTCCGCATTCTTACAGGCCACTTCTCTTCCTGGTGTCTTAAATCCCTCGTCACCATGGTGTTCAGCTCTGGGAATTTCTTTGCGAGGCGAGGCAAACGAAACCACAAATGCCAAGCCACACACAACAAAACCAACTGCCGTCGGCAGCCCGCTCATCCCGCCAGGCCATTACAAAAATCAATACTGATTATACTACTGATATCTCTCTAAAACCCTTATGAAATTTAACCAAATATTCCTCGAACGAACACGAAGTGTGAACCCGACACTAGGTTCATGTGTTAGGACCTCTCTAATGGGGTGTCATCATGCGTGACAGAAAAACGGGAAATTGATAATTGGTTTTCAATTGGTCCGCAAGAAACGATTTCGAACGTCATCCGGGCTGGGAGGAATTCAACGAGAGGTCAGATCAAGATTTTCATTTTTTTTTCTAATCTATTCTCAATTTATAACCCGCACAATTGCGGTCTTCCTTTCTCTCCTTCATGACAGGAAACACTAGGACACCTGCCGTAACAGTGCAAAACCTACGCTGCGACACCTGCCGTAAATGCGCAAAACCTTCTATAGATGTGCAAAACTCGCGTTACGACACCTGCCGTAAATGTAAAAAACACACGTTACGACTCCTGCCGGTAATGTACAAAACTCACGTTACATCTGCCACAAATGTGCAAACTTGCTCAGCAAAAACTTAATACACACTTAACCCAACTTGAAACTTACTGCAACCTAAATACTGCCTGTAACTTTACTTTCAGAGCCACATAACAAAGCTGTCAATATTACAGCTGAGTAAGCACTGTTGCTTAAGAACCCGTTCCCTTGACACAAAAAAAAGCAACACTTAGCTACTTTACAAAACAGAAACAAAAGCCACATCAATGAGTGAAAATCAAAAGCGTACAAAATCCACTCAGCTGTCAACCTCAAACTAACCATGTACAGGAGTATAACTACAAGAAGAATTCATTCCAGAATTCTGCAATAAAATCATGCTGACTCAAGTAGGTTACTAGCTTCTTTTTTTTAAGCCGCGCCCTGCGCGGTCGCAGGCCAACCGTGGCTTTAACAGCCGCGACACGACAAAAACCAAAGGCCTTAACTCCGCGCTGACCCCTGTCAGATCCAGACGCCGCGCGAAAATAATTCGTTCCGCACTTCGGCCGCGCATCTCCAACACCCGAGCATAGTTAACAAGTTGAATGCAGGGGGAGGTCGAACAAGTCTGAAATCGGCGTGTCTTCCTCTCTCGGTTCGGAAATACCCTTCGTTTCTTTTTTTTTTCACGGGCGCGTTCTGCTGCGTTCTTTTATGCGGTAGTAGTGCGTGCTTCCCCGTGGCCCGCGGCGAGTTTTATTCGTCGTGCAAAAACTTCTGCGGTGTCGACACAATGGGGCAGGTGACTCTCGCCCTGTTCAAACCCCTCTAGTCAGTCTGGCCTTTGTGCGGTGGCGATCCCATCTTGAGTGCCGCGGTGACTTTCTCGGATGATTACACTTTGGCGAAATTTCACATTTAGAATGTTTTGGGCCTGTCCTTAGTCTTTTCTTTGCGGACTACCACCTGGCTTGGCTCTTCTTCCACGTGGCCGCTTTCTAGAAACTGCACTAGCCGTTCCGTCTTGCGCAACTCCCTTTCTCGCATTGTCTTCACCCGTCCCATCTGTGCTCTTTTACTCAGCACCGAGCTGAATTTTCAACTTGATTTTAAAATATAGGCTCGTGCTTTCGATGAGTCGCTGCTCGTCATAGCCCCAGATTGTTCTGATTTTATCTTACTTTCCGCTGAGTCTAGCACCTTGCTCTCCTGAGGCCCGCTATCCAACCCTACCACACTAACCCTCTGGCCCGCAACTCTACCTGAACCACACTTTGGTAAACGTTGCGTTCTGGCATGAGGTTTCAGGGGCGCACTCAGTTGACTCTCGGTCACTCTCTCTAGAGTGAAGCGTCTCCACTACTTGGCTACTACTGCTCTCCAGCCGCATCGAAGGAAGGTCTTCCTTGATTCCTTCACTGCGCTGGCCTGTGAGCTCACTATTCCCTCTCTGAAAGAAATCATCTGCCTCCGAGTCGACAAATGCTGCCCCTGCAGCTGCCGAACTGGCATTCCTTCCTGGGCTAGAACCTTTCCTGTCGTTACTCTTCTGAGCAACGGCTGCGTGCTGTTCGCGTAGTTTCTATAGTTCTTTCTCTAGTTTTCCTAGTTGAGCTTGTCTTTCGCGGTACTTCGCCTGCATATCTTCTTCTCGTTCCTCGCGACTTTTTTGCCTTTCCTTTTCTTTCCTTTGCTCCAGAATTATTTCACGAGTTTCGTCTGCCTCCTCGACCGTTACCGCTTCCGCCCGCATAATGTCCAAATCGCTCCTCTTGTTCTAGTAGGGCCTACTGGAATGCCCAGATCTTCCATAATAACTTTCCATTGCGGATCACACCTTGTGCCGCCACTCCACACTAAATTACAAGTTTTAGCTGGAAGCAATCGAAACACTTTCATGACCAAGAAAACCAAAATTCCGAACCTTACATCTGCCTGTGCTAGTGCGGCCTGACAAAATGAACGGTAAACATCGGGCACTCACCTTGTTGATTATGGCTGACGCCGTCAGTCCCGTAGCCTCCATACAGATGTCGCTTGTGGCCACAGATCCCTATCGCTGATCCACACTTGGGGTGTCCAGACTTCGAATCCCCTATTCCACTCACAACAGCAACAAATACGGCTTGTGCAGCTTCCACACCTTTGGTCATGCTGCTCTCTCGATGGCCGACCGTTGTTGCCGCTTGTAGGTTATGATCTCAGCGCTGGTCGCCAGTTGTTGGGCCGTCCAGAGATCGGATCTCCCCGCTGATCACCAGTTGTCGTGGCGCAGAGGTTCACTCGAACCCGTGCTCCATTGCTAGCGTGTCCGAGCCTGCCGGTTGAAGGAATGTGAAACTTGAAGCTTGAGAAAACGAAAAACAAACGGTTTCACTGGCACTTTTCAAGAAACTTGATTACATAATTTAGAAGGAAACAGAAAGAGCGAACAATAAATAATTAAACGTTCATTGCGTCGAGCAACTAGATGAGACTTCTCGCCAAGGCCCAGAGCCACTGGATGAGCCTTCTCGCTAAGGCCCAGAGCCACTGGATGAGCCTTCTTGCTAAGGCCCAGAACAACATCGTTCGTACTCAGGACGCTCGTTAAATACACTAAGCCTCTGCCTCTTTCACCACACGAGACACAGGTCGGAAGAGTCGCCATTTAGCCCGCAGAGCCCTGTGGGAATGGGCGAGGAGGATTCGGAGGTCTGCTGCTACTTCGTCCGAAGCTGTCGATCACGGCCCGCTTCCCCCTTCGACTGTACACTGTCGGTAGCGTATTGCGAGGAACTGCAAACAAAGGGAAGGTCATCTCCCCCTCTTCGGGTGCGTGGGAAATATTCCAGCGGCTGCTTCCCCGGGAGGCATCTTTTTTTCGCAGGGGTCCTCGTGGGTCAACGATCTGTTGAAATTGCCGCTTTCACGTGGTCACCCCGGTCGTGGAATCTTCGCTTTTTCGCCGGTGTGGATCCCGTTCATAACAAAGCCGTGTAAATCCCGCTTCTGTTTCCTTCCACCTCCTCCATCCTTCCCAGCCCTTCCCGCGCGCGCTCGTACCGGTGACCTTCTCGCTTATCCTCTGTTTTTCACCTGAATTGAGTGGGATTCGAACCCACGCCTTTTGGGTGCCTGTATAGTTAGTGGAAACTCGGCGCACTGAAGACGTTTGCGCGAAGACGTTTGCAGATATACTGCTCCTGTCACCTGGCTGCTGAGCCCTAAGGAAAAAATAGGATGAAAGAGCATGCGCCTACGGCGTGCAAACGGAATAGAGTTGAAAGAAACAGATGCCAAAGAAAAGATTGAAAACAAGGTGTGCTGCAGCAACCATGTCTGCCGATGCGACGACGCCAATTACTTCAGTTACACATGCCGCCGGTACCATCTCCTTTTACCTCGCAGGCTGGTGCTAGGAGCTTAGACAAGGAGCGGTTCCTCATGTAACAGCTTGCAATTAGTGCGACACTAACAACAACAGCGTTGCTAAAAACTGGCGCTAATTTCATACGCAGTGAAGCGCAGGGAAGAAAGCAAAGGTTTATACAAAAGAAAGCGTTCTAAAGGTAAATTTCATCTGCTTATGAGCGCAAAATATCTCACCAAGATGACCAAAGAGAGACTCCTTGAAAACGTTGCAGCTGTTGAATCCTTTTGCAACGCGCAGTGTCTTTCACTGTGAAGCGTTTCTTAGTGCGAGAGCTCTTCTAGCCGCACTCCCCAGGTTTCAGCGTTGTCCGCCTGTGTGACGCCTCAGAGTAGAAACTCTATCTGGGTCACTTGGTCAGTACACTGAATCGCGTTGTGAGTAGGCGGTGGCCTCCACCTACAGATTGAGGCAGTTATGCGCCTTTGCAATTTTGAAAACTAGCGCAAGGTTTAGGCTCCGTTGATTTTGAGGAAAGAAAAGTGCATAACTTTCTCCCTGGGTCACTGGTGACCTCAACTGGGATTTGAGGTACGTAGCGGGGTTGTCCACCTGCAAAAGACCGTGCTTTCGCACATTATTTCGTGTTTAGCAATGCTAAACCAGGAGCGGATTTTTTTTTTGTTGCGTTCGAGAACGCCTTCGTAGCCTCCCTCGCACGAACTCTTGCCCGCACTCGCATGTGCTTGTAGTTTCCGAGTTCGTCCTTTCGGGTGTAATTGGCTCGTCGCGTGCAGAAAAAGTCTATAAATATGCTTGTTCCAACGATAGCGGCCTCGTTCCTAACATCAGCTTGACCTACCTCATCAGGAACGCTTGACACTATTGGAAAGTAAATGTATTAATAAGCAAACACAACTGTAAGGTGGCGTTTATTTAGTGAAACATTGAAACGGGAGCAGGGCCAACAGCAGTCCGAGATCAGCCAGTCCAGCCAGAAGCGTGCACTAGGCGATGGCCATGCGGCTCACGCTTATGCCCCTGTTCTTCTTTACAATTGCCCCCAGGCAGATTAGGAGCCATCCTGGCGACTTAAGGGGCGGACAAAAGAGCGGGGCAATAGTAAGGTTTGAGACGCTACACATGTACAGTCTCATGGCAGCGGCGTCAGAGATCGAGAGACGACGTCAGTGGCTCAACAATATAGTTCACATGAGATTTTGCGTAGCAGTATTGTACGCGGACGTAATACAGGGAAGAATAAGGTCCTAGTTCGTGTGGCTCGAACCGAAGTACATAGTCAGCATATCGCCCAGAGTTCGGGTAAAGCGTTCAGTGAGGCCATTTATCTCAGGGTGGCAAGCAGTGCAAGTCCGATGGATGACGTTGCACTCGCAGAGAAGAGCTTTAATGACGTCTGATAAGAGTACGAGGCTTCTCTCGCTGAGCAGTTCACGAGGGGCTCCGTGTCTAGGCGTGAACCGCTTCAGAAGAAAGTATACCACATCCTAGGTCGTCACAGCAGGGAGCGCGGCGGTTTCAGAATACCTCGTGAGGTGATCGATGGTAACCATAACCGATAAGTTCCCAGAAGCACCATACAGGAGGAGCCCGTATAAATCCGTGCCAACACGGTCGAAAGGGCGAGGCGGACAAGGTAGCAGCCGCAACTCGCCAGCAGTACGGTTAGTGGGTGTCTTGCGGCGCTGGCAGTGGAGGCACGAACGTACGTATTTCAAAACGCGAAGATGCACATGCCACGCCAGCAGTATCGGAGGCTGAGGAGCGTGTACGTCTTATAAAAGCCCGTGTGACCGCATTCCAAGTCAGCGTGTTGCATATGTATGGCAGCAGGTGTCAAGGAATGACAGGAAGCCATTTTCGTCCTTCAGAGTAATAATGACGGCGATAAATCAAGTTATCTTGAATCTCAAGATGTGAAGCTTGACGGCGCAGGGAGCGCGATGGTGTAAACGCCGATGGGTCGGAGGGAAAGTCGAGAAGGGCCCTAATCCAGGGATTCGTGCGCTGTTCAGAAGTCATGTTACTGATGACGGGAGAAAGCGCAGGGGCCCTGATTTCGAAAAGGATGGCTATTTCGGCGGGTAGTGGGGAGCGAGACAAGGCATCGGCGTCCTGATACTTGCAGCTCGACTAGTCGACGACTTGGATGTTATATTCATGGAGACACAGAGCCCATTGGCCAAGTGGCCGGAAGGATATTGCAATTAATAAAGCCAACAAAGGGCGTGATGATCCGTAACCACATCTAAAAGACGGCCATACACGTAAGAGCGAAACTTCAATAGGGTCTACACAAAGGTGAGGCACTCTTTTTTGGTCACTGAGTAGTTGGACTCAGCCCCGTTAAGTGTCCGGCTGGCATGTACATCTACATATCCGTCGAACCCAAATTTGCACGGGGCAACACAGCACCGAGACCAATACCTCTGGCATCCATGCGGACTTACGTCGGGGCCGCCGGGTCGACATCGCGCAAGATTGGAGATGCCGTGACTCGTGAGTAGACAATGCAAGGTGTTGTAGGCGTCGTGCATGCCTGTGACCAAGCCAAAAAATTGACATTGTTTCCAAGCAGCTTAGTCGAAGGGGCAGAAATTGATGCGAAGTTGCAAATAAAACGGCTGATACAAAAAGAGCCCTAGGAAGCTGCGGTGTTCCTTACTGGTGGAAGGTTTGGGAAACGCATTCGCCCACGAATTTAGACGCTGTCAGGGCGTACACCGCCTTTCGACACAACGTGACGTAAAACTCTTAGTGCACGGGCAGCAAAAATACATTTTTTTTAGTTCAGCTGCAGGCCGGTGTATGTGAGGCATGTCTTGACGTGCTTCAGGCGACACAAATGTGTCTCAAAGTCCGGTCAAAAGATGACAGTATCGTCCAGGGAGCACAGGCACGTCTTCCACTTGGGGCCAGGCAAAGTTATCATCGCCTCGAAAGTAACAGGAAAGTTACATGGTCAGAGAGGCGTGAGGGCAAACTCGTAGATGCCGTCAGGGGTCACAAACGCTGTTTTGGCACAATCTATGGCTGCCATTGGGACCTGCCAATAACCAGAGCGGATAGCAAGCGAAGAGCTCCGCGTCTTGTAGACATTCCAGTGCATCGTTAATATGGGACAGTGTGTACACGTCTTTGCGCGTGATCTTATTGATACGTCGGTAATCGACGCAACATCGATCGAACCGAACCTACTTCTTCACGAGGATAATCAGGGAGGCCCATGTCTTTTTTAGGGGGTTAAATAACTCCGCTTTGTTCTTCAATAGCTTGTCGTTCAGTTGCTGAAACACGATATGAGCGCTGTCGCAGAGGGGCACGGAAAACGTTTTTAAAGAAAACGACGAATTTTAATAACAATTTACAACACAGTTAAACCAAAATAAAGAAAAAAGCCGAGCATGGTGATAACTGCCACCGCCCCGTTTTAAGGTGACGCTCCTATCTTCCATTCATCCATTCACGGTCGCATGTGTCAATGTGGTGTTCGATAGCCAACAAACGCCCCAAAACAGGTTGCTGGCAATCGAAGGACGAGCGAAACTCTTCAAGCAGCGTAAGAAGATGGTTTCGCTACGGTGGAGGAAGAGTGTGTCAAGAGAGCGAAGGAATAGGTCGGTCGACAACGACGTGGGCGCAGTAGTAGGAGATCTGAGGGCGTCCATGGCGAGCGGTGGCGATTCTGCGGCGGAGTCGTGGTTAAGAACAGAATCGAAGACCAGCAGGGTGCGGACGCATTCGCAGCGTCACAAAGCGAAGGGGCTTGAAAACCGGTTGGACACCCAGAGAGCGGTGAGTGGGGCATAAGGCAGCGGCAGACAGTGACGGCGCAGAGAAGTATGAGACGGTGCGAAGACGACGACTGCATCGCGAACAGAGCCACGGGAGAGAGGCACAATCACGGAACAGCACAAAGAAAAATCTTTACTGTAGGCGACAAGAGCTTTGACAGAAACAGAGGCATCGCAAATTTCAACGTTTGGCAAGAGAATCGGCAACGTAGAGAGCGCTACATCAACCAGAGCACAGTCGATGAACACTTCGTGCAGCGATAGGAAGTCCCAGCCCAAGATGACCGCATGCGAACATTACGGCAGAACGATGAACCCGATCTAATAATAAATGTCTTGTATGACTACTGGAGCAGTACACGCTGCTAACGGCTGGATGAGGTGCGCGCTTGCAGTTCCTAAAGACAGGCCAGAAAGAGGCGTCTTCACTTTCCTCGAAGAACGACAAAGCTCTGCATCCATGACAAGAGACCGCAGCACGGGTGTCGACAAGCGCCATCAGAGATACACCCTACCAATGCTTCATTTAAGTTAGCGGAAGACAAACGATGCATTTGAAATTTCGACGACTGCGCAGTTCTCGCCTCAGGAACTGCGGCATCTAGTTTTCCCCTTGAGTTGCCGAGGAACGCCGTCGCATCGGCGAGATGTAGCGCCGACGTGGAGAAGGCGAACAGCGTCTGGAGAAGGTGGTGCGGTAAGGTGACAGAGAACGGCTTAGGGACAGCTCAGCCGGAGGTGAGTATACTTACTTTGGAGTCAACAACCAGAAACTTCGGTACGGGGTCAGGAGACGCTCATGCGTCGAAGGAAAAGTAGATCCACATGACATAGCAAGGCGCAGAAGCAGCAGATCGGGCGGTTGTCAGGCGTGCGCCAGCAGTTTCCTTGTTGAGCAGTCGTTCGAATAAAAGCTTCGGATGCTCTAACGGTACCAAAAGGCGGAATATAAGTAGGTGACTGAAGCCTTGCAACAATGTCCATTCATGAATGCGGGGCCGCAAGGAGTGTGGGCTGAGGGGCTTGCGGAAGAGCCTCAGCGACCTCCTCTTGAATCATCTGGAGGAGATTCGGAGCCAGGAGTGGCGATGACTCTAGATGGGCTGAAATGAGTGAGAGCTGTCGAGCAATTTCTTCGGGGATAAGTTCTTGATAAGCGGCAGGAGCGATGATTGGCCGCCTGCACCTGTCAAGCCAGCAAGCGACTCGACGTGCGTGGTAGTGCCCTCTGCTTGCATTGTTCGTCGAAGCTCTGACAGAGTGACGGCTTCTGCGACGGTGCAAGGGTATCGCGCTAACAACATCTGAAATCCGTCGTGATCGATGGCCATGAGAATCTGTCTCATCTTAATAGCTTCTAACAACTGTACGTTCACTCACTTGCACAGCTCGACTACATCATCGATGTGACTCGTAAATTCTCTCCAGCCTGCTGAGACCACGCACGTAAGCACTGTTCGGTGCCGAGTTTTCTTACAGTCGGACAGCCGAATACCTCTGAGAAGCTTGTTTTGAAAGCGGACCATGATGTTATGTCCGCCTCGTGGTTCCGATGCCACAGATTCGCTACGCCCGTCACATAGAAAATCACATTATTCAGTTTGGTTTTCGCGACCCATTTGTTGCATACGCTCACCCGCTCATAGGATTCGAGCCAGTAGACCGGAGCGGTGGCCTATTGGTTGGAGCATCCGCCTCGCATGCAGGAGGTGCGGGGTTCAATTCCCAATGTTGCGGGGTACTCCTAGATGATGCAATAGGCACAAGCTTTCCCCTGCCCGGTGCTCGGCTTCTTTGGGGTGAAATGCTTGGGAAATGGCCATTTGACCCTGCCTTGAGTAGAAGTAGAAAACGTTGTGCGATGGCTCTCTTTGGCCACAGATGCCCTTGCGCTATAAATGTTCATCATCATGTGAGCCAGTCCTCAACATCATGGCCATCGGTGCCGCTGAAAGTGGCGGGGTCTCGCTGGTGGAGAAAACCGGCACAGACGACGGCCGAGTCAACATGTATAAATTGGTGGTTCGCAGTCGCAGGCATCGCGGAAAGGGGTACTGTGCGGCTGCGGATATCCAGGGCGAGGGTGCTACCTGCCACGTTCACCAAATGTAAGGTGTGGTTTATTTGGAGAAGCTTCGGAACGGGAACAGGGCCAACAGCAGTCCGAGATCAGCCAGTCCAGCCTGGAGACTGCACTAGGCGATGGCCATGCGGTTCGCGCCTATGCCCGTCCTCTTTACAACAGCGAACGCAGTCATCCTTTACTGCAATATACAGCTGATGCTGCTTTGCAGGTGTTTAAGCCGAAAACTTCGCCTTTAGCATGGCAGACATTGTGTAATGTCGCGAGGTGTTACGCGCAGTCAGCGAGAGTATCGCAAACTCGCATAATGTTCACGCGAAGCAGACCATTTCACACCACATTGCACAGTCTCGAGCAAAATATCACCGCACTGCATTTCTGCATGAGTAGCTGTCAGTGAAGCGATGACCTGTTGTCTTTTTCTAGCGTTGCGGACGAACAGATCGACAGACAAAAATGTAAGGACAAAGAAAGAGGAAAATGTAGCCGTAAATGCACTCCTGCAATAAAAACGTTCTTTATGGCTCCACATGCCTTTCAAGTCGCGTATGAAGTTCTTAGTAACCCAGTCCATGAACCCAACACGCTTTTTGCAGCTTCTGCAGAAGCTGAGCGGTGACTCCGCTGTAGACCTTTCGCGGGGACAAACCATTGTCCTTTTTCTGGGCGTTGTTCAGGCTTGGTTTATGGTTTTGGGCGTTTCACGTCCCTAACCGACTCAAGCTATGAGCTACGCACTAGTGAAGGTCTCCGGAAATTTAGACTACCTGGGGTTCTTTAACGTGCATTGACATCGCAGAGTACACGGGCCTCTGGAATTTCGCTCCCATCGAAATTCGAGTGCCGCGGCCGGGCTCGACCCCGCATCTTTCGGGCCAGCAGCCGGGCGCCATAACCACTCAGCCACCGAAGCGGCGTCTGTCTTGGTTCTAACTGCTACATCTTGTGCAGCCATCACGAAAGCGGAATATTGCTCGGCGCGAATAACGCAACATATTGATTCGCCCTTTTATCACACCATCACCAAGATACGGCTCAAGAGGCGCCAAGCATATAGGACACTCTTTTCCAGTGTTATCAGAAGCGAGAAAACTACGATAGTCGTTGTTCTGTAACAATTTTCAGCACCGTCTGGATGCGCTAAAGCCCGCTTGTGCCACGTATCTAACAAGAGGAAAAAAAGTTCACAAATCCGCCGCTTAGCTTTATTTAAAAGAGACGAGTAGGGGGCAAGAAATACGCTGCGGTCGAGCTGTGCATTCTCTCGATTAGCGACGCATGCTCAGTGCAGCTGAAGCTCTGCAGCGGAAAGACAGGTTGCTTATATTATAATGCGCTGCGCTACCAACTTGTTTGGTTGGCGACGTAACGCTGACTGTAGCTTCCTTTGCGCATTACTGCGAAGGAGGCTGTTACGGTTGAAAGATTACTGTCAGTGCTAGACTGTAGGCCACCTCCGTCTCTACGCCAATCATAGAGTAACAACGAAGGGACGCGGCTGACGTCACGCTCATAAGTTCCCGTGTCATCCTGACGGCTGCCGCATGAGCGCCTTGCACTCGACGCACTGCACATGTTCTTCAGCAGCGGTGTGCCCGGCCGGGGTAAACGAGAAGTTCCAGGCACAAAAGTTACAGGTGAGGATACCCATTCTGGTCACGTTGGCGTACGAGGTGCTGCTTTTTCTGGGTGAACATGGCGGCGTCTTCGGCAAAGCCCAAGCACATCCCGCTACCTCCTGAGCTCTTGATGAAAATTGCAGCATACCTCGACGTCGAGTCGCTCATGGCGTTGCAAGAGAGCGCGCTGATCCCCTGGAGTGTTTGCGAAGAGCCCGCACTCAATGCAACCGTAAAGTTGAGCCCACATTCCACTGCCGCCACCCTTCTTCGCTACCTGGTGGATTACGCTGCGCGCCTTCCTAAGATTCTTCGTCTCACCAATTGCTTCGGGGCGTGTACTAACACGCTGTTTATGTCGCTCTCTCTCTGTGAATGCCTTACGGAGCTTTACTGCGTCAACTGCGCGCTCAGTCCCCGGCGTCTTTTCGACTTCCTCTGCACGTCAATGCCTGTGCTGACCCGGCTGGAGTGGTCTCTCTTCGAAAAGCGCAGATATCTAGACAGTTTCGAAGACATCGCTACCTGCGCCCTCCAGGTCGTGCCCAAAATGAGCCGCATGTATGTAGAAGTAGCTGGGGGTTTCGCAAGCTACTGCCTTCTCAACAGAATCAAGAACCGCTGTCTGAGCCTCAAGCAGCTGCACGTCCACGCCCTCGACGCGAATCAGTCGGACGCGATTACCCTGTGCTGGAACTTCGCTGATCCTAACTCGCTGCTGGAAAGTTTTGCTTACACAAGCCAAGGGTTTATCGAGCGTAACCAGTGGTCTATGTTCGTGGTCTCGAAGCGCTTTCAACCGTCAGTGCCAGACTTTTGCCTCACTGCTTCTGTTTGCGGCAACGTCGCTTATCGCATGTATCCGCCTGCTTCTTGCACGTGCGTGCGCTTAAAGGACGCCATCGCTTCGACGGAGGTTCAGATATGGGAAGGGCAGTTGATTCTCTCTGTTGACAACTGCCGCAACTTGTCACTTCAGCTGGCGGAAGTGGCCGAACGCCACAGCTGCCAGAGACTTCGATCACTTACGCTCGTTTTACTGCCTCCCTCAATGTCACCATACACAGATTTTCGTTGCGTCGACTTGGCGTACTCTTCGATTTTAAGATCGTTTATTGGCGCTTGCAGCAACCTAACCGAGCTCAACTTGACTTTCGTCCACTTCGAGCGCGGAACGGACTGGTGCCAAGCAGTCGCCTCGGCTTCCGTATCAAAGCTACGAGCCGTTGCCCTGCTACAGTGCGCCATACAGACGCCAGCGTCCATCGAGCACCTTGCTTCTTCCTGCCCTATGCTGGAAGAGCTTGACGTGCGCGGCAGAAACACCCCGAGCTCCGCGGGTTTCCAGTGTTCCGGATGTTCTCGCCGCTTCAAAGCCGTTGACAGGGACAGTGTCGCCACGCTGCACCGCTGCACTAGACTGCAGCGGCTCACATTATACAGCTTGAGCGGCCTCCTCTGCATCTGTTTTCTGACCGAGTGCAGTGTGGTGCGCCTGCGACTGTCATGGCCATTAAAGCACTTGACCTGCTGCGCTGGACAGCCCTTCACTGCGTGGTTACGTTCGAGTGCGCACTTGCGTTCGCTAACTCTGTTCTGTCGTAACGTAGCCCTCTCCGCAATCTGCACCCAACTTGCCTGCGTAGGCGCGCAGCACCTACGAAACTTGTGCATTGTTTCTGGCGATTGTGATCGAAGTGAATGCGCTGAGCGTTCAGTCTTCCATCTTTTGAGGTGGTTGCCGCTATTAGACACCGTACATGCGCACTACTCCGACGAGCAACGCGGGTGCCAGCGAGTAACATGGGTCAGAAGATGGCGCTACAGCCGCCTGGGCGAACACCGGAATCTCGCGGAAGGCGTTCTGCTCACTGACGCCCCATGCACAACGGACTGCTCCATGACGACGTTTATCGGACTGAATAAGCCGCGAAGCTAAGTAACGACAGGTGTGGTGTGCGCAGTTTTAGCTGCAGCACGCTGATGAATCGTTTAGTGGTCTTTGTTCAAGCAGCACGAAACGTGCGAATTTTTGTATGCTATCAAGATGCACTGAATCGCGAACAGGGGAGTGCGTGCAATTCGAACGATGCGACAAAGTTGACGATTCAATATAGTTACGAGGATTCGTATATTGATATGCCTCAAGCTTCGCTCAGTTGATTGGGTGGAAGCTGGTATTTCAGAGGGCTCTGCGAATGGCAAGTGCTTAAACCCACGCTCTCCGCTGATCGCCTTTCACTATTTCCTGATAGTTTGTAATCTTGTTTGTCAAATCATACCTACCGTACGGTAGTGAGTCTCAAATTTCTCGTAGCATTGTTGATGTCCCCATATTTTGTGCCGTATCAGAAGTCTTTCAGATCTAGCTTCACTCATCTTCTCATGTCGTAACTTCAGATTCCTGTTCGCCCTGGCCTTTGATACTAACTGCCACACAGCACACATGAAATACATATACCTGACTTTCATGACTGTACAGTTCCATTTCCACCTCGTGGGATTTTATTTTGTAGTGACCAAAGAGGCGTGTTCGTCCTGTATGCAGCTGTCTCGGCCATTATTTCTCTCCCCACCTCGGACCCCTTCCATCTGTGTTTAAATAGCAAGCGTTAGCGCTGTACTGTGTTCTTGCTACCTCTCTTGCACTGTGCACCACGTTTTGCTCTGTCTTGAAGTGTACACTTATGTTTTAACCGCGGATAATTTCCTTTCATGCGTTATTTTAATAAAGCCTCCAATGTTCCTCGCTGTGTTTCTTCGTTCAGGCCAGCTTAAGCCCGGCTCGCTGTTGAGAGTGCATTCCTCACTGCCAACGGGCGTTCTGTTTCCGGCTAAGAATAGTGGAAAACACGCGGCAGACGCCTCTCTTGCAAATCGGGTATGTACCGGTGCAATGCGTGCTGCGTACTGGGCAAGACACTCGACCAAATACTTCAATTCACTATGAAATCAAGACTTAAATATGAGAAGTAAATAGTGACGATCCTCGGCTGTAACAACTGCTGCTTTCGAAGTTTTGCAGCGTTTGATAAAATTCGCTCACCCGATGAACTGAACAAGCCTGCATCCTAACTTTCTCTTTCTGGTTCCATCTCCCAGAGTAGGGTGCCGATTTCCACTTTATTACCTGAGACTGCGAGGCATTATCTGCCCTATGCCACAAAACTGCGATGCGGTAGTCGCGCTCTTGCTGCAGCAGCATGACTGCAACAAAACCAAGTGCCCGCGGTTATTGAGAAACCATCGATGTCACCGCGGCATTAAAGAGTTTATTAATCTGATTGACCACAGTGACTGCTGTGCCTAAAAGGAGGGAGTACACTCTGGCGTGATTTGAAGATTATCCCGCGGGCGTCGACCGAGAACAGGAAGAGCGCCACGGCCCAGAATTCTCTGCCGCGGCGAGGGAAATATCAGGCCAGTTTCCTTCAATCTTTCCTGTTCTCTAAGTAGCAGTCACTCCGTTCTGGGCAAGTAACTTTTTATTTTCACCGAAGAAGTAGTGATGGTATTGCTTTACCAGACCTTTCCCACCAATTTTGTTATCGTCCGCAAAGGTGAGAGGTAACCAAGTCACCACTTGATCAGAAAGAACGGAAAGCTTAGAATAAAAAGAAAGGGTGGTGATTTCGTCGCTGGGGTGATGGTTGTAGCATTGAACAGCGAGCGAGGGAGAGAAGAATGAGAAATCGTGATTTTCACTGTTCCATAACCAGCCGCTGGGCGTCAGGAAGGATAGGCCGGTCGACGCTCGCGCGGTAACCTTTAAATCGCGCTAGACTGTACAAGAAATAAGGGACTCTTGTCGCCTAAGCCACCAGTTGCACAAACACTCAGGGAGTGAGTCAGTCATAGTTCCAGAGAGTTTGGGGGCGCGATGTTGAGCACACCGCGCACGCACGTCACATTGTCAGCGCCGCACGTGGAGCACACACTCAATTCGCACTTGCACTATGGCCTATAGTAAAGCAGAGGCAGCACAGAGACGCGGCCACGACACACCACAATTAAGTGGGTTTGCCATAAAATGGTGCTCCTCCAGCGTCACTAGATCCACGCACGTTTGTTCTTATACATTCGGGCAGCACTCGTTGTAGTATCGGGAACATGGCCTTCTGCGGCCGACCGCGCCAAGCCGCCGCACCTCTATGGCACCACAACGCATATACACCAACCACCACAGATCAGAATTTTCACCAAAGCGTCGCCAGACCGAGTGCAAGCACTCAGGGTCCTGCCGACCATTCGAGACAGAAGACGACAGAAGGTACAACACAGTGGAACAGCGCATGCCACGAAGCCTGTGCTGCGACCTTGCGATTATTTCCATAGCCTGTATTTTTTACAAACATGGTGTATATTGCCGCCATACCCCTATCCTTTCTTACTAACGGGCCACCGCGGCGGCTCAGTCGTTATGGCGCTGGGCTGTTGACACGAAAGACGTGTGTTCAATCCCGGCCGTGCGGTCGAATTTCAATGGAGGCGATATTCTAGAGGCCTTTCTATTGTGCGCTGTCAGTGCAGTTTAAAGAACCCCAGGTTCTCGAAATATCTGGAGCCCTTCACTACGGCGTACATCATAGCCCAAGTTGCTTTGGGACGTTAAACCCGCCTTAACCAAACCTTAATATCGCTCCCCTCTTTCTTTCTCTCTCCCTGTCCTTTTATTCCGAGCTAGGAATTTTATTTTTAAATCTTTTTTTCTTGCCCCACCATAATATTTGTCCTTTTATCTCGCTAGCCGCAACTCAGGTGCTCTCGGTTTCGATCGCAGATGCCGCGGCTAGCGACATCTTTTCCTTCCATTGTTACTTTTGTTAATAAACGGCCGCTAACAACGTGGTGACGCGGCTGGCAAGTACGGGTTCAACCTACCGCCAATTTGTGCTTTTTTTCGAATTTGTCAATCTGCCTACATTTGTCGCCTTCTGCTGCTTCAGATGACCTCCTGGTCGTGCCTCTCACTGCAAGTGCCGAGGGGAAAGAGGGAGGGTCGGTTTTTCAGACTGGAGTTGTAGAGCCTTGAGAAAGCCTTCTGCTTCTCTCTCACAAGGCACCCGGTTAGCCCGCGTTTCATTTCCACGGGCAAAAGAGAAACCAAGAACGAGCATTCGACCCTCCTCGGACGCAGCATTGCATGGTTCAACATCAAAATTCTCCTGCCCAGCCTGCAGATCAAGCAGTCGCGAAAGGGAAGATTGTAATTCAAATTTGGATTTAAAACGGAAGAAGGCAATAATAACGTAAAAATTCAAATGCTTTCGCTGCACCAAACAAAAGCATCAAGCCAAGAATTGCAGACTGAAATTATACTGTAAAAAATGCAAACGAAGGCATGCGAACTCGTGGGGCAATCCTGCCTTAATTACCTCATCTAAAGAACAGGGGGGTACCGAAAGAGCGGGAGAAGTTCGCTGCATTCTTCAGAAGCCGTCGAGAATCGCCCCAAACAGAGTATATACTAATGCCTACATTAACCACTTTGAATAAAGGTACCAATACGGAAGGGATCTCATGTTTCCAGTGTAAGCACGAATGTGTCTATTTGCACATTTACTACGCGCATCGCCCAAGTGCGAAGGTAGGTTGCCAGGTGTGAATTTTGCTATGGGCTTCACAGCTGAAGGATGTACTGTACGGTAGAGGGCGAGGTTTGCTCCGCATCAAGGACAGTAACTTGGGTATTCTGTGTGTCTAGTCTTGCGTAAAATGTGGACTTGAATATGTGTTTGTTTTTATCTTCTACCACTCAAGGGCATCTGAGGAGGACCGTTCTTTGTGGGGTGGTGAGAAATGTCTTCTTTAAACCCTGAGTTGTTCTAGCCTTTCACCATACGGTGCTAGGAGAGGGTGGGGTAGGGGTGGGCATCCGCCCGGTTTACGAGAGAGCTCGCTAGATCATTCGGTACCTCGTTTCCGACTGGGCCTTTGTGACCACTTGTCCATGTTATTCCGTATGAGTGTGTACTTAACAGTGTGTTCATCCTTTCGTGAGGTTTTCCAGTAAGGGGGTCCCTGGAGGCTTGTTGGGAGACTGCCACTACGTGCGAGGACGGCCAAGTTCTCTTGCTACACAAGTGCACTGCATGGTTAGCAGTGTTTCACACTGTTTAACAGCATAACGCTGTTCATTCGTTAAAGTAAACCGATGCTGGGATTGGCAGATGATAATCACATCCCGAGAACAGCTTCTATTTTCACAATATTTACCCAAGGGTTTATTTCGATTCACGTCGTAAACGTGGCAGCGCGCCATGAATTCTGCACGAAGGAAAATTGCTAAATAGCATGCTGAGCTGATTCTCGTTTGGTTCCACGAAGTCTGTGTATTGCGGTGCAAGCAATTAGGTAGAGTTTCTGTGGGAGACGCAGCTGCCGCGGTGGCTCAGTGGTTATAATGCTCGGCTGCTGACATGAAAGACGCGGGTTCGATCCCGGCCGCGGCGGTATAATTTCGATGGAGGCGAAATTCTAGAGGCCCGTGTACTGCGCGATGTCAGTGCACGTAAACGAACCCCAGGTGGTCGAAATTTCCGGAGCCCTTCACTACGGCGTCCCTCTTAGCCTGAGTCGCTTTGGGACGTTAAGCCCCCATAAACCATAAACCATCTGTGGGGGACGCGTAAGCAGATTGCCAGCGGACAGCAGCAACAAGCCATCGGCAAGCTGCAAGCTAGCGGCAGCATGCCCGTCGCTATTTCGCAGAATCGACGAAAGGCGGTGCAGCCGGCGCTGGGCTCATGACCTATACCCTTGTGAGGCATGCTATGGAAACAGAGGTCAAAGAATTGATAAAGAAAAATGTAATAATGGGAGAACTGCACAATGGCTTTAGGCAGGGTAAGACAATCTAGTTGTAGTAAAGTAGTGCACAAAAATAACTGACACAAAATAGGCCACTATGAGTGGCTTTTCTTGACATAAAGGAACATACGACAATACAAGCCCGGAATTACTATGGGGACTTGCAAGTAGGGCTAGACGCCGACGTAATCATGGGCGTGCGGAGCGTTTTCCGTTAGAAGCAGCGAAGCTTCACTGCGCGGCACGCATCGCCTGTGTTTTGGATTGTGACGTGCCGCTTGTAATACGGTTGCACCACGGTGCGAAATAGCAGCGGACCTGCGAATCCTCCCCGCCCATTTTCACGAGTGCCTCCACTTGCTTCATGCTGTACAACTGCCCATCTTTGACAAGTGCGCCTCCTGTTGAATTGGGCACTGCCTGCTGAAGGGGTGGACCTTAGGAGATTTAAGGAGCGTGCAGAGGGAGAACGGACGCTCTGGGCCCTGGCGACAACGCTCATCCAGTCGCTCGAGGCTATGAACTTTGAATTTTTGATTGTTTGCCCTTTCTTAATAATGTAAATGAGTTTCTTCAAAGCGCCAGAAAACCCGCATGTTTTCATTGCCAAAATTTCAAGTCCCATCTTTCCTCAGCTCGAAGGCTCGGACACGATACCCAACGGAGCCCGGGTTCGAAATGGCCCCTGCCCTACGACAGTATACTGTCAAGACTGCATATATGGAAGCCATTTATATTTTGAATTACTGGATATATCAACCGAACGCACAGATTATTCCATCGAAAATATTGTGTAAGAGTATAGGACAGCAGCGTAGTATATCCACCATTAATTTCGCCCGTCTTTCGATATGCCAAACCTCGCACCATTCTCCTGAAAGCGGCGCCTTTCATGATAGGGCTTTTCGTTCAATATAGGCGCACAGAGACGGTCCAGTTGCGCGGCGTCAAGATCCTGCAGGCTGCGCACCAAATGACGAGGTGAACGGGGCGGTGTGCTTGAGGGTGGCCTTCGGTCCCAGGTACTCATTTTTCAGACCAAATTGCTTATGGTGGTGACGGTGAAAGTCTTTTACTGGCTCAATACGAGTATGTGCTGGGAGGTACGATTGGACCGACTCTTAAGGAGCCGGCCAACACAGACACTAGGTGGGGTGCCGGGACATGCTCATCCAGGGCCTTTTTGGCCTTTAAGTCTTCGGACATCTACCACATTGCGTTGGCCTGCCTCTCCATCCCTACTATTCTCCCTCCCTTCAACCCGACACGGGAGGTCTGGGAGCCGACCCTGCTCGGCTGGCCTGAACACATCGTTGTCCTGAGGTAAAGCCAACATACTTGACAGAAGCCTTGAGGCGGCCTTCACCTGGCGTGCTTCGCTTGCTTCGCAGCTGAAGGCGTACAGGGAACCAACTGTACCTTAATTTTAATGAGCGATTACACTAATAGCATGACTGGACATATTATTACAGGCGATGGCCAGTCCTAAAATCCCGTACGCTGCGGCTTCGATGAGATTCAGGTTATGCCTAGCAACGCTTAACGCGTGCTACGTGCGGACCGCAAACCGGCAGGACGCAGCAAGAAGCGAGTCACTAGTATGGGTGCAGCGTGTTCTTGTTTCTAGCTGCCAGATAAGGTTATCTATCGTCATTCATATATACCAAATTTTCTATATTTTGAACTCTTTCGCGATCCCTTTTGAATTCGATATATCCCGGTTCGAGTTTTACAATGAAATGGCAAATAATATAGGGCACATGCTTTTCAGAATTTTTCATTTTCTTAGTGTGTCCATCTGTTAATGGGGCTGTGTAAGACCTTCTGAAGAGTGTACTTAAAGTTTCTGAAACACTGCATTATGTTGTCATGGACACCTGAGCCAATTTATGCAATTCTACACGCAGCGAATCGCGCTCGCAAGCTGGCGACCAGTTTCTGGCGATTTTTTCATGCTCGCGCCGTCCTCTGATTCACACTCCTGCGCAGGCCGTTTAAAAGATAGCTATTACATTCTTTGAGACGTCATGAAGCCGCAATGGCCGCGGCCAGTCAGCCGCATAGCACCGGCGAGTCAGAAAGCTCGCCCCCCCCCCCCCCCCCCCCCGCCTCCCCCCGGGGAATTCCTGCACACGGCCGGCGGAGGAAAGCCGACCTTTCACCATGAAAAAGTCGCTGGAGAGAGAAAGGCGCGGAGACACTCTATTTCAACATTTGTCCACGGATGATTCGCCTTGTACAAAGCGCATTAAAAACTCTTGCTGGAGGATATGTGTGGCGCGATGACCTTTAACTTCCCAGGAATTACGCAGCTTTAGTGAGCGCTCCTTTTATACCCTTTATTGAATACACAGGCTGTAAGTAATCACCCTTTGTTGAACTACCCTCTCTTTCTTCATTGTTTGCCTTTCTTCTTACCTGTTCACCTCCTTGTCTCTTCGGTCCTCGCCCCCTGCGGATCTGTTACCCGAGGAACAATTGGCAGTTTCCTCGGCCTATCTTTCTCCTCCTCACCCTCACCATCACAAACATTTGGCAGCATGATTAAAAACTAACTCGACCGAGAAGTAGCTGGTAGGTGCGGCCAGTGGTTCTTAAACCGAGGAGCGCGCATCTTGGTCGGCTTCTGTTCACGCACTGCCGTTTAGTTTCCACTGAATTTCGGTGGCAGTTACAAGTGCAAAGATATATTAAGAGTCTGCAGTGCTAGCAAGATGTGGTCATGCGTGTGTGCTTCCAACCACATTTCACTGTTCTGCATCGGCAAAGACGTCTCGTCTATGCCATGCACTCTTAAGTCGCAATTTTATGAAACTGTACGGGATTGTGCTTTTGATTCGCTGTATTTCTTTGTCGACAACTTCCCTGCGTTCAAAAACATCGAAGCCTCCAGAACTTGGGTGTACGATACAGGATGTTCTAAGAACATTACCAGCTCCTCAAGAAGGCTTCCTTTTTGAAGAAAGATGAGTACTATTACCATCTCGACAGGACTAACTACAGACTATTAATTACCCTGAAGTCTACCAGGAAGCGTGAAGCAAGCGGAAGCCTGACACATATCTCAGATCATAGCATTGGTGGCTGCGCGAGACTTCATCATCGAAAAATAAAACGAAGGGGACGATGACGACGAAGACCACGAAAATAACTAGCCTGAGCTCTGTCCCGCGCATGTGCTGGTCGTATACATGACCATCGGGGACATGCAGAATCTAACGAGTGATAGGATGCCAAAGGCGAGGCTTTGTCCGATAGCCCTCGAAGAAACTTCAATGAATGAAGACACTACATTTATTTCCATTTTTATGCTTTGAAAAGATGCGTAAGACATCAATATGCATAGATGACCACAGGATATTCACCAACAAACCCTTAGCACTTTATTATTTAATTATTTCTCTCAGCAGTCTCGGGTTCAACTTCAACAGCCGAGTGACGGCAGTCACGTCAAAGGTCAGTATAGGTCAGGTGAGCCGTGTAGAAAGGTAGCTATAAAAGCGCTGCTTCCTCACTTATTTAGATTCCGGCACTTGAAGGAGCCTGTTTTTAACGCTGTAGTGAATTAAAACAACCTAGCAGCGACTGTATTAGTTTTATGCATCCCTCACCTTACCTGCATTGTTCTTTGACATCATAGCCGTCGCACGGCTGCTGACACTGAAACCGAGGCAGTTTCATTTCATTTCATTTTTTTGAACCCCTAGGGCCAGAGGCATTCAGACAAGATATTCGCTTACAAATTTTTGAGCGGTGGTAGGCGAGTACTACATAGTAATCCATGTATAGTACCGTCTTAGGCTTCATTACAGAGAAGGAAACACGGAACCAAAAATTTAGTGTCTTTACCCCTTTCAGCCTTCAAGTGGAACGTAATCGCCTTTGTAAAGAAACCAAATTCGCACCTTGAAGAAAGGATATCAGCAGAAAGTAGTTCTTTCCCTCGAGCAAGTGGGTATAGTCATCAAATCTGCTGCTAAGTGTTAGGGAAATACGTCTACTTTGTGCGGGTGGTGACCGCAGATCCAGATCATGAGAGGGGAATAATTAGATGAATAAGAACGGGGTGCAGGGCATATCGCGGGTTATTTCAGATCATGAACTGCAGTTTGCCGATATTCCTCAAGAGAAAAAATTACACAGGTTTACCTTCTCCGTGGTCACCTATGGGGCAGATACACGGAGGCTAATAAAAAAAAAGGTTAAACTGAGGACAACGCAGCGAGCTGTGGAAGCAAAAATGATAGGTGTAACCTTAAAAGACAGAAGGCGGGCATAGTGAGAAAGGAAACAATCGCGAGAGGAAATCAAGAATGGGCTTAGGCAGGGAATTTATTATGAAGTCAAGAAGAAAGGGAATTTTAATGAAAGAAAGGCGGAAAGGTCGGCCGGTGGTAACAGGGCCCTGGCCTGCTACTCCACACAGGGGAAAGGGAAGAGGAGGAAAAGAAAAGTGTGAATGAAGGCTGATGATGGCATAATACAATGAGTTTCACGGGTGATGTCTATGCACACGCACACACACACACACACAACACTGGCTGGCGCTCGCATCGCGGTTACTGGACACACATAAAACTCAAAACTGGTGTCTGCAACACAACACCGACACATGTCATTAACCATGTAGGTTGTGCACAGGCGGTCACAAACGAGTATCCAGGCCTGTTTCACACAAAAAGTTGAGCAGGGCTTTTGTCACACGCCACCAATCAGAACGTCTCGTCCTTGCGCCCAGAAGAGTTTCCTCAGAGAGAGGGCGAGAGTCCAGGTTTGTCACGGTCGCCTCCAATGTTGTTCTTTCAGAAGTATACTTCGGGCACGCGCAAAGAAGGTGTCCAATAGTCTCTGGTGTGTTGCACTGTGCGCAATTTGGGTTACTTTTGATGCCGATCTTGTGAAGATAGTGTTTGGTGTAGGCAACGCCAAGCCGTAGCCGGTGGAGTAAAGTCCCATGACGTCGCACCACCACAGATGGGAAATGTAATCGTGAGCCAGCGTCAAGCTTACACACGCGGTCCTGTTGATGACTCGGATCATGCCAGTGCGACTGCATTGCCGCCTGCATTAAATGCGCCAACAAGGCTCCAATGTCTGATCTTGAAAAGGCTATCTCAATGAAAGCACCATCACTATGTGCCATCCGAGCCTCGGCGTCAGCACGCTCGTTTCCCGCTATGCCGCAATGGCTCGGTATCCATTGAAACTTTATAATATGGCCGCGGTGGAAAGCCTCGGCTAACAAAAGCACAATCTGTTGAACCAGCTGCTCGCATGCTCTTGGTTTTAGATAAGTTTGTACGACCTGTAATGCCGATCTCGAGTCGCAGAATATAGTCCATTGCTGCGCTGGCTGGTGACCAATATAAAGGACGGCTTCTCGTATGGCTGCCAATTCGGTTGCCGTAGAGGACGTTTTGTGCATGAGCCTGAAACGGTGACATGAGGCATTTCCTGGCACTATCACCGCTGCAGCTGAAGAAGTGGTCGTAACGGATCCGTCCACGAAAACATGCTGGGTGTTAGTATACATAGATGTAATGTATGACAGCGCCAGCTGTTTCAGTCCGACTGTTGGAATGTGCGTTTTCTTTATTATCCCTGGGATTGTTGTCCGTATAGATGGTTTTGGTACTGCCCAAAGTGGCACCTCCGCAATCTGGTGTGGCGCGTAGTTCGAAGGCAGCGCATTGCGCTGCATCCAAAGGGCTCTGGAAAAGGCTGCATCTGGACGCACCGCACTAATGTTAGTCAGGGGGTGATGACGATGCCTGGTCAGATGCCGCAAATGCACACGAAGTGGCTCCTGTTGAAGGTAAATTCGTGCTGGGCAGGCGCGGGCCTCATAAAATGTGCCCCATGTAGAAGTTTTACATGGCAAACCCAAGCATACTCTTAAAGCACGAGCCTGCGCGCTTTCAAGCACACGCAGGCCTGATAGTCTGACCCCCGAGAGAACGGGTGCACTGTATCTGAGAAGGCCGACTACCAGCGCCTGGTACACGTGTAGTAAAGATCGCTCAGAGGGACCCCAACATTTTCCTGCCATACACCGCACAATGCTTGCAAAGCTGTCGAGCTTTTTCTTGAGCACAGAAATGTGCTTCGTCCGGGACAGGTCACGGTCTATCGTAACACCTAAGAATTTGTGATGTGTTACGTATGGAACAATTTGCCCGTCGATTGTGACCGGATACCACGCCATTATCTTGCGTGTGAAAGCCAATGTTACGCTTTTAGTTGGCGAAAGTTCAAGCCCCTGACGGCGCAAGTACGCAGACGTAATGGACACCGAACGCTGCAATCTTGCTTGCACTTGGGGACGCGTGACACTTGATGTCCAGATGCAAATATCGTCGGCGTAGGCGGATATTGAAACAGTCTTTGGTAGTTGTTTGAAAAGGCGAATGAGCACGAGATTGAAAAACGTTGGACTGAGCACTCCTCCCTGAGGAACACCACAAGCAACATGATGATCTGCTGTGTCACCGTCAAGAGTCTCCATGTAGACTGTCCGATTTGTCAAATAGCTTGCAATCCAATTGTGTAGACGTCCGCCTATACCACATTCTTCGAGTGCATTTAGTACTGCATCATGCTGAACATTATCGAATGCGCCCTTTATGTCGAGGAAAAGAGCAGCAGTCAACCTGTGACGGCGTTTTCCATGTTCTACCGTTGACACGAGATCAATTACACTGTCGATGGCAGACCGGCCTTTGCGGAAACCCGTCATTGTGGAAGGGTATAGCCCATGTTTTTCAAGGAACCATTCTAGACGGGTTAGCACCATACGCTCCATCGTCTTGCCAATACAACTTGCCAGAGCTACTGGTCTGTAGGATGTTAATGTGAGTGGCGATTTCCCTGGTTTGAGCAAGGCCACAATGCGGCTTCTTTTCCACTGCTGTGGTACAGTGGCAGAGGCCCAAGAGTGGTTGAACAATGTTAAGAGGGCTTCCATTACCTGTGGGCCTAGATGACGAAGCGCATTGTATGTTATTCCATCAGGTCCTGGGGATGAAGGATGCGTGCAAGCAGAAAGAGCTGCTTTCAGTTCTTGAATTGTGAAGGGGATGTCCAGTCGATCGTCCATCGTGGGGGGAGCACATCGATGCTGCCGAGGTAATGAAGCGCTTCCGGCAATTCTCGAGCAGAAATCCTCCGCCACCTCTAGTTCTTGCCGTCTATCATGAAGTGCCACTGCACGAAAAGGGTGTTTCTGCTGGGGAAATGTCGGCAGTGCTCGAACAACGTGCCACATTGTGGAGAGTGGTTTGCGGGGATCCAATCTGCTGCAAAATGACCGCCACCGTTGTTTGCCTAGGTTCTCCAAATAGCGCTGTATTTGCTTCTGGGCACGTCGAGAGGCCCGGAGATCCGAGACATCCTTTGTCCTCCGGTATTTTCGTTCTGCGCGCCGACGAATCGCCCGAAGCTGCGCGTAGATCACATCCACTGGTGCTGTGGAATTTGGCGCTGAGATATTGCGTGTTGCATCGTGCATGGCCGAAATAATACGCTGTTCCACATCTGTTGGATCAGCGAGTTTCCCACAGGTTTTTTCTAGAACAATGCGGAAAGCACTCCAGTCGGTGCAACGTATTTTGGCATTTGGAAGACGGTGAAACCACCGTAGCTGCACATACGTCGGTATGTGGTCACTTCCATAACTTTCAATATCAGCACACCACGTTGCGAACGACGACAGGCGCCTAGATACAAATGCAAGGTCCAGGCAGCTGCTGTAGGTAGTCCCGCGTAGAAATGTCGGCGTGCCATCATTGAGCAAAACGAGACCTGCATTGTTCATGAACGTGGCGATATCCCGTCCTCGAACGTTCGTAACGGCGCTTCCCCAGCCGTGGTGATGCGCATTGAAATCTCCTACTATTATATGGGGTTCCGAAACGCTGTCAAGTAGCGATTGTAGTCGTAGGGCATCAAATCGACCCCTTGGTGGTATGTAGCCACCTATAATAGAGATTGTGCGCCCATTCAAAGTCACAGTGATTGCTACATACTCGTTGCTACTGCCCCCAGGAATTTGATGCCGAACGTAAGTGAGGTCACGACGGACGCATAGTAGTACCTTGCTCAAATGCCCAGCCGCTTCAGAGAGAAAACTTTCATAACCGGACAGTCGAAAAGGAGATGTGATATTAGGCTCACATATTACAAGCACCGGATATCGGTATTTGAAGATCCTATGCCTGAGATCTGTTAGGCGGCCTCGCAGACCTCGAGCATTCCATTGTAATACTGCCGGTCGAGAGATTCTCTCCTGCAGTGAGGGTGCTGACGACGGTAGAGCCATAATTTTGACTGCTATTAAAGGGTGGCAAGCACCGGTTCAATAGCGTCTAAAATTTGGACAGCAGCCTTAGCAATTGGCGTGTCCACTCCAGCAATTATCAGCCGTAAGGTGACTATCAGCTGTTTCAGCATCGCCCTGATTTGATCATCTGTTGTCGACACAGCCGGCGGACGCACAGGCGGACGTGTCACAGAGCTTACAGTACGCGATGGTAGAAGTGGCCACTCTGCGGGGTCCTCCTGGGGGGTTGTCAGTCTTGGCTCTTGCGGAGCTGGAGGCAGTGGCTTTTGCGCGGCAGAGCGGTCGCGGTCCTCCTGATGTGTTAACACGTCATTTACTGAGCTCAATTTCTTCTGCCGACTTCGTGTCCTCCTCCTGGAGCGACGTACTGCGATTGCTGCTTCTCGGTGAGTAGAATGGTCTCTCACCATTTTCTTCAAGATCTTCATCTCTGTTTTCACCGTCGGACATTCCCTAGATGTTGCCTCATGAGGACCTTTGCAGTTGGCACAAACTGGAGACTCAATCGTACATGTAGGTCCATCGTGCACGCCACCACAACGCGGACATGTTTTCGTGCTCGTACACGCAGCACTTACATGTCCAATCTTCTGGCATTTTCGGCACTGTACCGGTCGGGGCACATAAGGACGCACTGGGTGCCTCACAAAACCCACTTTCACATGCGATGGTAAAGTAGTACCCTCAAACACTAGTTTGACAAACCGTGATTTGCCGAAACTATGGATGTCAGTTATGCGAACAGAACTTGATAGCAGTTGCACCAAGTCCATATCCTTGATCTGTATGTCCACGTCAGAAATCACACCAGCAGTAGTGTTAAGTCCATGAGCGAAGAACGAGCGGACTCGTATGTTGCCAAGGACAGACACGGTCTTCAACTTATCCAGGGTTGCCCGGCTAGAGACATCAACAGAGAGGATATTCCTTCTTGCGTTAATACGCACTTCTTTGACTTGGCCCGGAACCAGTCGTTCAAGAAGAAGAGTCAAAGTCTGCCTGTTGATGGAGTTGAGATTCTCTTCCTCAACAGGCATGTATGAAATTGTGTAAGTGAGAGATTGCTCACTTACATTGGCCTCGTTGGTTGTTTTCTTGCTCACACTGGATTGGTGAGGCATCTTCGCTGGAACAATGGACTTGTTAGCCCGCTTCGTACACACACTGGGCCCACACTCAGTCGGGGTTTTGGAAAGCTTCCTCTTCAGGCGCCGACTCACAATCTCGGTGTAGCCTCCGTCGAACTCCATGTCATCCGAGTCAGAGAAACTGGACGATCCCGGGAGCTCTGAGGGGAGATCCATACTGCATCCAGGCTGATCTGTGCAGTTCACACTGCTAGCCACAGAAGGCAGCAGAGGCGGCGGGTCATCCGCCATCGCCTGGGACGGCGAGGTTGCCTTGAAGGCTACAGAAGCACAAAGTATTTCAAAAAAACAGGAGCTCGATCAAGAGATGCTGCCGTTCGCAGCGTTCGCAGCAGTCAAGATAATTGCTATGCGTTAAGGGTAACGGACTGCATACTAAAAGAAGGAAACCGTAAGAGCATGTGCAACAAAGTATGTGGGCGCATGAGATTAAGAAGTTTTCGGGGATAAGGTGGCCGCAGATGGTACAGGACAGGGTTAATTGGAGAGACATCGGAAAGGCCTTTCCTCTGCTTTGGGTGCAGTCAGCCTGACGATGCTCATGAGAGAAAGAGAGTTATCATGTTTCCAGTTTCTGAAAATGTTGACTATTTCTCGCAAGGGAGGAACAGTAGCTGCATTTATAGATAACTGATTAGATTATCTTTAAAGCCAGAACAGTAATGTGGCGTTACAGTGCAAAGAGGCGCTTTATTCTGTTCAAGTTGCGATATCCGAAAATAATTTTCTAGTTTTCTCATAATCCGGAGAAGTTTTTTTTTACTTAATGCTTTCAAATGAAGCGTATTCTCTTTCGCTATGATTCCACCAGCTTCAAAATTTCGACCCCACAGGTGAGAACTCGCATGATACAACTTCTGAATAATTTTCTTTGAACGAGTGTTAGTAATCATTTTGCAATTATTATGGCAATCGATTAAATACCTCTTTTAAGGTTGTGAGTAGCCAGCCCTGCACAAGATCGCCACTGTTTTTCGAAAATCAAGGCTGTGCACAATTTGCCCACAGGCTCGCAGAGTGGACTTGGAGGAAGCTTCTCAAGGCGCCCAGGACTGTCGAACTTAACTGCTTTTCTCAGTGGGGTAGTTTCGCAGCGGACTACCCACTTATTACAAATTTATTTATTTATTTATTTATTTATTTATTTATTTATTTATTTATTTATTTATTTATTTATTTATTTATTTATTTATTTAAATACCCTAAAGGCCCAAGTGGGCATTACATTGGGGGGGAGGGCATGATTAGCGCATGCAGTGAATCTAAATATCAACAAAAATGATACTGAGCACACCCACAAAGAAATAGTGCATAAGATGTGAAGGCGGCGGCGCACTTGAAAGGGTAAAATTGTAACAAATGCATGCAATACCCTACAATTATGAACAGAAGTCTTTTTCAACGGGAAAGTGTTTATGAACGCAATGTTTCATATACTGCAATATTTCACTATGACCATAAATATATCCTCAGATCTCCCGTGCGCCGGCCTCTGCTTTTTTTTGCTATTCATATTTTTGCGGCCGTCAAAAACGTTCCGTGTTAGTTGTATATGGTAGACTGAATAGTTCGTTGCGGGTGATGGGAAAGTTTTAAAAGAAGGATTTTGCTACACCTTTATGTAAAAGAACATTACCTTCAATATTTCTGTAACGGAAGCTTATAGTACTTCTATATTCAAAATTTTTCTCCATAAATGTTGGTCACGGGCTTCATACACATCCACAGAAAACTTACTTCTCAACGAAAGCCGATAACTCATTGCGATGATCCCTGTTTTTTTAATCAAGAACTATTTTATTTCTTATTTTTTTCTGTCTCTTTTTCTTTGCCCAGCTGTCGCTCGTACAAAATGTGCAGCGTTCTCTCTTCCACACGCGCAATTCTGATCAGGGAGCAGAAGGCAAAAAAGGCTTCCTCGTGAGCCTCGGATTGCCAGGCTGACTGGTTTCAGATCCCACAGGCGGGCGTGGTCTCACTGGGCGGTGACTGTTCGTATCACTAACTTCTGATTGCTTGATTGTCTTTCGCTTTTGCAGGGCGCTTGCAGGTCGCTAGGGGCGCATGTCGACGTCCTCTCCTGGCCGGGGGACTCCCCCTGGTCGGCCAGCCTCCCCCCTAACCAACTCCCCCTGGACGCCTTCTTTCGGGGTGGCGTCGGCACTATTCCCGTGGCCTTGGTTCCATCGGATGGTGGCGCCATTCGACTCAATAACCCGGATGCGGTTCAGACTGCGCTACAGGCGATTACGCCTCACTTCTTAAAAATCTGCGATGTCCGGCAGTACGGCCGAGGAGGCGTGGTGTGCAGGTCGGCCGACCAGGCCTGCATCATGGATTTGTTAACGTGCACAGCTTTTGGAAGCCAGTCGGTAAGCGCATTTATACCGCCGCACTTGGCGTGCTCTAAAGGTCTGGTGCGAGGGGTTGACCCACGCCTTAGCCCTAAGAAAACGCTAGAGAAACTCTCCTCCACAGGGGTGATTTCTGTGCATCGGTGCACTCGGGTCGTCGAGGAAACAAAACTTCTAACTGAAACGATAATTGCCACTTTTGCGGGTCTCTCCTGTCCATCTAAGTTGAAGTTGTGGCCCCTGGTTTTCAGGGTCGATCCGTATTCTTCAAGGCCACTTCAATGCCGCAACTGCTGGAGGTTTGGCCACAGCGCGAACGCCTTCAAGTCGAGCTCAAGGTGCAGTGTGTGTGGTGGTAATCATGACCGTGAAGGAAGGTGTTCAAAAGATGAGATGTGTTGCTTGTGCAGCGGTAGTCACTCCGCCACATATTCTAATTGTCCTGCAAGGGCTGAGGAGGTTAAGGTGCTGGAAGTATTAGAAAAGCGCCGGTACTCAAGGCGCGAGGCTATGGCTATTGTTAAGGAAAGGACGTACGGGTACTCAAGTGTGGCAGCACGGCAGACGACCGCGGTCGTGGATTCAAGCCTGTCAGATGCGATTGCTACAGCGGTTGAAAAGGCAATGGCCAAGGTCATGAATCGGCTAGTGAATTCAGTTACAGAGTGCATATCGCAAGTCATGGTGGCGCAAATGACCTCTTCAATAATGATCACCAATGCTGCGTTGAAGTCATCCGTGGATCCTGCAGTACCTATTGAAATCAGTGCGGAGACGCCTTCCCTTGTTTCAATGCAGCCGCAAAAAGAGCGCACGCCTCCAACTCATGTACCTGAAGTCACGACCGGAGCAATTGACGGGTGTGTTGAGCTGATGGAGCTCGATGTTCGAGCTCAGAAACGTAGCCGGTCTCCTTTGGCCGTTGCTGGTCCGTCTAGCTCCCCTCAATCCAAAACAAAAAAGAGTAATTCAGGAAAAACTGGTCACCACAGCATTTTGGAAAAGGCAGTTGCTGCTGCAGATATCTCGGCAGAATAGGGTCTCTGAGAGTGCTGCAGTGGAACTGCCGTTCCATTCAATCAGCCTTCACTGATTTAGTAACTCTTTCAAATCGATTTTCTCCTCATATCATTGCGCTTCAAGAAACCTGGTTGTCGAAAGAGTTTTCATTTCAAATGGAACATTATCGAATTTTTAGAATGGACCGCCCATCAAGGGGGGGGGGCGGTTTGCTTCTGCTGGTTTCATCCAGATTCTGTCGCAAGGCACGATTGGTGTTTCAGCGTGTGGACGCTCTTTGCGAAATTCAGGCAGTGGATCTTTCAGTTCCTGGTTTCCATCCCATTACTGTCGCAAATGTATATTTTCCATCTTGGGTTCATGACACACGGCCATTAGATTCCTTAATCTCGTTCAGCAGATCGCATGTGTTGCTTGTTGGGGATTTCAATTCGCATCACTTGACTTGGGGTTATCGAACAGACGAGTGCGATTTACGTTTATGGGATTGGGCTTGTGTGAATAACCTAAACTGTCATAACTCGGGTTTTCCGACCTTTCTCCGTGGACACTCCCGATCAGCATTGGATTTAACGTTTTCAACCCCAGGGGTAGCAGTTTCCTCCTGGACTCCGGTTGACTCTGCAACAAACAGTGACCATTTCCCACTCACTTTTGACATTGTGTGTCCGATGACTTCTATCGGGGGATTTAGTTGCACCCTAGTCGATTACAACAAGTTCAAAAGTTCACTCAGTTCAGAACTACGCCCTTTGCCGAATTTGTCTCAGGAGAGCAGGGTGTTAGGCTTATGCTCTATTTTAGATCGGGTACGGAGGCAATCAGAGTTTACAGTGTGCGATAGCATAGGCACTTCTCTGAGCCCTTGGTGGAATGCAGTATGTTCAAAGGATTATAGGCGGCGCAAGGCAGCCTGGAAGAAACTTATCCATAATCAATGTCCCCGGAATTGGATCGATTATAAGTTTCTTGCAGCTACCTTCAAGCGCACAGTCGCTAGGGCAAAAGAAAAATATGATGAAGAGAATTATGACCATCTATCAAAATCTAATAACAGACAAGCCTTGTTTCGCTTTCTGAGGTCAAGGAACAGGCTGCCACCGCCTCACAACATACCCTCTAATGTGCTGACTCCAGTAGAGCTTGCCAGGTCATTAGAAGAAATTGGCAAAGGCTTGGAACACCGTTTTTCGGCTGCGCTCTCTCGCCCACAACTGCTTGGGAATCGCTATGATGATTTCCTTAATGTCTCGGTTTCTGAGCTCTCCCAGGTGATAAATCGGTTACCTCCTGCAGCTCCTGGTCCTGACCGTGTCACCTCTGCGATGATTAAAATACTGTTCGATGAATCCCCCAATGCTATATTGGAGCTGGTAAATTACTCTATTAGAACCCCATGGATCCCGGATGTATGGCGTGTTTCCAAAATTATCCCGGTGCTTAAAAAGCCAGGCGAAGGGTTGGTCTTAGACAACATTCGACCAATTTCATTGACATCGAATCTGGTGAAATTGGTTGAACGCGTGCTGTATGGACGAATCATGCCTATTATTACTGAAAAGGGACTACTTAACTCCTGTCAGATTGGTTTCAAGCCTGGGTGCTCTATATGGTGTGCGCATACTGACCTCGAAAGCCGTGTCCGACTAGCACGCCGGCGTCGACAGTATGCTGCGCTGGTAACTCTAGACATCTCGAAAGCATATGACAGTGTCGAACATGGGCCTCTGATGTACAGACTACGGGCTCTGGGCTTGCCAAGTTATTTTGTGGAATGGGTGTCAGCTTTCCTGGCTGACAGAGAATTTTATTGTTGTCAACGCGGAGTTTCTACAAGGAAATTTCATCAATCTAGAGGTGTGCCTCATTGTGCAGTTCTCTCCCCTGTTCTATTCAACCTCTTACTCAGTTCGATTCCGACTTCCCCTGACGTGACTACGTACGTGTATGCAGACGATATAGCTTTCTTTGCTGCTGCGAGTGATTTACATTCTGTGTATATGGTTTTACAGTCATATTTAAATTCCCTTGACCGATGGTTATCTGAATTACACTTAAGTCCTAATGTAAACAAGTGCGCTTTGTTACCTTTTCCGGTTACTCAACAGGTACATATTTCATTGTCTTATCTTCATCATGTCATTCCTCAGGTATGTTCCCTAAAGTATCTCGGGGTAACTTATGACTCCTCTCTCTCTTAGCGGTCACATATATATCAGGTTGCTGCGAAAGGGATTCGGGCGGTAGGCCTTCTGCGAAGGATGAGTAGCTCTCGCTGCGGTATGCGCAGACATGCTCTTCTGCTGATTTACAAAATGTATATCGGGCCAATCTTGGAATTCGGTTGCGTTTTGTTTTCTGGAGCAGCTGCATACAAACTGCGAGAAGCTCTGCAACTGTGTTTGGGTCTCCCTAAATACGTGGCAAACAATGTTTTGTATCTGGAAGCGCGGGAGCCGTCTCTTACTGCAAGGTTTCGCCTTTTGACAGTACAAACGTTTTTAAAGTTTTGCGACTCGGAGCAGCATGCATCCGAGTTGATCTTCCTAGGGCAGCAAGCGGAGTTCTTGGGTGTCGGATGGTCTCGCCTTCAAACTCCCCAAATCTGTTTCGTTGAATCTTTGCTGGGCCCACTCAACGTGCGAATACCTGAAATTGTTCCGGTGCGGTCCATCCCCGCAACTGTGTCTATCATCTACGATGACATTTATCCATGTAATGCAAAATTACTGCCTTTCTCATGGTTAAATGGTATGTTGCAGGGTTATTTGTCGACGTTCAGCTCACATGTTGCAATTGCGACTGACGGCTCGGTGTGTGCAGAAAAGGCCGGTGTAGGTATTTACTCCCAGTCCCTTGACTGGTCTTTTTCTCTTCGTCTTCAAGATTTCACTCCTATCTATCTGGCTGAGTTTCTTGCAGTGGTTCTCGCTCTGCGCAAGGTACCATTTCTTTATCAGCAGTAATAATAATTACGGACTCGTTGTCTTTATGCACTTCCCTCTCGGCGTCCACTGAATCGCAGCTCTTTCGGATACTAAAATTCCTGATCCCTCCACACATCACATCAATTCGATTTCTTTGGGTTCCTGGGCACAGGGGTCTTCTATTAAATGAATCAGCTGATGCTTTAGCGAAGGCAGCCCTGAGTGGACCGATTGTTGACCCGCTTCCAACAACTGCTTACATCACGGCGGCACGCTTTCGACAGTACACTGTAATGAACGAATTGGGCGCATCAGCGCTTACTTCCTTGGACGACTTCCAGCACCTACTGTTCCCTTGGAGAAGCTCAGTCTGGCGATCGCGCAATATTGAAGTTTCCTTCACGAGGCTTCGTTGCCGGGTGCCGCAACTAAATTTTTACCTCTACAGGCCTGGTCTGGCGATCTCCCCATTGTGTCCGTATTGTGCGGAGCCGGAAACAATAGAGCACTTTCTTCTTTTTTGCCGTCGCTACTCATCGATTAGGAGGCGACTATTAGAAGTTCCAATACAGAATCTCAGTTTGCGCCTGTCTTCTGCGGTTGTTCTGTCTCTTGGCGCTTCTATGCTTGGCCATACCGATGGGAATGTTTGCTCTGCCGTTCAAAATTATCTCCTAGAATCAAAACGTCTCCCATCATGAGCTTTCGTCCTGCCCATCCCATTATCAGCTTCTGTATTTCGGTTTTTACAACCACTTAAAGTAATCCCTACCCCTTCTTTGCCTAAATTTTAGTTTGTATGGCCCCTCTAACCTCCTGCAACCACCTCGGCAACGGAAACTGTGCGATCCAAATTTTGGTAGGACATCCCATGCTTGACACTTGCAACTGGTCATTTAGTCACCGCCTGATTATGGCCAATCCCCCTTGTGGGTAGGTGCCATTGTGTGAGGTCAACAACAACATTGCACGCGCAGTCTTATTCCAGCTGTTCGATTGATGCCAAACGCCGCTTTGTCCCTCGGATGTGCTCACATTGTACGCATCGGCCTACCACTCTTCGATCATCCCGTGGCTCGCAGCATCGCTACCGCTGTACAGGTACCTGACCGCACCGTGGATGGTTGGCCGTCACTGAACGAGGAGGCGACTTCTGCTCGACCAGCGCAACGTGTTGGTCTTGGCGGTCGTCGATCTCGGAGCTCACCCAGCGCCTTTCCTCTGCCCGCTTCAGCCACCGCACACACGGGGTACTCGGCGTTGGCGATTGGTAGCGCCACCCGGCTCCAGGACAAGTACAGCGGATTACGTGGAATGCGCCCGCATGGAAGTGCACCCATCCAAGCAGAGCCTTTAGCCGACCTTCCAGCGACCGCCACGGTGAGGTATTTTGGATGGTATCTTTGCTGGGCTGCTGCGAAGAGACTCAGTGGCCGGTGTTGCTCTCTGCCCCGTCTTGGGAACGCACCACATTTCTGGAGATAGCCAGCTAGCTGTCTATTGCCCTTTCTCGTTCAGGTTTTAAAACGCTAGCTCTTAATGCGAACAATCGCGGCCTATGCATAGTTGTGCCTGGCAAAGTCAAGCTACGGTGGACAACTCAATCCCTCCTTGAGAGAAGGGAACAACGGAGAAGTGGAACAAGGAACAGAGAAGGAAAGGTTGTAGCGAAACGTTCCGAATAAATTTCAACAAACTGGGAATGTTTACCTTGCACCCACATGGCACGGCACACGGTTGTCATTTTGCTTTTTGCCCGGCATCGAAACGCGATCGCCGCAGCTGGTACTGACATCGTGTTGCGCTCGGCCGTAGTGCATGACTCAGCGCGGAAGCGTTGTGCACAAAGCTGAATGGGCGCCTAATTCATAGCGCTGTTTTGTAATTTGGGATGCCATTTTCAGTCCTTCCATCTCATTTCAGTCCAGGTACGACCTAATATGGAGCCTGTTTCAGACTCTTTTCTTTCTGTAGAGCTTGAAGTAAGCAGACGCGCAATCTGTGGCTTTAGTGCCTCGCTGCTTTAAGCAAACTGAACCAGCCTCTGCTGAGGAGGGCTGCTAGTGTCACGACGTATGCTATGACTAGCGGTGTCGCAACATTGCACGGGGTCTGCTCAATGTTGCGTCCTTCTGTAGCTGGAGTATGTCGTGTGGCTTTGGCCTATAGGCACGGAAAACTACTATGCCGGGAATCGCGAATGTTTGTCTGCCAGTCCCGGAGTCGCCATGTGATGACCGCCTCAGTCGTGTCGTATGGGGGAAAAACATCGTGCAGAAGTTCTTGCGAAGGAACGGTGCGTAAAATAGTATTTATGTCCCGTATAGAAAGCAAAGGCGATGTCGACCACGTAAGCGTTCGCGGCTGGAGCAGGGCGCAGACAGCTAAAGTAAGGCGCGAGCAATCCCCGGGGTGCGGGCTCGAGAGGTCCAAGCTGCCCGTGAAAAACGTTAATATCCTCAGGTACTGTCTCGCCGAGTGGAAAGTAGTCATTAAAGGGACACAGGTGGCAAGTCCATCTAACCTCTGTTCTCAGAAAAATTGATTCGCCGGTTCATACTGAGTGTGTTACCTGTTCTTCCAGAACAAAAAAGTAGCAATTTAAGTTAAATATTTTACTGTGCCTCATGTAAATCAAGTGACGTGAAGTGAATGGCAATGTAGCATAGCCTCTGGAATTTGCGCAGCAAATTGTTGTCGAGGCACAACACTTGCGATGTTGTCCGGTGATGGCGCCAACTGTGTACGGTTTTCGAAAAGCCCCGCTTTTGATGGGTGTGCCTTCTTTGTCGTTGCAATTCCGTAGACTGTCGATACAGGCCAAGTTGTCTTTGTCGTCGTGCAGTGTCTCTTTAAATACTAAAAACGCAAAGTCCGACATAGTACGAACGCTCGCATGCGGAATGCGCTTTCATTCGGAATAAATTACATGGATAGCTTATTGACATTTCTCTCTCAAGAATTCGACCTCAGCGACAAGTATGCTTATTATAACACGCAAAATACCGTCTGCAAACACGTTTTTCAATGGAGAACTGCAAATTCTGTTTTGGAGCACGGATGCTTAAATCATCTCTTAACCTTTTGCAGCCACCGACCGAGGCGTGGCCCGTCGCCTATTCCAGCTTACAAAGGCTGTTTTCGCTCCTGACATGGTGTCAGCAGTGGCGGCTGAGCAAATGATTGCGTTCGCGTGGCTGACCACCACAGCTCGGCTGGTGGCGCACCGCTGCGAAGCACTCAGACAGCCGCTCTCTTCGTAGGACGATGATTTTCCGCGCTTTGGAAGCTGCTTGTCTGGTACGATGACCTGAGTTACATTCCACACGCGCATGGGCATTGTTTAAGTATTTACCCTGTGCTTGCATGCAGATAATAGCTCTTTTTAAGTACTACGAAAGCAATTGTTGGGCAAATTTCTTTTGCTTTCATTTTCGTGCCTCAAAGGAGCCAAGCCGAGGATTGCGGCCACAGTCAGCGAAAACCCGTAGCATTCGGTGGTGGCGAAGCTCCGAGGCCGGGAAGTGCGGGACATACCATCATACTTTGCATTTCACTCTTCCGACGACTTCACACACGACGTGAAATATGCTACGTCAAATATTTCCCATATTGCACAGGACATCTCAAATGCTTTTTTGTATAAACGGCAACTAAAACTGAAACACATCCGTTGATTCCTCGCATTAAGATTCGCTCTAACAACAACAAAAATTATGTTTTTATTTTTCGATTTCGAGGCGCAGCCACCTCTATCTTTGTTGCCTCATTTCGCCGTAAAAGGTTCACCTTCACTTTCTGGTGGAGACACAGATGTGCGCCTGCGCATATCCCAGACCCCGAAGGGCGTAAACAGCTCTTTCCTGCTACACTTCCACTTAGGCTCTTGGCGCGGTCACGTAAGTATGAGATGGTACTTTCGGTTGCATTTCCAGCCCAATTTTCAGCATTTTAGGGCCACTTTCTTTAAAGCGAATCCTTTACTACTTCCTTCTATATCATACTCGGCCCATCTCGGCCACGGATGTGTAAATCGTGATATAACGGCTCCCATCGGTTCAAGATGGCCTCTAACCGAGGACAACCAAGTGACGTCGCCGAGCCGCAGCTGTTTCACAACCGATGAAGAGCGGGAGCTTGGAAAGCAAGGAAAAGGCACATGACTGGTCCCCTAGGACAGCCCGCAAGGGCACCTTGAGTTTCAAGGTGATGGTGCTTGGCGCCACCACGGACCCTTAGCCCCCATACCGAAGCTGTCATCCACACCGTGGCGATAGGTTATAAGGTGAAGGGTAGAAACCATGAACGGTGGCGGTCGGGGCCATGGTCAAGCCCCCGCCGACGAGCTCCCCGTCTGTTTGCCAGGCGGGGGGCTCCGGGACCTTCCTGTGAATAAGACGGTGAACCACAGGCGACATTTAGGAACCGTCAGTATATAAATAGTGCATGAGTACCTATTCTTCAAAAAAACCTGATCGGTCCCTGAAAAGGAACCGCACCGATGAAACACTCACCAGTACCCGACCTGACGTTGACCACTTCCCTCACTTTTTAGTGATACACTCCCTGACAGAAAATGACCCCGTTTCAGCGATGTATGTTTTCGTTATCGCTCAAACCCTTGAGAAACTCATTGGGAAAAAAAGTACAAAGCAAAGAAACTCTCATCTGGTGACCTCCTTGTTGATGTGTCCCAGAAAGACCACTGTGACATCCTTCTGTGTCAAAGGCAGTTTGCTCACCTCCTGGTGACCATCACTCCCCACCGGAATCTAAACACTGTGCAAGGTGTCATATCAGACCGTGATCTGATGCAAGAAACAGAAGCTGACCTCCTGGAAGTCTTCTGAGATCAAGGTGTCATTGCCCTTCGTCGCATCACCATAAGGCGGAATGATGAAGAGGTGGTGACACCCAACATCGTGTTGACTTTTGAACGGTCCCGTCTTTCAGATGCTGTAAATATAGAATTCATCCACTGCAAAGTCCGTCTATATATGCCCAACCCGAGAAGATGTTTAAATTGCCAAAAATACGGCCACGGATAAAAAAACGTGCCGGGGAAAACTCACATGTGCGAAGTACGGTGCCCATGAGCACCCAACCGACAACTGCAGTTCCGCTCAAGAAGAGTGTCCAAACTGCCGCGGGCCACATGCCGCCTACTGGCGATCATGCCAGAAATATCAAAACGAGAAAAAAATAATTCACCTGAAAGTAACAGAAAACATCACATTCTCGGAAGCCCGGAAGAAGCTCTCGCTTCTCTCCGAAAGATCCTACGCTGACGCAGCACGCCGGGGGGCCGGGCGGCGTCTCGTCTCAGTGGGCACGCAATTCAGCATCGCTAATACGCGTCCACTAAGGCCCCTCACCAAGCAGCCTCCGGCTGTACTAGACTTCCATGTCCCAGAGGCCAACTTTTCGCTAACCTCTGGGAAAACACAAATGAAAAACAGTCTCTAAATCCTGAAAATCTGTGTCTGCTTCCGCGTCTCCACCGGAAGCAATGGACATCACAGTGGGACCCTCAGCGTCGGAGGCGCTGAGGGAGGCCCCCTTGGAAAGGCGGAGTCTTCTAGACCGCCTTAAACCGAAAAGACATCCGCCAGTCAAACCGCCTGATAAAGGCGGCGACGTCTAAATAACTCCCACTAATCTTCGCTTCCTCACCAAGAACTATGGCTTTAGAGAGCATTATCCAAAGGAACTGCCGAAGTCTACTTAAGAACCTGGATGACATATATGAAATACTCGCGGAGTATCAACCAAGCATACTATGTCTACAAGAAACGCACTTAAACACGACACACACAAACTTTCTAAACAAGTACGCAGTATATCGGAAGGACAGGCAAGGCAGTGTGCACTAATCAGGTGGCACTGCTATTGTGATGCAGAATTCTATTGCCTCTCAATGTCTTCCACTGGCGACTGGTTTAGAAGCAGTGGCAATACGAGCCCTAACTTTTGGCAGAGTAATAACCATATGTTCCCTATATATATCTCCAGATCATCGGTTGTCGACTGATCAACTCGAAAAACTCATTGTTCAGCTTCCCGAGCCATTCCTGTTGGTTGGTGATTTTAACGCACACCACCAATTATGGCGAGGTACCAGAACAGATTCTCGAGGAGCGCTAATAGAAAAATTCCTGTTCTCATCTGGCTCATGCATAATCAATAGAAAAGAACCAACATACTTTAATTCAACACACAACTCATACACAGCAATAGACCTTGCTATTGGCTCTCCATTGCTCTTGGCAGCTACTGAGTGGGCTGTTATTGAAGATCTGTACGGAAGTGATCACTTTCCAATTTCTTTAAAATATACAGAAAATATAAACCCGAAAGTAAATAGCCGTAGGAAGTTTAAAGAACAGAATGCTGATTGGGAGATGTTCTGGGAACTATCAGCATTGCCCATCAATTACAGAACTAGGTATAGATTAATTTCAATCCCTGATCGCACTGCATATAATAGACGCTGCGCAGAAATCCATGCCACAGACATCCTGTAAACCAGGAAACAAACGAAGACCGTGGTGGATTGCGCAGTGCAAAAAAGCTCGTTAGGACCAAAATAATGCATGGTCAAAATTCCGCCGTTATCCTACAATTCACAACTTGATAAACTTTAAGCGAGCTAAAGCAAATGGCAGGCGTACTCGCCCTATATCTAAACGAGAAAGTTGGCAATCGTTTCTCTCGTCTGTAAATTCCTACACAGATACACTTAAAAATGTAAAGCAGACTAAAAGCGCTTAAAGGGCATAAGTTCGCATCTAATTCCTTTTGTTTGCACTGCTGGCGATACATTAGAGCACCAAGCAGATGCATTAGGCAAACACTTCGAATACACTTTTAGCTCAGCACATTATACAGACTCCTTCTTGAGATACAAACTTGTCGAGGAGCCCAAGCCTGTTCACAATAACAAAAGGCCATCAGCAGGAGGATACAATAGCCCATTTACTTTACAAGAGTTGACAGTTGCCTTAGGCACTTGTGGGAACTCAACAGCAGCAGGCCCTGACAGGGTTACATATGGAATGCTCAAGCACTTGCAGGAAGAAACCCTTGAAACTATCCTGTGCTTGTTTAATAAGATATGGGCTGCTGGACGCCTTCCAAAAGCCTGGAAAGAAGCGATCATTATCCCGGTATTAAAGGAAGGTAAACAAGCCACACTTGCGGCCAGTTATCGGCCAATTGCCCTAACCAGCTGCTTATGTAAGCTCTTTGAAGAAATGGCAAATCATCGCCTTGTGCATTTTCTTGAAATCAACGGTCTTCTTGACCAGCACCATGCTGGATTTAGAGCTAACCGGTTAACCACTGACCAGCTCGTTGCCCTCGAATCTTATGTAAGGGACGCCTTCGTGCATAAACATCACTGTTTATCTGTTTTCTTTGATTTAGAGAAAGCTTACGATACCACATGGCGCTATGGTATTATCCGTGACCTGTTCGAATTTGGTATCTCGGGAAATATGCTGTCCACCATTCAAAGTTAACTTTCTGAACGAACATTCAAGGTCCGTGTAGGGAACTGGTTATCCAAGCAGTTTATACAAGAGAACGGTGTCCCTCAAGGCGGCGTTCTTAGCTGCACTCTTTTTATAGTGAAAATGAATTCATTAAAGAGCATCCTGCCTAGATCTATATCCTACCCCGTCTATGTCAGCGATGTACATATAAGTTACAAGTCATGTAATTTGGCCAGCTGTGAGCGGAAACTTCAACTAGGAGTAAACAAATTAGCAAAGTGGGCAGACCAAAACGGATATAAACTCAATTCATCAAAGAATGTAAGCGTACTCTTCACAAAAAAAGCGTGCTATTAGACCTGAACCCGATATCACACTTAACGGGCAGAGTATTGCTGTCCAAAAAGAGCACAAATTTCTTGGCGTCATAGTTGACGAAAAGCTTGCATTCATCAAACACATTAAGCACCTTAGACTTAAATGCATAAAATCAATGAACCTTTTAAAAATCCTGTCCCACCAGTCTTGGTGTACAGATCGAGACTGCCTGCTCAGTCTTCTAAATAGTGTAGTTCTATGACGTATAGACTACGGCTCAGTAGTGTACGAGTCAGCACGAAAAAGCTCCTTGAAAATGCTTGACGCTGTGTACCACCTTGGTCTGCGGTTGGCTACTGGTGCTTTCCGTACAAGCCCAATTGCAAGATTGTACGTTGAGGCGGACCGATGGTCACTGGAACGACGACGGAAATACACAAGTATAACGTAAGCTACGAAAGTATTATCTCATGCCGACCATCCATGCAATGCGCTTTTGCGAAACCCAACCAGTAAAGTACTCTTTTCAAACCGACCGTCTGAAACCCCACCTTTACCCATTAGATTCGCCACACTTGTCCAAGACATGGACATACCGGTCTCCAACATTCTGGTAACTTGTAAAGACATAATCGCTCCCTGGCAAGTGTATTCAATTGACTGCGACACATCTTTTCGTGAGGTTGGTAAGAATGGGCGAACAATTGACATAAAAGAGCATTTCCTGTCCCTACAAGCAAAATGTCAGTGCACAGAGTTCTACACTGATGCCTCAAAGACATCCTCAGTCTCATGTGCAGTGCAGAGTTGTCTATTTTCTAAAACAAGAAACAATGAATAGACACACAAGCATATTTACTGCGGAATGCCATGGTATTCTGTTGGCTGTTAGATTCATCCAAGAAAAGAAAGTCCCAAGCTCTGTTATATACTCTGATTCCTTAAGTGCGATTATGGCCCTATCTTCTGGGAAAGCCTGTAAAAACCCTGTACTGAATTCCCTCTTGAAATGCTTTATGTCTGCACACACATTGAACCTTAAAATTACAGTATGCTGGGTACCAGGTCACTGTGGAATAGACCGAAATGAAGAGGCTGATAGGCTTGCAGCATCAGGTGCTGAGCAGTGTAGGATTGATAAAAAAACAACTTGCATACCAGGACCTCAGGCTATATATTAGGGCTGCACTTCGCAAAGAGTGGCAGCAGGATTGGTATCAACAAACAGACAACAAACTGCAAACAATAAAACCACAGATTGGGAGGTATGCCACAGAAAAACAAAATAGATTCAAAGTAGTCGCTCTCTGCAGACTGAGGATAGGACATACACACATCACACACTCGCATCCTTTACAGGATACTCCGGCATCATTATGCGCGAGATGTGGAGCCAACATCTCAGTTGTCCATACATTAATCATATGCCCCAGACTGGATATACAAAGACGACAGCACTTTCATGAACTTTACACATTTAACATGCCAATGCACCCTTCATTATTTTTGGGTGATCACCACATGTTCTCATTGGATAGGGTTTTTAAATTTTTAACTGATGCAGGTTTTTGAAGAGAGATTTTATATTCAAAGTAAACTCAGCACCTCCTCATTGCTGAAGAGTGTGCTGAGCTCACCCATAGTTGCCAGACGCCTCAGCCCCTCTTGCTGAAGCAAGGACTGTGTTTGAGGCTACCTGGCTTCGGCATTCATACATAACTCCTCTTAGAACAGTTTTAGGCATTATACATCATTTTAAGCCATTCCACCAGATTTTAGGCTCCCTCTTCAGACTATAATCATGCACATATTACTCTTAGGCACTATACACCTGCTTTTAATGCTATCACCTGTACACATTTTAGCCCGAGTCGACCAAGAACCTTGTGTTTGGCGCTGTTTGGCCTTAGTTGAACTTGCGCCTTAAAAACCTAGCATCATCATCATCCCCTAGGACAGCGGACACCTAGCAGATGTGCGCCGCATTAGTTGGCATTGACAACGTTGTGGAAGAAAAATGGCACTGAATCTGTATGCTCTCGGCGCTCGCTGTGGTGAGTGGCGTTGGCGTTGAGGAAATGAATCGCGCTTACCTGGTCTCTGGACCAATGCATGCCTCAATCGCGCTTTGAGACACATGGCGGTGGTGAGAGAGATGAGGGCTGCATGCATTAGTGCTCAAAACATTGTGGCAGACACGCCGCACTGCAGCAATAGACCACAGCGTTCATTGGGTGACCAAACTCTCGCGATCAACCATTAATTTAACTGCCACCTGCCGGGGCTGCAAGATGGGCACGCTGCCTATCGAGTGTGCGGAACGTACTCAACGTTACAGACGCCAAGCCGCGTCTAGTTGCCCGATAAACCACAGCTTTCGCTATAGTTAAACCGCAGCTGTTTTTTTTTCACTGGGCTTCAGCCAGCTGAAAACCTTCCACAATTCGTCGATTGCAGGAGTGCTTCCGAGCTGTTATCAGTGAAGCATATATGACTTATGTGCAGTGGGGCCTGCTTTAGGAATCACTCGCTACAGTACGTTTTACATGGCGTCGACATGGTGACGCCTTGATCGTGAGCAGTAGTGCCTTTCTACACGGTGTAGGTAACATGGTTTCATCTGAGCAGGAGAGTCTCTCGACGAGCGAATAACGGATGCTTCGGTGGCCTTGGATACATCAATGTTAACGCGGCAGGGTTAAGGATCCCGTTCCGTAGAAAATTCGGCGTTGTCGGTGTCGTCGTCGTTGTGAGGGAAAGTCCTCGGAGAAGCAACCTACGTAAGGTACCTATTAGGCGGGACCTTGCGGCGTCATCACAATCTGCCCATTGAGTTGTGAGACAACTGACCACCGTGGCAGGTGGAAGCAAAATTAATGATTGGTCGCGAGAGGCTGCTCTTTCCGGGAACCCTCTTTACACGGTGGGCAGGTTTCTTTGTGACCTTCAAGTTTCCTCGGGAGGAGCAACCTGGGTTGGCTTCTTCCGCGCCGGTGGCATCAGTTGCTAAGGCATGGTAATGGAATGGCGCATTGCTTAATCGTTATGACACAGCGCCAGGAGTAATATGAGGACCTCCGGAGATTTATAATTGCAGTGTGGAAAATGAACTACTCCACAACTTCTGGTATGAACCCATTAACGCTATCCTCTTATACTCTTAATGTGATGCTTAAGTGTCCCCTTCAACTCCTCTCTTTGGACCGCGGCGCGAGTTGTCCTGTAAACTTTGCGGCCGTTCTCAACGTAAGTCTTGAAAAACACAGTGTAATTACCTTAAGGGGCACTGAAGTTACAAGTTATTTTAATTATTTTAGAATCAATCGCTGCATAAGGCATAAGGTCTTCCATTGGGCACCGCGATTTTGGACAGACTCGTTGGTGCTCGCCCTATTAACCAGCTGGTTATAATAACCCGTCGAGTAGAGGCAAACTGAGTTTTTCTTGAATCAATTGCGCGAGAAAGCTGGCACTTGACATGATGACAGTGGAACTGGTGACGTCTGTGTAAGCGCTGAAGTGCGTGTAATACACAGATTGCAACATTGACACCATTTAATTGTGAAGGAAACGAGTCCAAGGGTGCAACAAAATTCTGTGATTTTGTACGTACACATCTCCAACTCCTTTCTCTTGGAGTAAACGAAGCATATATAAAATAAACTTATAAACTTGAAAGATAATTTGAACTGATGAACACCAAAATAAATCATGATATTAGCGGCGTGCCACAGAAGTCTTGAATGGGGATTTTGTAACTACTCTACTATGATAAGCCCTCAACTGCTTTATTGTAAACGCAGCAGATAACTGCTGCGGCTTTATCTCCAATTCAAATAAGGGCTCACGTTGCGTAGTCGTTTCTAGAATGTGATTTGGAGCTTACTGTGCTGGATTCCATTCGTCCTGTAGGAATTTTTAACAGCGAGGATCACCGTCGTCTCTCTCTCTTTACTCATTGCTTCCGCGCAGCCTGGTTGACTGTCAGCGGCCGTGTTGTCGGGGCTCTGGACAAGGCCGGGGACAAGCAGTGTGGGAGCCTGTCTGATTACATTGTTTCCCTTGAGAAAGTTTTGTAATATATAATTGGTTGATGCATCAAATTGCTGTCTCGCTTATGTAATCTACATCGACACAACTCTGAGTCCATAATAGATTGGACTAATAGATAACAGAGAACAAGAGAGGGGAAAGTCTCAGGGTGCTTGCCAACATTCCAACAAGAGGACTTGTCTTCGTTTGAGCACAGCGTTCATCACTGGCGGGGTTTAAATAGAGTCTTCAATCTGAGGAGGAAGTACCGTTGAGGAGGAGGAGGGTGTGAAGTGGGAGTGGTGTTAGGATGGGTAGGGTGAGGAGGAGGAACAACTTTATTTACGTCATGGCCTAATGGCATCATGACCTAATGAATCTTTTCCAGGCATGGTGGCTGCTAAAGATGATGAAATGGTTTACGTGCAAAATTGTGAAAAGCCCAGCTGAGCACAAAAGAATCCGGGGGTGTGGAACGCAGGGTTGCAGATTGCTCCAACCACAGGTAGCCAAATTTTCCTCCAGTTGACCGCAAAAGAATCCCAAAGGGAAACATTTAAAGACTCCTTAGCCTTATATTATTTTCCGCATGCATATCTGCATAATAGTATTGTAGGTGGCGCAAAGCTGGCTTGGAAGCGAAATCATCATTAGGCTGAATAAGTAAATACGGTGCTCATCACAAACGTGTTTTATTTTTTTTCTAAACATAAAATTCACAAAAATGAGACTCAAATAGCAGTGTCCAATAAGCTCCTTGAGCAATGGTAAGCATTCAGCCATGCTGCATAGTTAAAGCTCACTGCAGTTTCACTGAACAGAACAAAATAAACGACACACTACAATAAATTTCCATATAAAATCCAGTACAGATGGCAGCTAGCCAAAAGATTTAGCACAATAGACAGAAGAAAGTAGGCTAGACAAGGATCTCAGGCATCAAGAGATGATTTCGAAGGGGAACTGCTTGGTCCATACGTTAGAGCTTAAACGGGACAAAAATCTTGGTTGTTTTAAAGTCATTGTAGCAGCCTCAACTCCAGGCCAAGCCAAACATCACATGGAGGAGAGCTTGTAGACTTGTTCGACATTCTATATCGCAGGACGGTTTTAGTGAGGGCGACCAGGCATAACACCCGTTCGATGGCGGCGTTTGATAAGGGCAGTGACAACAAAGACAACGCCAGCTCAGACAAAGGTGGGAACATAGTCCATAGTCTAGGGTTGGACGAAAGTTCGTCTCATCTGGCATGATACCGATGAACTTGAACGTCATTGACCATGTCGAGGTTACGATCGACGTTTCGGAATCCGTACATGTCACAATCTCGACATGGTAAGTGACCTTCAACTTCATCAGTGGAAATGGTTTGGTTTAAGGCGGTTTATCGTCCCAAAGCGACTCAGGCTATGAGAGACGCCGTAGTGAAGGGCTTCGGAAATTTCGGCCACCAGGGGTTCTTTAACGTGCATTGACATCGCACAGTACACGGGCCTCTATAATTTCGCCTTCATCGAAATTCGAATTTCGGCTTGCCTGCAATATTTTCTGCATTTCGCACGCTTACCCATAATTCATTGTGTGCCGGGTATCGTCTGCTAGGTCGTTGACTTTTGTTTAGAAGAGTCAATTCTCAGATTCTATTCCACAAATTGACTTTGTTGCTGTATAATCACCGAATGAATGGTGGACAAAATTGAAGGAGTTTTTAGAGTTTTTTTTTTGGTTCGGTTACTTGATCATTCAGATTTTCGACGACTTTACACGAGCCATCAATTATTTTGCGCGAGATATCTCTCATATTGAACATGGCATCTGGAATGCATTTTAGTGTGGACGGCAACTAAAAGTGAAACGCAGCCTTTGATTCCTCGCATTTAGAATGGGTTCAAAAAATGAAAGGTGTAAGAAGATTTCCCTTTTTCCATTTTGAGGCACTGCCGCCTCCACTTTACTGGACTCGAACCGTTGCCTCATTTCACCATAAAATAGTCCACTTTCACTTTGCAGTGGTCGCTAGCGCGACTCCGTTTTTCCCTCTCTCCGGAGTTTGCAGACAGTTGTTTCCTGCTGCACTATGCATGCGTTCGTGGATGGCCAGAACACCGGTGAATAAAACTTTACTTCGTCTTTTAGTTGCATTTGGCTGCTTTAGGAGGTCTCGCAGAAGAGAAACGGTGCCTTTCAGTTGTATCTTCAGGAGAATTTTCAGCATATTAGGTCTGCTTTCGCTTTCACTGAGGTTCAGCGAGTTGATAAACTTCCACACTTCCTCGATTTCAGCATCACTCATAACCTGTTGTCATTGGCAGGGTTTGACTCATGTATAGTGAAGCCTGTTTGAGAAATCACGTCTTGCCCAGCGAGTGACATATCAATGTAACTTACACTGTGACACCTTGACAGTGAGATCTAGTGCCCTTTCAGACGATGTGCACGGTGGTTTTATTGTCTTTGTGGGTTTCTCGAAGTGTGAAGAACAGATACTTCGTTGAACTTGCATATTCGATATGCCTCTCCTTTAACAGTCGCACGGGTTGTTCTGTAACGAAAACCTTGTGGCCGTTCATAACACAGACCTGAAAGAAAGCCCAATGTAATTGCCTGAAGGAACTCCACAGTGAATATCTATTTTATTTATTTTAGAAATATTGTCTTTTTAAGCCAAAAATTTGCCATGGCGTTACGGTTGGGAGCTAAATAGGCAATCTCAGCGTCGGTTTCATCTCAACACAATAGGAAATCTCAGCCTTCTGCAGTTCAATATTACCCTTATACACATAAGAAGAAACCTTCCGCGAGGAGTGCGCACAAAGATTTAAGCAGATGACATTTACATCTGGAACGGATCACGTTCACGCTATATTACCCAGCAACGTCTTCAGAGAGCGTTACTGCACATCTCGATGTCCGTGGCCCCCCGAAGTCTTCGGCTCTCGTCAGAAAAAAGTGTTGCCATGGGTTTTACAAAAAAACCGATGACTATAAACCCGCTCCACCTACGTGGACGGTTCCTTATGTACGATCGCAGCGATTCCTAGGCGTTGCGATAGACACGGTGGGCAGCAACTTCCGTTCAATGTTAGGGTACCTGGATGCCCGCGTCTCCGCTCAGGGTGAGGACAGCTGCGTCGTCTACTGCGACGGCCGCCGTTCTTGCGCCCACGGCATGCAGGTTTCGTTCTCGTGGTGGGAGGGCTGCTCGTTTGTCGCTTGCCGCGGGTGCTTAAAATAGGAAAAATAAGGAGTCGCGGTGTCCTCTTGTTTTACATGAGAATAGAGCACTAAATTTTGTTGGAGAGCCTTCTGCTTTTAAAAACGAAAAAAGCAGCCAACTTCAAGGCCTCGCCGGAAACAAGTATTATGGTTAGTTATATGAGGATTTAACGTTCCAAAGCACCTCAGGCTATGAGGGACGCCGTAGCGAACGGCTCCGGAAATTTCGACCACCTGGGGTTCTTTAACGTGCACTGATATCGCACAGTACACGGTAACAAGGAAACCGTGCATGCAAGATATGCGCCAATTATGTCAGTGAAAAGCCTGGCTTTTTGGGCTTGTTGGTGCATGATCAAGCAAGAGACTCTGGCGCAGAGTGGACAGGGCACAGAAGAAACGAACAACACGAGCGCTAACTTCCAACAAATTTTATTTCACACATGCAATATATATATATATATATATATATATATATATATATATATATATATATATATATATATATATATATATATATATATACATATACATCAAGGACACGCCATGACTTGTGCTAACCGTACCGTTTCCTCAGAAACAAGGGTTCTTTATCACATAAAAAGTTAAATGGAGTGCTTACACATGTCTCGCCCGAAGCATTTATTCTTTCAGCTTCAATTATTAATCGTGTGGTCATGTCGCTGCTTTTACTGGCACAGCAGTTTTTTCAGATATGGTTTGCACGTTTTAGATTCGCATGAACGAATGTGGTCAACAACTGATTCTCTTTCCCGTTCTTGACGTCGCGCGCGTGTTCCATCAATCGCTGATTGAGGCACATCCCCGTCTGGCCGATGTAATGGCCCCCGCACGATAACGGTATTTTGTATACGACACCTTCAAAGCATGTCACATACGGCTTCAGATGACGAGTCATGCATCCACGTGTTCTTTTGTTGTTGGTTTTTCCAATATTGTACAATGAGGCAAGTTTCTTTGGTGCCGAAAATATGACAGTTGCGTTTGCCCACTGTCCAATTCTTTTCATATTGTGAGATATCTGATGCAAATATGGCAATACAACAAAGCGCTTCTTTTCACCGAGCATCGGGACCAGTTGGCATTGATCTTCATTCAGTTTTCTTAAAGGTTTCTCGGCAATAGACACCTGGACCTCCTCGGTGTACCCAGCATCAGTCAGCCTTTTGGTCTGCTCCTTAAAACTTTTAAACATCCTGTGCGTACGTGATTTTCTCAAGAAGTTCTGAAAACACATGTTGACGATGGCTCTTTTTACTAGTTTAGAGTGTGCAGAATGATAGGGTAATATGGGCTTGTTACTACGAGGCTGGTAGGCCCAGCAAATATGACAAGGATGAAAGATGAGGTTGACGTCTAAAAACCTGATAGAGTCATTTACTTAAAATTCAGTGGGTAAAACAAGTGGTTCAAAACAAACCTTTGTGATGGATAAAATGCCTATGGCCTTTGACTTTAGTGAGCCAGAGTCACTGTTAACAAGGATTAGGAAATCATCAACAAATCTAAAAATTTTCTCAACGTCCTTACCACTAAGGCGACTAATAGCAGTGTTGTCAAGTTGGAATAGAAACAAGCTACTTTAAACCGGGGCCAAGCATGATACGATACATATTTCATCATTTTGAAGGTATGGTTTTCCTTTCCAGTTTATTAAGGTTGATTTCAAGTAAAATGCTAAAAGCTCCAGGAAGTCGGCCACTGATATACCCGCAGCGTTTTGGAATGCAACACATCCGAAATCTTCAATATAATCCTCAACACAGCAAAGCACCTTGTCATTTGGCAACGAATAATATAGATCCCTAGTATCCACTGAAAACGCGTTAATATTTCCACCAGGCCAGTTACGTAAAAACTGATTTGAAAATTTATTTTACACCACACCTCCCTCAACTGAAAGCATTTAATTCAGTTAACTTATTTTGTAGTTAAATTCAAGCTACCAAGTTTATTAGAATTGCGGGAACGCATGGGGTGAATTCTGTCCAAGCTTGTTTGGCGTTTTTTTATAAATTTTTAGCCATGAAAGTCCCAATACAAGTGAGTTCCTCGCCTGTTCTTCTGGGAATACCTAGATGAACACAAATACTGTTACCCATGCAAACAGAAAAAAATTCATTCAGTGGTTGCGAAAACACACCATAAAGTTATCAAAATTTCTGTTTATGGGAACGTGAACATTATTGCAATTTTCAAACTAGACATCTATGTTAAATAGATGACTGTAATGGACAGAAGATTTGTGATTGCATATATGCATATCGAAGCAGAATTCAGGCTTCGAAGCAAAATTTTCGCCGAAGTTCTTATTCCTGCTTGGTGAAGCAAGGCTGACTCCAGCGCAAGTTTTCAAGTTTTGCTTCTTCCATCCGTCGGCGCTGTTTTTTTCGAAGCTCTTGTCTTCGAAATGAGACTGCAGATGAATTTTTTATTGGTGTTAGCCCCACATTTCCTGCTCTAGAATGAAAACAATGAACACAGCACGCAAGAAAACAAAGTAGTCCAAATATATCAGTCGAAATTCTCTAATGAGCGCCTCAATCTGCATATAACAACCTTTTCTGTTATTCTCATTTACTTACCTAATGCGGCGTCGTTGGACAAAGCATCGAGCTAAGAGGCAGCACAAGCTACCCAAAGCAGCCCACGTGTCAAAAACTCAAAAAATCGTGAGTAAATTAATCCATGTTGGTTCATAGACGAAATAGGTACACAGTAATTGCCACAGCTTATGTGCCCTCGCTTGTACGTGTGCTCTGTGCCTTGATTCGTGCCGGCCGCTGTTCGCCGACAAGCGCCCAGTAACGGCAATTATTTTATAATGAACAAGAAGCGGCGAAAGCAAGTTTGGTACGCATTCACAAGCAGAAACATTGTGTCATGCAATTTCGGATGTAAAAGGCAAGCGACAGACATTGGCGGCTCGGAACTGAGGCGTGCCTGCTTTTTTGCGCCTAGCAAAACGAATAGTGCGGAAATGGCATCTGACCAATACAAATGTTGTACTACACTTGGCTGGCTGAACGCAAAAGCGGTAAATGGCAAAAAAACAGCACTGAACCAACATTTGGCACTTATATTACAGATACATGAGGAGTTCGTCGGTTGCCAGACCAGCCACGGAAGCTTCCTTTTCGGGTCTCTTGAAAATGGAACATCTTCCAACCATTTCTCGCAAGGTTGGAGCACTGAGGAACACAACATCCAGGCACTGCACGGCGATGAAAGCTGCACTAACGCACGCACGCAGCAGTGACGCCCGCACGACTATAGCAGCGAGGTCGACGCTGGCAACACAAAGACGGAGGGAGCTCCCGAAAACAGGTTTAGGCGGAGTCGAGTGGTTCAGAGGGTGACTTCACTCTAAGCGAGGGCGCACGCATCGAGGCACCCTACTCAATATTTCTGCTTTAAAAAGCGTACATTGAAGGAACCTGACGCTATTGTCTACCGGTGCTTCGAAGATTATCTCCAACAAGCAAGAAGATTCTCGAGGCCGCGCAGAACAACTCCCAGCGGACATGCCTTGGCCTCTCAGAGGGTTCCTCTGGAACAGAAACAGTAGAGGAAGCAGGTTGTCTTCAGCTAGATGTGACTGCCACCCAGGAATCTATCCGTATCCAAATCAGCCATGTCATCCAAGGGAAGAAGCACTTCCTACACACTGTACACCGAACTCACTGCAACTCTCGTTTTGGCCAAGCACTGCAGCTCCTGCCCCTCCCCACTATTATTCAGCCACAGAAACTACTACCTATATCCTTGCACCCTGGACACTTTCGCCTCTAAAGGTGAAGTTTATTCCAGGTGTAGATGCAAAGAGCGGCATGCCACAGGCAGCGCTACTGCAAGCTGCCCTAACACAGTATTGCAACACTACCTTGTGGCTTTCACGCAGCCTGTGGCCAAACAGTAGCATATACATGAATGCAAGCTGAGGTGCGTCTTCTGTGAACAAATGTCTTTACATACAGTATAAGTACTTTAATGATTAGTTATTGGTAGTGCAACATAGTGCACATAAATTTTGCCGTGTTCTTCGCCCTTGCCTTTTCTGAGGTACTTTTTGTCGCTGAATTGTGTTAAACTTCCACAGCTCTGAGCACTGTATCGCAACACTGCCTTGTGCTTTTCACGCAGCCTGTGACCCAACAGTAGCATATACATGAATGCAGGCTGAGATCTCTATATTTTATTTGTTGAGGAAGTCCTTCAGCACCTGAACGAGGTCTTTTAGATCCTGCCGCAGGAGACGTAGCTCCTCTAGCAGAGGTTGCTGAGTTTCTTGCGCTGTTGTGATTGGTCGCTTCCGCTGCTGGCGGCTGGTACTGTTTACAACTGTGGCACTGTTTTCTGCACCCCGCAAATGTGGTTGGGGCTCTGGTTCAGGGTCTTCTGCAGCAGCAGAAGTGCCAGCTGCGTCAGCCGTTACTTCGAGCTCAAATGAACTTTCGTCTATATCCCCAGTCTCCATGGCAGAGATAGTCTGTATGAAGAGCGTTTGAAACAAAGATCAAACATGAACAGAAGCATTCAAAGCTATTGATTATATAATAGTTCAGCTTTCTAAGCAACAGAAATATCCAGATAAAGAGCTGGCTCGCAAAGAAATTGAACAGTTAATAACCCACAAGCTATGCTTTTTTCAGTGCTCTCATAAGCGTTATTATTGAAAACCATATTTATATTTACAGTGTTAAACAATCTTTTTGTCTGCCTTCACAAAAGTGTTACAACTGAAATGAGCCTCTGTCAGTCAGTGAGTCAGTCTGTCTGTCAGTCCAGTCAGTCAGTCAGTCCAGTCATTCATTCATTCCAGTCAGTCAGTCCAGTCAGTCAGTCAGTCAGTCATGTCAGTCAGTCAGTCAGTCCAGCCAGTCAGTCCAGTCAGTCAGTCAGTCAGTCAGTCAGTCAGTCAGTCAGTCAGTCAGTCAGTCAGTCAGTCAGTCAGTCAGTCAGTCAGTCAGTCAGTCCAGTCAGTCAGTCAGTAATAATTGGTTTTAATGATTGGTTTTGGGGGGAAAGAAAATGGCGCAGTATCTGTCTCATATATCGTTGGACACCAGAACCGCGCCGTAAGGGAAGGGTAAAGGAGGGAGTTAAAGAAGAAAGGAAGAGAGAGGTGCCGTAGTGGAGGGCTCCGGAATAATTTCGACCACCTGGGGATCTTTAATGTGCACTGACATCGCACAGCACACGGGCGCCTTAGCGTTTTTCCTCCATAAAAACGCAGCCGCCGCGGTCGGGTTCGAACCCGGGAACTCCAGACCAATAGTCGAGCGCCCTAACCACTGAACCACCTCGGCGGGGCCGCAGTCAGTCATTCCAGTCAGTCAGTCAGTCAGTCAGTCAGTCAGTCAGTCAGTCAGTCAGTCAGTCAGTCAGTCAGTCAGTCAGTCAGTCAGTCTGTCTGTCTGTCTGTCTTGCATTCATATCTATGATACACTTTCAAGTCATAGCTTATGTAAAGGTGTTGTCATCCAAAATAAACAATACGAAGTCTTCGCTGAGCAAGTTTTGAACAGTGGTTTGTTGTGCAGTGGGGCTTCAAACTCCAACCAATGCCATTTCATCCCAATTGAACAGTCTGAAAACATGGCGGGATATATGGTTTGAATAAAGGCCACCGAATTTTTCCACTAGCAGTTTTGTACTCTGTATTATCCTGGAATTTACATTTGTTCAGATTTCAAAGGTTGAGAAGTCGTCCTTTCAGATAGAGATGCATATTCTTCCAAGAAAATTACCTCTTCGACTATGTTGACAGCGTGGCAACTACTCTCTTCCACCTGAGAGGGGTCATTAACTGGTAGGTTTTCCAAAAAACCTGTGCAGCTCCCAATAGAATATCCAGGATATGGCACCTTGGCCTGTATGCTTTTGTGACCACCTCCTGAAAACAGTTCCATGAGCACTTGGTTCCCAACCCTCGGTTAGACAAAAAAGTATCTCATACAAATGCCCATTTTAACTGCTGCTAATCAATGAACAAGGCTACTGCAGCAAGTACGCATTTTCGCATGCTGCACGTAGTGTGAAAAGCCACAGAGTTGCCCCCCCACCCAATGTAGGAGCCTCTCTCAGATAATGCGAGTCAAAACTGTGCATCACCTATTGCAGGTTTTGAAAGCTGTCGCGCGGTTATCATAGCACAAAATTTCGTGATCCTAAGCGATCTTATATAATGTCGCGGTATAAATAAAACTAGCACTTGGCTGTGTTCACTACTTTCTTATATTCTGTAGTCAAGTTCTCTATTTTGGAGGGCACCTGGTTCTTTGTCTTCATGATATCTTGTTGGGCCAGTTCATTAGCAATGGCCTCGTAAACGTGCTCGTTCCGTCTCTCGCCGCGTAGTTCTAAAAGGTAGTCTTCGCAGGGACGGATAAGAGCCCAGGTTTCGCGCTCCAGCCAGTGGACACGCGGTCCTCTCGTTGTTTTTTTTTCCTGCGCACAACTGCGCCCCCAACTGGCCAGTAGTTGCCTGGGATGCCTCAATTATTCGTGCCTCAATTGAAATTATGTGCAAAATTAAAATAACATACCATTAAAAGCAACTTCCTATAAATATGTAAAAAAAGATGAACTATGAGCATGAAAGTAGAAAACACTAGCAAACGAAAAATGCGCACACAACAAAAAGCAAACGAAGAAAAAACAGCACACCGCGGAGCGCAAGCATGCCTGTGTCGATGTGGCTGCTGAAAAACGTTCAAGTCCTTCCATAGGAGTGTGTGTTAAGTTCACTATAACGTAAGATTAACCAATAAACAGGATCAACTATATATTT